>NC_041382.1:408632606-408661815 GCF_002162155.2 Triticum dicoccoides | reverse complement strand
AAGAACAGACCCTCGCGAGGCTGTTCTTCCTTGTATCATTCATCATCATCGACCCAAGAGGCAATCCACCACACCACACACTGGAGTAGGGTATTACACCGCAACGGTGGCCCGAACCAGTATAAACCTCGTGTCTCTTGTGTTGTTCTTTCCATAGTTAGATCTTAGCGAGGCGGAGGGGTGCAGGTAGGTAGGAAGCGGGATCTCCGTGCGCACCCCAGTGTTCGAACCTCAAGGGTCTGCCGGAACCCGAAATCCGACAGGGTGGAACCCCAGGGGCCGATCTTTCACGATTTGGAGGGGGATTCCTGAAGAACACAACGAACACATGAAGAACACAAGGGGGAACACAAGAGGAAACACTCAAATTGACTTGATCCAATCACACATATGCTAGATCCATGAACACAAAGAGATCACAAGATCCAAAGACAACAAAGGAAAGATACAAGTAGCTAGTTCTTCTCTAAGAGGAGGTCTTGAATCCACTAGGGGATCTTCCCACAAGTGGGTTCTTGAATCCACTTGGGGGTTCTTCTCCTAGGGCTCTAGGAGGCCTCGGTCTTCAAAGGGAGTAGTATCAAGTGGATGAGCAATGCTCTATGTCTAGTATGAGCTAAACCAATGCTAACCCTAGAAAAGTGGAGGTGGAGTCGTATATATAGGCTAGGGGACGGAAGTGTACATGGGCTTCGACCCAAAACGCACACACATGTGGTGGTTTGGATGATCCGGATGGTGGACCGGATGATCCGGGCGGCCGTCCGGATCATCCGGGTGTGTCGCAGCCGTCGTAGGGTGTTGGGGATATACCCCGCAGTATGATCCGACCGGAGTTATAACCCGGCTGGAACTTAGTAAACCGGTGGGTGTTAAAGCAGGTGGTAAACCGGTAGGTGTTAAGGCAGGTGGTAAACCGATTGGCGTTAAGTCAGACGGTAAACCGGCAGGTTGTTAAATTGGCTGACAGTTAAGACAGACAGGTAAAATAGACAGTTAACTCAGACGGTAAACCGGCTAACGGTTAAGACAGGAGTGAAGTCAGATGATAACTCAGCAGACATTCTTAAGCCAGCAGACCATCTTAAACCGGCACCAGTTAACTCCCGACAGACTATCTTAAACCGGCACCAGTTAACTCCCGGCAGACTATCTTAAACCGGCACCAGTTAACTCCCGGCAGGCAGTGGTAACTGGGTTGCCAGGAGTTATGAAGCCCGAGACATTATGAAGCCCAAGATGTTAAGAAGCCCAAGAAGAGAAGTCATAATAGTTAAGTCTTAAGTCCGAGTTGGACTCTACATGTAACCCGTCCCTTCAACATATATAAGGAGGGGTAGGGCTCCCCAAATGGGGGGAAGGAGGGAGAAAACAATCGTAAAGGGTTAGGGTTAACTGGGAGAGCCGGTTTACGGCGACTTCCTCATTATCATAATGAGAGATAGCCTCAAACAGCACGTAGGGTTGTTACCGGATGATGTTTCCCGGGGCCCGAAGCTGTCTAAACCTTTGTCTTGCGTTGCATCTCTCGATGCCACTCAACCCCTCTCAAGCTACCACATAGATGCGTTGGCCTCACAACTAAGTCCTCACACTAGGACATCTGCCATGACAATTCCACGACAGTTGGAGCCCACCGTGGGGCCTGCGCAGGGTGGTGTTGAGTTCTTGGAGGGATCTTTCCTAGGGATCGAAGAGCTCGCAATTTTCCGGATGGAAAAGAGCCGGTTTGAAAGGCTGTTTGCGTCGCCGTCACATCGTCTCAATCCGCCAAGTCCCAGCTGCACGAGGTGATTTGTCTGATACGTTACTACTCCGAGGCCAACTAGAGTTTAAGTGATCCGTCCGACTACAAATTCCGTTGAGTTGCCACAGTCGGTTTATCACCCGTCCCTGCTGTTCCGCCGCATTGCAACTACCATTGTTTTGTACATATCATCCATAGTGGCTGCCACTCACGTGGGAATCAAGTCCCGAGGCAAACATCAATCTGCCGCTTTGTGTGTGAAGACCAAAATCAAGTCATCAACTGCTGCACCATTATCCACTATGACATGTGGAGGCACTAGTACAGAGTATTAGTCCGGTCTTTGTTTTTTCCATCAGATGTCGCGTTCACCAAGGCATATTACTGCTGGCAAAGGTTGCTATACATAAGAAGAATAAACGGATCTAAACTGGATTGCTCAAGCGTATTAAAAAATAAAAAGAGTACCAACGACCCGGACGTGGATAAGGCCACAACCGCGCCAGATCCGCCTCTGTCTCAGGCCGCCGCGCCTCGCCCTGCATCTGCCTCCGTCCCGAGCCACAACCACAAGTCACCACCTCAGCTGCTGTTGAGCCACCCACATCGGCGGGGTACACCTTGCTGCCGGTTTGTTATCATTCAAAGTGAGCCGGATATGACCCAGACATGGACGTGGACTCGGCCTCCATCGCCATCAGCCGCCGCCACTTCTGCTGTCACCAACCTCCGCCGCCGCGGGCTCGCCTCACCACTCTGCCGCGTGATCACAAACGGCCGCCTCCGAATCGCCGGCTCTACCAAGCCGCCTGCGGCCTCGTCTCTCTGCAGAGAGCCGCCTGTCGCCACCGAGCATGCCTCTGCTTGCCTCCATGGCCGCGACCCCAAGTTGCCATCACCAGTGAGTCCGTTGAGCTCACCTCTGTTGGGTTCCGTTGAACCGTCGCTTTGCACCTTATCAAGCTGTCGTCGTGGACTTATTTTCGCCAAAGTCGACGGCTCCCTTGCGCCTTCACCGACCTGCATCAACTACCGTCCGAGCCGCCCTCTGCCTCAACTCTGTGGCAACGACGTGCTTGCCTCAAGCCTGCCATCCTCGACTCTGCTCCTGCGGCGCATTCGCCTTGAGCACCTGCTGCCGCCGCCGCTAAGAGGCACACCCGGGTCTTCAAGTCGCCAGGATCCGGGCTGCCCATCGAGCCGACAGCTTGCCTCTGCCGTACCCACGGCCTTCCTTCGCCTCGGCATTCTTGATGAACCAGCCCGCTTCACTCTACCTCGGGCTGGCCATGCTGAGCCGCCGTTTCGGGTCGCCGGGGTTGAAGCCGCTTCAAAGCGCTGCTTCCTTGAGTCACTAGAGCTATATGGCCCGCCTCGTATTTGCTGTTGAGGTTGCGGCTGCGCCTTGAGCCGTCTACGTGCGCCCCGCCGCTTTAAGTTGCCTACGGGTTGAGCCGCCGCTTTACGCCTGTCCGCACTGCCGCAGGTTTGCTTCGCCTCCACTATAGGCCGCCGTGGCCTCAAACATAGCAGCATCAAACCGCCGTCCACTTCCAGGCCGCCGTGGCCTAGTGCCACCCCTGCTTTTAAACCGCCGGCGCCGTGAGTCGCCGTCGCCGTTTGCCAACTCGCCACCCTTTGTTGCTTCTGGACCATCACCGCTTTGTCAGCTGCTGAGTACCTTGGGCTGGCTTGCCGCCCTGCTTTGCTTCACTTCAGACTGCGTAATTACTTACAAACCCGCCGGTGCCTCAGCTCGCCTCTGCTACTTCCGCTGGAAGCTACCCCCGCAGCCATTGAGTCAAGTTGGACCGGCCGCTTCTACTTCTAAACCGCCCAATGCCGTGAACCGCCAAGATGCTGCTGACAACCCGACACTTGACTCGCTGCATCACGCTCGACCCACCTCACCTGAAAGGATGACATCTAGACACATGTGGGTTGCGACAATTTTTTGGTTTCAATTACTGCAGCATCGATGGTTTCACGGTATGCAAGGCCCGGAGGGTAATCCTGGGGAATGCATGCATGCATGACGGTTCAAAAACCAATATGCTTACAATAATGGAACAGGGGTCCCAACAAGCAAGTACCACTATTAAATTCATAGCAGATCAAAGTCAAAAGTCAGTTGAAGCAAAAAGAAATCTGACAATCTTCTAGGAATTGTTCTTACTATAGAAGTACTCACTGCTGCGTATGCTTGTCTGCCGTTACATACTACTCCTACTTCACTGTGGGCGGTCTATCGAGATACAGCTGCTGGATTACATCTCAAAAGACCAAAAGCATAATACTGCTGATTTATCATTACGTCAAAAAAATATCATGGAAGCAGTATAATTTAGATCAATTGAAAACCGACAACGGACATGACTGGCGCGACATCCCAAGAAAAGATCGGGTGCTATCTGCCTTATTTATTTTCTCAATATACTTTAAGTTCCTCTGAGGACAATTGTCCTCCTTTTAATATTTTTTGTTCCATGATCATGGCAGAGACGACAAGATCATCTGTCATCCAAATACATCAGGACAATTATTCACCACCGAAGTGGAGTTATATCACGGATATGGAGTGCATAGCATCATCATTTTTCACTAATATTTATCCGTGCCGCCGTGCTCAACAGAAGTGCTTACGCTGCCACCCTTGCGGCCCGGTCTACATCAACACACCAGGCCGCACCTGTTTGCATGGGCTATTTATTGAGTTTGAGCAAGTCACAGCTTGGGTAGCCCGGTTTCTCTTCCAATACATTAGAGGCAGATTATCATTCAGCCGACGTTTGCACTGGATGGATCAATGGACATGCGCACAAATCGCTGCCACTATAGTTTGGTCAACTTCAAACAGCCAGTTGGAAGGAACCATTGGCCGAGTTGCTGACACGGCTCATACGGGATCATTTATAACCCGCCGCGGTCACCTTAACCTTCTGTGGATTTACATCTCGTTATTAACACCGATGATATATACCTTCTGCTATGGTCAAGTACGGAGAATCTCAAGATAACTCCTTGAGTCATCCTAAAACTTGGGGGCTACGATGATAAGACGTAGCAAGTCTTGCCAGTTTCAGCAAATTCAAGTGCCCTGGGATGTTGAAGGGAAACACGGTCCCGAAGGCTACTATTATGTTGATGAAAATTTAAAGGCTGTCAGAAATATTCCGGCTCACAATGATGCTTCCGATTTATAGTCTAGTTTAAGGGAAATCCCGTTTCCCACACAGCGCCGAAGCCCTTAGTATCTGGTTCAAATCCGGTTTAAAAATGTCCAGTTCAACAAAGAATTAACTTCTCGCAAGTTCGAGCTTAAAGGCCGTCAGAAAATTTCCGACTGAAAATAAAGATTCCGGTATAAAATCCGGTTCAAGGGAAAGCTATCTCCCACAAAGCTTTGAAGCTCTCAGTATCCGATTTAAGAATTTCCGGTTCAAAAAGAATAATCTCTCGCAAGTTCGAGTTTTCAGGAAAAATTAAAGGGACCAAAGAGAGTCTGTTGGAAAAGCACAGCTCAAACATAGGTACCCCTTGAGCACAGCTCACAATATCATTTGGGGGCTTCCTGTTCTAACCTAGGTGTATTCACCAAAGAGAACATAGTGTTACTACCCTCTTGATCCGGCTATCAAGCCAATATTATCATAAGAGCACAGCTCTGGTTACTTCGGTAATCCGACTATCAAGCCAATATTATCTTAAGGGGCCAAAGAGAGTCTGCTGCACAACACAGCTCAAACATGGGTATCCCATGAGCACAGCTCACAATATCACTTGGGGGCTATGTTCGAACCATAGTCACACCTCTTGATAGGCTTAAAGCCACCAGGGAAATCACGTGGGGGCTCTGGTCGTATCCGAACCATAGATTATACCCTCTTGATCAGCATAAGGGCACCAGGGAAATCACTTGGGGGCTTGGTCGTATCCGAACCATAGCTACACCTCTTGATAGGCATAAGGCCACCAGGGAAATCACTTGGGGGTTATGGGTTCGAACCATAGTTGCACCTCTTGATAGGCATAAGGGCACTAGGGAAATACCTTGGGGGCTTGGCCGTATTCGAACCATAGCTAGACCTTTTGATCGGCGCAATGCCACAATTATGACTACTTGGGGGCTCTGGTCGTAATCGAACCATAGTTTAAACCCTCTTGATCATACACATAAATCATCATATATTGCATCATACATTGCATCATCATTACATCATCATAACATGTATCATATGAGCACGGATATACCGGTTTATCTGGTAGGAATCGGTTGTCAAAACAAGGTTATATTATTCAAAATCTTTAATAGCCAACACGGCTGGATTTTATTATGGTTATCAATAACCAGTATTATGATTAAGGTTTTCAAAGTCGCTTTAGCGCAATGGCTATTATATTATCAATGGATATGATTTATTCTACAATTGAAGGAATAGTCCCGAGTCGTTGCAGGCTTACGACCCGGCAGCTGGGGGCTACATTATTTAAGTTAGGATTACATCAAATACACAAGTCTCATGTCGCTGCAAGCATGCACCATGACACTTGGGGGCTAATGCAAAGTCATTGTTTGCTCACTTATTGAAGACCCGACTCATCACATCGTAATGAGCCTGCCCTTGGGGGCTACCAATTGCTCCTGTCAACAATTCAAGGTACACAAAATTTTCATCTGTTATTGAAGGATCCATTGTTCAGTTGGTAAAGCACAAAACTCTCAACCTTGTGGGCGTGGGTTCAAGCCCCATGATGGGGGTTACATCGTATAATGTTATTCTTAATGAAGTATATATAAAGTCCCAGCTCAATATTATCTTACTAAGCCGGCCCTTGGGGGCTACACGTTGCTGTTCAAGTCTACATGATCATATCTATAAAGTCTCTGCTCATTATTGCATAATGACCCGACCCTTGGGGGCTACACTGGTTGAAGTTTTTATAAGCATAAGGCAATTTCAAGTCCCAGGTTGCTACAAGCATGACAACCCGACACTTGGGGGCTACATATGTGGAATACTCAGTTCTGACTGGTGATTGAGATGAACAACCTGGATTTCTTCAAGCTTGTGACATTCATATTGAAGCAAGTCTTAATCTGTTGCTATACTACCTTCTTAAGACTTGGGGGCTAAAAGTGATAGGCATATAAGAGGTACATTTTCAAAAGCTAATATTTTTATTAAGCATTGGGAGCTGAAGTCAAAGGAGTTATTCTTCACAATATTTCTCTATGACAAACCAATGTCACCAAATTGATTATGAAGCTGGCCCATTGACTCGGATTTTATAGAAGAAGGAAGTGACAAGGACTTAAGGATGATCAGGATCAGTTTAACATGGATAAATCCAAATTAAACTGGGGGCTAATGTCGGGGATATACCCCGCGGTATGATCTGGCCGGAGTTATAAACCGGCTGGAACTTAGTAAACCGGTGGGTATTAAAGCAGGTGGTAAACCGGCAGGTGTTAACGCAGGTGGTAAACCGATTGGCGTTAAGTCAGACGGTAAACCGGTAGGTTGTTAAACCGGCTGACAGTTAAGACAGACAGGTAAAACATACAATTAACTCAGACGGTAAACCGGCAGGTTGTTAAACCGACTGACAGTTAAGACAGGAGTTAAGTCAGATGATAACTCAACAGACATTCTTAAGCCGGCAGACCATCTTAAACCGGCACCAGTTAACTCCCGGCAGACTATCTTAAATTGGCACCAGTTAACTCCCGACAGACTATCTTAAACCGGCACCAGTTAACTCCCGGCAGGCAGTGGTAACTAGGTTGCCAGGAGTTATGAAGCCTGAGACGTTATGAAGCCCAAGATGTTAAGAAGCCCAAGAAGAGAAGTCATAATAGTTATGTCTTAAGTCCGAGTTGGACTCTACATGTAACCCGCCCCTTCAACATATATAAGGAGGGGTAGGGCTCCCCAAAGGGAGGGAAGGGGGGAGAAAACAATGTAAAGGGTTAGGGTTAACTAGGAGAGCCGGTTTACAACGACTTCCTCATGATCATAATGAGAGATAGCCTCAAACAGCATGTAGGGTTGTTACCGGATGATGTTTCCCGGGGCCCGAAGCTGTCTAAACCTTTGTCTTGCATTGCGTATCTCGATTCCACTCAACCCCTCTCAAGCTACCACATAGATGCGTTGGCCTCACGACTAAGTCCTCACACTAGGACATCTGCCGTGACAATTCCATGACATAGGGGGTCCGTATGACCAGGAGATGGTCCGGACGTCCGGGTGGATCCGGATGTCTGGGAGTCGGTCCGGATCGTCCTGCTTCGCGGGGAGACTAGCTGGTCTCGGGTGCGACTTATCCGGATCGTCCGGGCCAGGGTCCGGATCACCCGGGCTGGGACCGGATCATCCGGACGACGGTTCGGATCGTCCGGGGAAGTGCAGACTTGGCCCTTTTCTTCTCCATCTTCACGTTCCTCTTCTCCCTTCGATTCCTCTTGCGCTTTGGCTTCTCCATGGCTAACTCCTTGGTACCTGAGTATACAAAGTATCTCCATTTGAGGTAGCAGCCATGTCTCATGTGTTTCAAGGAGGAATTGCGAGAGGAGAGATGTCACCTTGGTTTTGAGAGCTCTTGCACGTGCTCGTGTCATGGGTCCACTTGGCACTTGGTGAGACAATGGTAGGTCCATGGGGATGACCTTGGAATGCTCCGCATCATCTCCCCCTTGGGAAAGATCCGACCTCGGATCGAAAACCTCATCACCATGGTAGGGAGAGAGATCCTTGACGTTGGAGATATCACTCACGTTGTACTTGTCGCGTGGGATGTCGATCTTGTAGGCATTGTTGTTGTAACGTTTGAGCACCTTGAAGGGTCCATCTGCTCGAGGTAGAAGCTTGGACTTGCGTTCATTGGGGAAGCGGTCCTTGCGAAGGTGTAGCCACATTAGATCTCCAATGTGGAATACCATGGGTTGCTTTGTTGATGTTGAGCCTGGTCGCGAGGAGTTGTACTTGGCGCTCGATGGTGGGCCTTGTATCTTCATGCACCTTCTTGAGATAGGGCGCTCTAGTGCTTGCGTCCATGTTGATGCGCTCTTGTAGTGGCAGTAGTAGTATGTCCAATGGGGACAATGGATTGAAGCCATAGACGACCTCGAAGGGGACTTGCCGGTAGTCGAATGTCTTGTGCGGTTGTAGGCGTACTGAACGATGGGTAGACACTCCCCCACTCCTTGATGTTCTTCTTGATCAACATGCGTAGGAGAGTAGACAGCATCTGATTCGTGCCCTCCATTTGGCCGTCGGTTTGTGGATGGTATGCCGAAGGGAATAGGAGCTTGATTTCGAGCTTGGCGCATAGCGTCTTCCAAAAGTAGCTTAGGAACTTGATGTCGCGTTCCGACACGATAGTATTGGGCACTCCATGTAGACGCAAGATTTCCCTACAAAAGAGATTGGCAACATGTGAAGCATCGTCTATCTTGTTGCATGGAATAAAATGTGCCATCTTAGAGAAACGGTCCACAACAACAAACACAGAATCTTTGCCATTTTGAGTTCTAGGCAAACCAAGCACAAAGTCCATACTAATATCTTCCGATGGGTGATACGGAATAGGAAGTGGCATATAGAGACCATGGGATTGAGCTTTAGACTTAGCTTTGCGACATGTAAAGCATCGGTTGGTGAAGCATGAGACGCCGCAAAACATCTTGGGCCAAAATGAAGGAAATATGCCCTAGAGGCAATAATAAAGTTATTATTTATTTCCTCATATCATGATAAATGTTTATTATTCATGCTAGAATTGTATTAACCGGAAACTTAGTACATGTGTGAATAGATAGACAAACAGAGTGTCACTAGTATGCCTCTACTTGACTATCTCATTAATCAAAGTTGATTAAGTTTCCTAACCATAGATATGAGTTGTCATTTGATTAATGGGATCACATCATTAGGAGAATGATGTGATTGACTTGACCCATTCCGTTAGCTTAGCATGATGATCGTTTACTTTGTTGCTACTGCTTTCTTCATGACTTATACATGTTCCTCTGACTATGAGATTATGCAACTCCCGAATACCGGAGGAACACTTTGTGTGCTACCAAACGTCACAACGTAACTGGGTGATTATAAAGGTGCTCTAAAGGTGTCTCCGATGATACTTGTTGAGTTGGCATAGATCGATATTAGGATTTGTCACTCCGATTGTCGGAGAGGTATCTCTGGGCCCTCTCGGTAATGCACATCACTATAAGCCTTGCAAGCAATGTGACTAATGAGTTAGTTGCGGGATGATGCATTACGGAACGAGTAAAGAGACTTGCCAATAATGAGATTGAACTAGGTATTGAGATACCGACGATCGAATCTCGGGCAAGTAACATACCAACGACAAAGGGAACAACGTATGTTGTTATGCGGTTTGATCGATAAAGATCTTCGTAGAATATTGTAGGAGCCAATATGAACATCGAGGTTCCGCTGTTGGTTATTGACCGGAGACGTGTCTCGGTCATGTCTACATAGTTCTCGAACCCATAGGGTCCGCACGCTTAACGTTCGGGGACGATCGGTATTATGAGTTTATGTGATTTGATGTACCGAAGGTAGTTCAGAGTCCCGGATGAGATTGGGGACATGAGGAGTCCCGAAATAGTCGAGACGTAAAGATCGATATATTGGACGACTATATTCGGACATCGGAAAGGTTCCAAGTGATTTGGGTATTTTTCGGAGTACCGGAGAGTTACGGGAATACGGGGAAGAAGTATTGGGCCTCATGGGTCAAGTGGTGGAATAAAGGAGGCAGGGCGCCCCCAGCCCAAACTGAATTGGACTAGGGGGTCGGCCCCCCTTTCCTCCTTTTCTCCCTCTCCTTCCTTCTCCCCTTCCCCCTTCCTTTCCTCCTCCTAGTAGGAGTAGGAAAGGGGAGTCCTACTCCTACTAGGAGGAGGACTCCTCCTCCTGGAGCGCCCTAGGAGGGCCGGCCAGCCTCCCCCCTACTCCTTTATATACGGGGGCGGGGGGCACCTCTAGACACACAAGTTGATCATTGATCCCTTAGCCGTGTGCGGTGCCTCCCTCCACCGTAATCCACCTCAATCATATCGTAGTGGTGCTTAGGCGAAGCCCTGCGTCGGTAGCAACATCATCACCGTCGACACACCGTTGTGCTGACGGAACTCTCCCATGAAGCTCTGCTGGATCGGAGTTCGTGGGACGTCATTGAGCTGAACGTGTGCTGAACTCAGAGGTGCCATGTGTTCGGTACTTGGATCGGTCGGATCGTGAAGACGTTCGACTACATCAACCGCGTTCTCACAACGCTTTCGCTTACGGTCTATGAGGGTACATGGATGATACTCTTCCCTCTCGTTGCTATGCATCACCATGATCTTGCGTGTGCGTACGAATTTTTTTGAAATTACTGCGTTCCCTAATAGTGGTATCAGAGCAAGGTTTATGCATAGTTGTTATATGCACGAGTAGAACACAAGTGAGTTGTAGATGATACAAGTCATACTGCTTACCAGCATGTCACACTTTGGTTCGGCGGTATTGTTGGATGAAGCGGCCTGGACCGACATTACGCGTATGCTTACGTGAGACTGGTTCTACCGACGTGTTTTGCACACAGGTGGGTGGCGGGTGTCAGTTTCTCCAACTTTAGTTGAATCGAGTGTGGCTACGCCCGGTCCTTGAGAAGGTTAAAACAACACCAACTTGACAAACTATCGTTGTGGTTTTGATGCGTAGGTAAGAACGGTTCTTGCTCAGCCCGTAGCAGCCACGTAAAACTTGCAACAACAAAGTAGAGGACGTCTAACTTGTTTTTGTAGGGCATGTTGTGATGTGATATGGTCAAGACGTGATGAGATATAAATTGTTGTATGAGATGATCATGTTTTGTTAAAGTTATCGGCAACTGGCTAAAGCCTTATGGTTGTCTCTTTATTTCATAAGATGCAAGCGTCATACAATTTCTTTACTTTATCGCTATGCGATAGCAATAGTTGCAAAAGCAATAGTTGGCGAGATGACCATATCACGACACGTTGATAGGGATCAAGATGATGGAGATCATGGTGTCATGCCGACGATGATGGAGATCATGACGGTACTTTAGAGATGGAGATCAAAAGCACAAGATGATGATGGCCATATCATGTCACATATTTTGATTGCATATGATGTTTATCTTTTATGCTTCTTATTTTGCTTAGTACGGCGGTAGCATTATAAGATGATCTCTCACTAAATTTCAAGGTATAAGTGTTCTCCCTGAGTATGCACCGTTGCGACAGTTCTTCGTGCTGAGACACCACGTGATGATCAGGTGTGATAAGCTCTACGTTCACATAGAACGGGTGCAAGCCAGTTTTACACACGCAGAATACTCGGGTTAAACTTGACGAGCCTGGCATATGCAGATATGGCCTCGGAACACTGAAGACCGAAAGGTCGAGCGTGAATTATATAGTAGATATGATCAACATAGTGATGTTCACCATTGAAAACTACTCTATCTCACGTGATGATCAGACATGGTTTAGTTGATATGGATCACGTGATCACTTAGATGACAAGAGGGGTGTCTATCTAAGTGGGAGTTCTTAAGTAATATGATTAATTGAACTTTAATTTATCATGAACTTAGTCCTGATAGTATTTGCATATCTATGTTGTAGATCAATTGCTCGTGTATTGCTTCCCCATTTTATTTATGATATGTTCCTAGAGAAAACTATATTGAAAGATGATAGTAGCAATGATGCGGATTGGATCCATGATCTGAGGATTATCCTCATTTCTGCACAGAAGAATTATGTCCTTGATGCACCGCTAGGTGACGGACCTATTGCAGGAGAATATACAGACGTTATGAACGTTTGTCAAAGCTCGGTATGATGACTACTTGATAGTTTAGTGCACCATGCTTTACGGCTTAGAATTGGGACTTCAAAAATGTTTTGAATGCCATGGAGCATATAAGATGTTCCAAGAGTTGAAATTAGTATTTCATACTCATGCCCATGTCGAGAGGTAGGAGACCTCTGACAGTACTTTGCCTACAAAGATGGAGGAGAATAGCTCAACCAGTGAGCATGTGCTCAAATTGTTTGGGTACTGCAATTGCTTGAATCAAGTGGGAGATAATCTTCTAGATAAGATAGTAATTGACAAAGTTCTCTAGTCACTATCACCAAGTTACTAGAACTTCGTGATAAACTATAATATGCAAGGGATAACGGAAACGATTCCCAAGCTCTTCATGTTGCAGAAACCGATGAAGGTAGAAATCAAGAAAGGCATCAAGTGTTGATGGTTGACCACTAGTTTCAAGAAAAGGGCAAAGGGAAGAAGGGGAACTTCAAGAAGAACGGCAAGCAAGTTGCTGCTCAAGTGAAGAAGACCAAGTCTAGACCTAAGCCTGAGACTAAGTGCTTCTACTGCAAAGGGACTGGTCACTGGAAGCAGAACTGCCCCAAGTATTTGGCGGATAAGAAGGATGGCAAAGTGAACAAAGGTATATTTGATATACATGTTATTGATGTGTAATTTACTAGTGTTTATAGCAACCCCTCAGTATTTGATACTAGTTCAGTTGCTGAGATTAGTAACTCGAAATGGGAGTTGCAGAATGAACAAAAACTAGTTAAGGGTGAAGTGATGATGTGTGTTGGAAGTGGTTCCAAGATTGATATGATCATCATCGCACACTCCCTGTACTTTCGGGATTAGTGTTGAACCTAAATAAATGTTATTTGCTGTTTGCGTAAGCATGAATATGATTTGATCATGTTTACTCCAATATGATTATTCATTTAAAGTCAGAGAATAATTGTTGTTCTGTCTGCATGAATAAAACCTTCAATGGTCATACACCCAAGGTGAATGGTTTATTGAATCTCGATCATAGTGATGCACATATTCATAATATTGAAGCCAAAAGATGCAAAGTTAATAATGATAGTGCAACTTATTTCTAGCACTGCCATTTAGGTCATATTGGTGTAAAGCGCATGAAGAAAATCCATGCTGATGGGCTTTTGGAATCACTTGATTATGAATCGGTTGATGCTTGCGAACCATGCCTCATGGGCAAGATGACTAAGACTCTGTTCTCTGGAACAATGGAGCAAGCAACAAACTTGTTGGAAATAATACATATTGATGTATGTAGTCCGATGAGTGTTGAGGCTAGCGGCAGGTATCGTTATTTTCTAATCTTCACAGATGATTTGAGTAAGATATGGGTATATCTTCTTGATGAAACATAAATCTGAAACATTTGAAAAGTTCAAATAATTTCAGAGTGAAGTGGAAAATCATCGTAACAAGAAAATAAAGTTTCTACGATCTGATCGTGGAGGAGAATATTTGAGTTACGAGTTTGGTCTTCATTTGAAACAATGCGGAATAGTTTCGCAACTCACGCCACCTGGAACACCACAATGTAATGGTGTGTCCGAAAATCGTAACTGTACTATATTAGATATGGTGCAATCTATGATGTCTCTTACCGATTTACCACCATTGTTTTGGGGTTATGAATTAGAGACAGCTGCATTCACGTTAAATAGGGCGCCATATAAATCTGTTGAGACGACGCCATATGAACTGTGGTTTGGCAAGAAACCAAAGTTGTCGTTTCTTGAAGTTTGGGGTTGCGATGCTTATATGAAAAGTTTCATCCTGATAAGCTCAAACCCAGATCGGAGAAATGTGTCTTCATAGGATACCCAAAGGAGACAGTTGGGTACACCTTCTATCACAGATCCGAAGGCAAGACATTCGTTGCTAAGAATGGATCCTTTCTAGAGAAGGAGTTTCTCTCGAAAGAAGTCAGTGGGAGGAAAGTAGAACTTGATGAGGTAACTGTACCTTCTCCCTTATTGGAAAGTAGTTCATCACAGAAATCTGTTCCTGTGACTCCTACACCAATTAGTGAGGAAGCTAATGATGATGATAATGTAACTTCAGATCAAGTTACTACCAAACCTCGTAGGTAAACCAGAGCGAGATCCGCACTAGAGTGGTACGGTAATCCTATTCTAGATGTCATGTTACTTGACCATGATGAACCTATGAACTACGAGGAAGCGATGATGAGCCCAGATTCCGCGAAATGGTTTGAGACCATGAAATCTGAGATGGGATCCATGTATGCGAACAAAGTATGGACTTTGATTGACTTGCCCAATGATCGGTGAGTCATTAAGAATAAATGGATCTTAAAGAGGAAGACAGGCGCTGATAGTAGTGTTACTATCTACAAAGATCGAATTGTCGCAAAAACGTTTTCGACAAGTTCAAGGTGTTGACTACGATGAGATTTTCTCACTCGTATCGATGCTTAAAAGTCTGACCGAATCATGTTAGCAGTTGCCGCATTTTATGAAATCTGGCAAATGGATGTCAAAACTATATTCCTCCATGGATTTCTTAAAAGAAGAGTTGTATATGATCCAACCAGAAGGTTTTGTCGATCATAAAGGTGCTAACAAAGTGAGCAAGCTCCAGCGATCCATCTATAGACTGGCGCAAGCATCTCGGAGTTGGACTGTACGCTTTGATGAGTTGATGAAAGCATATGGTTTTATATAGACTTAGGGTGAAGCCTGTATTTACAAGAAAGTGAGTGGGAGCACTATAGCATTTCTGATAAGTATATGTGAATCGGAAATAATGTAGAATTTTCTGGAAAGCACAAAGGAGTGTTTGAAAAGAGTTTTTCAAAGCAAGACCTCGATGAAGCTGCTTACACATTGAGATAGATCAAGATGCTTGATAAGTTTTTTCAATGAGTACTTACCCTGACAATATTTTGAAGTAGTTCAAAATGAAACAGTCAAAGAAGGAGTTCTTGCCTGTGTTGCAAGGTGTGAAGTTGAGTAAAGACTCAAAAATCGACCACGGTAGAAAATACAAAGAGAATGAAAAGTCATTCCCTATGCCTCAGTCATAGGTTCTATGAAGTATGCTATGTTGTTTACCAGTCCTATTGTATACCTTAGCATGATTCTGGCAAGGGAGTACAATATTGATCTAGGAGTAGATCACTAGACAGCAGACAAAATTATCCTTAGAGGACTAAGGAAATATTTCTCGGTTATGGAGGTGATAAAAAGAGTTTGTCGTAAAGAGTTACGTCGATGCAAGCTTTTTGGTTAAATATTGACTCTAGGTGACTCTAAGTCTCAATCTGGTTAAATATTGAAAGTGGGAGCAATTAGTTAGAATATCTATGTGCAGAGCATTGTAGACATAGAAATTTGTGAAATACATACGGATCTGAATGTTGCAGACCCGTAGACTAAAGTTCTATCACAAGCAAAAGATGATCACTCTTTGGGTGTTAATCACATAGCGATGTGAACTAGATTATTGACTCTAGTAAACCCTTTGGGTATTAGTCACATGGAGATGTGAACTAATCACATAAAGATGTGAACTAATCACATGAAGATGTGAACTAGATTATTGACTCTAGTGCAAGTGGGAGACTGAAGGAAATATGCCCTAGAGGCAATTATAAAGTTATTATTTATTTCCTCATATCATGATAAATGTTTATTATTCATGCTAGAATTGTATTAACCGGAAATTTAGTACATGTGTGAATACATAGACAAACAGAGTGTCACTAGTATGCCTCTACTTGACTAGCTCATTAATCAAAGATGGTTAAGTTTCCTAACCATAGACATGAGTGATGTCTACTACACAACCTTCTTCTTGTAGACGTTGTTGGGCCTCCAAGTGCAGAGGTTTGTAGGATATTAGCAAATTTCCCTCAAGTGGATGACCTAAGGTTTATCAATCCGTGGGAGGCGTATGATGAAGATGGTCTCTCTCAAACAACCCTACAACCAAATAACAAAGAGTCTCTCGTGTCCCCAACACACCCAATACAATGGTAAATTGTATAGGTGCACTAGTTCGGCGAAGAGATGGTGATACAAGTGATATATGGATGGTAGATAAAGGTTTTTGTAATCTGAAAATATAAAAACAGCAAGGTAACTAATGATAAAAGTGAGCGTACACGGTATTGCAATGCATTGAAACAAGGCCTACAGTTCATACTTTCACTAGTGCAAGTTCTCTCAAAAATAATAACATAATTGGATCACATAACTATCCCTCAACATGCAACAAAGAGTCACTCCAAAGTCACTAATAGCGGAGAACAAACGAAGAGATTATGGTAGGGTACGAAACCACCTCAAAGTTATTCTTTCTAATCAATCTATTCAAGAGTCCGTAGACACTCCTTAAGACACAAATCAACCAAAACCCTAATGTCACCTAGACACTCCAATGTCACCTCAAGTATCCGTGGGTATGATTATATGATATGCATCACACAATCTTAGGTTCATCTATTCAACCAACACAAAGTACCTCAAAGAGTGCCCCAAAGATTCTACCGGAGAGTCAAGACGAAAACGTGTGCCAACCCCTATGCATAGGTTCATGGGCAGAACCCGAAAGTTCATCACCAAAACATACATCAAGTGGATCATGTGATATCCCATTGTCACCACAGATAAGCACATGCAATACATACATCAAGTGTTCTCAAATCCTTAAAGACTCAATCCGGTAAGATAACTTCAAAGGGAAAACTCAATTCATTACAAGAGAGTAGAGGGGGAGAAACATCATAAGATCCAACTATAATAGCAAAGCTCGCGATACATCAAGATCGTATCACCTCAAGAACACGAGAGAGAGAGAGAGATCAAACACATAGCTACTGGTACATACCCTCAGCCTCGAGGGTGGACTACTCCCTCCTCGTCATGGAGAGCGCCGGGATGATGAAGATGGCCACCGGAGAGGGATTCCCCCCTCCGGTAGGGTGCTGGAATGGGTCTAGATTGGTTTTCGGTGGCTACGGAGGCTTCTGGCGGCGGAAGTCTCGATCTATTCTCGTCTCTGAAGGTTTTAGGGTATATGGATATATATATAGGCGAAAGAAGTCGGTCAGGGGAGCCACGAGGGGCCCACGAGGGTGGAGGGCGCGCCCCCCTGCCTCGTGCTCTCATCGTTGATCCCCTGACATGCACTCCAAGTCTCCTAGATTGCTTTCTTTCCAAAAATAACTCTCCCGAAGGTTTCATTCCGTTTGGAGTCCGTTTGATATTCCTTTTCTTAGAAACACTAAAACAAGGGAAAAAACAGGAACTGGCACTGGGCTCTGGGTTAATAGGTTAGTCCCAAAAATAATACAAAAGTGTAAAATAAAGCCCATAAACATCCAAAACAGATAATATAATAGCATGGAACAATAAAAAATTATAGATACATTGGAGACGTATCAACATCCCCAAACTTAATTCCTGCTCGTCCTCGAGTAGGTAAATGATAAAAACAGAATTTTTTGATGTGGAATGCTTCCTAACATATTTCTCTAAGTAATTCTCTTTATTGTGACATGAATGTTCAGATCCATAAGATTCAAGACAAAAGTTTAATATTGACATAAAAAATAATAATTCTTCAAGCATACTAACAAAGCAATCATGTCTTCTCAAAATAACATGGCCAAAGAAAGCTACCCCTACAAAATCATATAGTCTAGCTATGCTCTATCTTCGCCACACAAAATATTTAAATCATGCACAACCCCGATGACAAGCCAAGCAATTGTTTCATACTTTTGATGTTCTCAAACCTTTTCAATCTACACACAATACATGAGCGTGAGCCATGGACATAACACTATAGGTGGAATAGAATGGTGGTTGTGGAGAAGACAAAAAGGGAAAAGATAGTCTCACATTAACTAGACGTATAAACGGGCTATGGAGATGCCCATCAATAGATATCAATGTGAGTGAGTAGGGATTGCCATGCAACGGATGCACTAGAGCTATAAGTGTATGAAAGCTCAACAAAAGAAACTAGTGGGTGTGCATCCAACTTGCTTGCTCACGAAGACCTAGGGCATTTTGAGGAAGCCCATCATTGGAACATACAAGCCAAGTTCTATAATGTAAGATTCCCACTAGTATATGAAAGTGACAACATAGGAGACTCTCCATCATGAAGATCATGGTTCTACTTTGAAGCACAAGTGTGGTAAAAGGATAGCAGCATTGTCCCTTCTCTCTTTTTACCTCATTTTTTATTTGGGCCTTTTCTCTCTCTTTTTTATGGCCTTTTTTTATTTAGTCTGGAGTCTCATCCCGACTTGTGGGGGAATCATAGTCTCCATCATCCTTTCCTCATTGGGACAATGCTCTAATAATGATGATCATCACACTTTTATTTACTTACAACTCGATACTTAGAACAAAATATGAGTCTATATGAATGCCTCCGGCGGTGTACCAGGATGTGCAATGACTCATGAGTGACATGTATGAAAGAATTATGAACGGTGGCTTTGCCACAAATACGATGTCAACTACATGATCATGCATAACAATATGACAATGATGGAGCGTGTCATAATAAACGGAACGGTGGAAAGTTGCATGGCAATATATCTCGGAATGGCTATGGAAATGCCATAATAGGTAGATATGGTGGCTGTTTTGAGGAAGGTAATGGTGGGTGATATGGTACCGGCGAAAATTGCACGACACAAGAGAGGCTAGCAATGGTGGAAGGGTGAGAGTGCGTATAATCCATGGACTCAACATTAGTCATAAAGAACTCACATACTTATTGCAAAAATCTATTAGTTATTGAAACGAAGTACTACACGCATGCTCCTAGGGGGATAGATTGGTAGGAAAAGACCACCGCTCGTCCCCGACCGCCACTCATAAGGAAGACAATCAATAAATAAATCATGCTCCAACTTCATCACATAACGGTTCACCATACGTGCATGCTACGGGAATCACAAACTTTAACACAAGTATCTCTCAAATTCACAACTACTCACTAGCATGACTCTAATATTACCATCTCCATATCTCAAAACAATCATCAAGTATCAAACTTCTCATAGTATTCAATGCACTTTATATGAAAGTTTTTATTATATCCCTCTTGGATGCCCATCATATTGGGACTAGTTTCATAACCAAAGCAAACTACCATGTTGTTCTAAAGACTCTCAAAATGATATATGTGAAGCATGAGAGTTAATTAATTTCTATAAAATAAAACCACCACCGTGCTCTAAAAAGATATAAGTGAAGCACTAGAGCAACAACAAACTACTCCGAAAGATATAAGTGACGATCAATGAGTAGTCAAATAATTATGCAACTATATGAAGACTCTCTAACATTTAAGAATTTCAGATATTGGTATTTTATTCAAGCAGCAAGCAAAAGTAAATAAAATAAAATGACGCTCCAAGCAAAACACATATCATGTGGTAAATAAAAATATAGCTCCAAGTAAAGTTACTGATGAACGAAGACGAAAGAGGGGATGCCTTCCGGGGCATCCCCAAGCTTAGGCTCTTGGTTGTCCTTGAATATTACCTTGGGGTGCCTTGGGAATACCCAAGCTTAGTCTCTTTCCACTCCTTATTCCATAGTCCATCGAATGTTTACCCAAAACTTGAAAACTTCACAACACAAAACTTAACAGAAAACTCGTAAGCTCCGTTAGCAAAAGAAAACAAAACACCACTTCAAGGTACTGTAATGAACTCATTATTTATTTATATTGGTGTTAAAACTACTGTATTACAACTTCTCTATGGTTTATAAACTCTTTCACTAGCCATAGATTCATCAAAATAAGCAAACAACACATGAAAAAACAGAATCCGTCAAAAACAGAATAGTCTGTAGTAATCTGTAACTAACGCAAACTTATGGAACCCCAAAAATTGTAAAATAAATTGCTGTACGTGAGGAATTTATCTATTAATCATCTGAAAAAATAATTAACTAAATATCACTCTCCAATAAAAAATGGCAGCAATTCTCGTGAGCGCTAAAGTTTCTGTTTTTTACAGCAAGATCAACAAGACTTTCCCCAAGTCTTCCCAAAGGTTCTACTTGGCACAAACACTAATTAAAACATAAAACCAGATGCAAACAGAGGCTAGATGAATTATTTGTTACTAAACAGGAGCAAAAAGTAAAGAACAAGAATAAGATTGGGTTGCCTCCCAACAAGCGCTATCGTTTAACGCCCCTAGCTAGGCATGATGATTTCAATGGTGCTCACATAAAATATAAGAATTGAAACATAAAGAGAGCATCATGAAGAATATAACTAGCACATTTAAGCCTAACACACTTCCTATGCATGGGGATTTTGTGAGCAGACAACTTGTGGGAACAATAATCAACTTGCGTAGGAAGGTAAAACAAGGATGACTTCAAGATTTTAAGCACATAGAGAGGAAACTTGATATTATTGCAATTCCTACAAGCATATATTCCTCCCTCATAATAATTTTCAGTAGCATCATGAATGAATTCAACAATATAACCAGCACCTAAAGCATACTTTTCATGATCTACAAGCATAGAAATTTTATTACTCTCCACACAAGCAAAATTCTTCTCATGAATAATGGTGGGAGCAAACTCAACAAAATAAATATCATGTGAGGCATAATCCAGTTGAAAACTAAAATCATGATGACAAGTTTCATGGATATCATTATTATTTATAGCATACAAGTCATCACAATAATCATCATAGATAGCAACTTTGTTCTCATAATCAATTGGAACCTCTTCCGAAATAGTGGATTCATCACAAAATAAAGTCATGACCTCTCCAAATCCACTTTCATCAATATAATCATCATAAATAGGAGGCATGCTTTCATCATAATAAATTTGCTCATCAAAACTTGGGGGACAAAACATATCATCTTCATCAAACATAGCTCCCCAAGCTTGTGGCTTTGCATATCATTAGCATCATGGATGTTCAAGGAATTCATACTAACAACATTGCAATAATGCTCATCATTCAAATATTTAGTGCCAAACATTCTAATGCATTCTTCTTCTAGCACTTGAGCACAATTACCAAAATCCTTATTCTCACGAAAAACATTAAAAAGATGAAGCATATGAGGCAAACTCAATTCCATTTTTTGTAATTTTCTTTTATAAACTAAACTAGTGCTAAAACAAGAAACTAAAAGATTCGATTGCAAGATCTAAAGATATACCTTCAAGCGCTAACCTCCCCGGCAACGATTCCAGAAAAAAGTTTGATGTCTACTACACAACCTTCTTCTTGTAGACGTTGTTGGGCCTCCAAGTGCAGAGGTTTGTAGGACAGTAGCAAATTTCCCTCAAGTGGATGACCTAAGGTTTATCAATCCATGGGAGGAGTAGGATGAAGATGGTCTCTCTCAAACAACCCTGCAACCAAATAAAAAAGAGTCTCTTGTGTCCCCAACACACCCAATACAATGGTAAATTGTATAGGTGCACTAGTTCGGCGAAGAGATGGTGATACAAGTGGTATATGGATGGTAGATAAAGGTTTTTGTAATCTGAAAATATAAAAACAGCAAGGTAACTAATGATAAAAGTGAGCGTAAACGGTATTGCAATGCATTGAAACAAGGCCTAGGGTTCATACTTTCACTAGTGCAAGTTCTCTCAACAATAGTAACATAATTGGATCACATAACTATCCCTCAACATGCAACAAAGAGTCACTCCAAAGTCACTAATAGCGGAGAACAAACGAAGAGATTATGGTAGGGTACGAAACCACCTCAAAGTTATTCTTTCTGACCAATCTATTCAAGAGTCCGTAGTAAAATAACATGAAGCTATTCTTTCCGTTCAATCTATCATAGAGTTCGTACTAGAATAACACCTTAACACACAAATCAACCAAAACCCTAATGTCACCCAGATACTCCAATGTCACCTAAAGTATCCGTGGGTATGATTATACGATATGCATCACCCAATCTCAGGTTCATCTATTCAACCAACACAAAGTAGCTCAAAGAGTGCCCCAAAGATTCTACCGGAGAGTCAAGACGAAAACGTGTGCCAACCCCTATGCATAGGTTCATGGGCGGAACCCGCAAGTTGATCACCAAAACATACATCAAGTGGATCACGTGATATCACATTGTCACCACAGATACGCACAGCAAGACATACATCAAGTGTTCTCAAATCTTTAAAGACTCAATCCGATAAGATAACTTCAAAGGGGAAACTCAATCCATTACAAGAGAGTGGAGGGGGAGAAACATCATAAGATCCAACTATAATAGCAAAGCTCGCGATACATCGAGATCATGCCACCTCAAGAACACGAGAGAGAGAGAGAGAGAGAGATCAAACACATAGCTTCTAGTACATACCCTCAGCCCCAAGGGTGGACTACTCCCTCCTCGTCATGGAGAGCGCCGGGATGATGAAGATGGCCACCGGAGAGGGATTCCCCCCTCCGGCAGGGTGCCGGAACGGGTCTAGATTGGTTTTCGATGGCTAGGAGGCTTTTGGCGGCGGAACTCCCGATCTATTCTTGGCTCTGAAGGTTTTAGGGTATATGGATATATATAGGCGAAAGAAGTCGGTCAGAGGAGCCACGAGGGGCCCACGAGGGTAGAGGGCGCACCTAGGGGGGTGGGCGCGCCCCCTGCCTCGTGCTCTCCTCGTTGATCCCCTGACGTGCACTCCAAGTCTCCTGGATTGCTTTCTTTCCAAAAATAACTCTCCCAAAGGTTTCATTCCGTTTGAACTCCATTTGATATTCCTTTTCTTCGAAACACTAAAACAAGGGAAAAACAGGAACTGGCACTGGGCTCTGGGTTAATAGGTTAGTCCCAAAAATAATATAAAAGTGTAAAATAAAGCCCATAACCATCCAAAACAGATAATATAATAGCATGGAACAATAAAAAAAATTATAGATACGTTGGAGACGTTTCAATGAGTTGTCATTTGATTAACGGGATCACATCATTAGGAGAATGATGTGATTGACTTGACCCATTCCGTTAGCTTAGCACGATGATCGTTTAGTTTGTTGCTACTGCTTTCTTCATGACTTATCACTACAAAAAAATACACTTCCGTGATGATACGTGTTTGTCACAGTAGGTCGCTTTTTTGTCATGCATGTACATCCATGACAAATTTATGACATTACCAAAATACCTGTGCTGTCATAGAAGTGTTCCATGACATTACCAAAATTATCATCACGGAAGTGTCCACTTCCATGACGATAAATCGCGCGTCACAGAAGTGCTTTCGTCAAGGGTGACCGACACGTGGCATCCACCGTAACGGAACGCCGTTAAGCTATCAGGTCGGGTTTTGGATCCGATAAACCGTTAACAGCCCCGACCAATGGGGATTTTCTACATGTAAAATCATCATTGGCTGGAGGAAACACGTGTCAGCTCATCGTTGGGACAGATGTCATCCACTCATTGGACAGAAGGCGCCTATGATATGTTGACACGTGGCACGGCCCAACAAAGGCCCATTCCTATGAAAAGGCCGGCCCGTTTGACTTGGTCAAAAGGTGGCGGGCCGACCCATAGAAAGCCTGTTAACGGCCTATTCGCATATAGCCCATTTACAGCCCACTAACCCAAGGCCCGTTACGCCCTATCCGAATTAGGCCTAGTAGCGTCATCTGGGCCATCCAATATGATTCCAGCCCGTTTTCACTTCTGGCCCATGTATGGCCCATGACATCTTTGGGCCCATATGAGGCCCTATGTAACTCTTGGCCTATTAACGGCCCGTGGTGAAACTGGCCTGTAATGAACAGTGTATCACTTTACACCCATTAACGTCCCTTGGTGAAACTGGCCCGTAATGAACAATGTATCACTTTATACCCATTAATGGCCCGTTATTCCGTTGGGCCGTTTCCAGCCCATGTTATCGTTCGGCCTTCTCAAAGCCCATTTATTCTTGGGCTCATTTCCAGCATTCATTTACTTATGGCCCGTTAATGTCATTCTCTGCTTGTGGGCCAAATTCTGCCCGTGGTTACAGTCGGCCCGTTTGTGGTCCGTTAATACATCGGGCCATTTTCATAGTGTCATCAAATACGGCCTATTAACGATGGCCCGTTTACGACCATAATGCGGCCTGTTATGGGCCCATGTTTGGCCAATCGATCATACATCCCGTATAAGGCCCATTGATGATACGGCCCGTAGAAGGCCCATTGTTTCTATGGCCCGTAGAAAGCCCATTGTTTCTACGGCCCGTAGAAGGCCTACTGTTTCTACGGCCCGTAGAAGGCCCACTGTTTCTACGGCCCGTAGGAGGCCCAGTGGCACTACAGTAAATATTAGCCCATGGTTATTATGGCCTAGTTTTAAAAAATAGGTTATTGCAGCCACTAGCAAACCGCGGAAAAAGAACTGCACTGACTACAAGCAAACAAATAAACAAGACAACAAGGAAATAAATAAGCAAGCAACTTATGCTAGGCTATCACATCTATTACACATATTACATCCACTGGGCATCAAAGTTCGCCACCAGTGCAAATATAGGGAACAAAGCAGCATATAAACGCCGCAGCAAAACAAGTCCAGAACTGCAACCACTTCAGAAGAATTCAAGAAACAATATCCTGGGTACCCATAATGCTGGCAAGATGCTTAGCAAGTTTATTAACTTTCTCTTGCTTGGTGATAAATCCTCCAGCGCTTGCTATTGCACAAGAAAGGACTGGTGTTTATCAGCCACAGTAACTTGCTGTTCGAGTTACTGGCCAGTACCGCTGACACAAGCGCTTGTAGCTGGCCAGTACCGCTGTCCTGTTCAAGAACCCCCTCCAATTCAAATGGCTGATAAACAAGAAAAGAAATTGAACGTACAGACATTGTATGATAGACAGATGTGGTAATTCACATATATGTTGTCTAACCAAACAGGACAGCATGACACAGTTTCACATATATGATGCCTAACTAAACAGGATAGCATGACACAGTTTCAGATATATGATGGATAACCTAACATGATATAATGGCATAATTCAACATATGATGAGTACCTAAAAAGGATGACATGACAAAACTATATGATGTCTTTCTAAAATAGGTTGGGATGAAATAATTCACATACATGTTGTCTAAGTATACAGGATGGCATGATTGTAACACCCCAAGACCAGAGCTTCAGATGCCTTCTAGGGTTTCCGGGTTTCGTCATGAGATTTGTTTGGTTCGTTGCATCATGTGCATTGCCTCATGTCATCATGCCATCTTTTCTCAAAGCTAACTAAAACTCTCTAAATAAATTGCATGGATCTTCGATCCATTTAAACCGAGGGAATTCACATGGTGATTCTCTTTAAAACATATTCTCCCAATATTTTAGGGAGCTATATAAATTATATTCCATTCATTTGGATTCACCGCAAACACACTTGCAAAATATCCCAATGCCTTTGTTATCTTAATTCTTGGTCTCCAACATTGCCATATATTCTTTCATCATATTCCGGAGCTCCACCAAAAAAACCCGAACATTTTTGGCCACACCGAACCTAGTCCCAATTCAAAACCATTTGAATTATATTCAAATGAATTTGAATTTAATTCCTGCAATCTGTCCACTTCTATTTTTCTGGTGGTCATGTTTATTTTTATGAGTCTAGGAAAATTGTCCTCCTGCCCAAACTCTTTTCCCTAACCCCCCTTCTTTTTCCTCTCTCTCTATTTCTTTTCGATTAAAGAAAGAGAGGAGAGGGAGAGCCCAATCCAGCAAGCCCAGCTGACCCCTCCTCTCTACTGGGCCGGCCCCAAGCCCACCTAACGCTGCTAACCCTAGGCCCGAGCGAAACCCTCTCCTGGTTGATCCCCTCCTCGTTCGGTCGTTCCCACCAGCGCTGCCAACCTCTTCTTTTCCTCCTCTCGCTCTCTTCCACCTGCGTGCTCTTCTTGTCCAACCTCTCCTCATCCAGGAGCTCGTCCATCCTCGCGCCAGAGGCTTCCCTGCCGACCTCGTCGACCGCACGGCTGCCTGCAAGCTCCGTCCAGCGAGGCCCCGCGCCCATTCCCCATCTCTCTCCCCTCTCCTCGCTCGCGCACCAGAGAGGAGCCCCCCGCGCCAGTTCCTCCCGCGAGCTGCGCATCCTCCTCCAGCCAGTCGCCGCCCAGTGCCTGATCTCCATGGTTGCGCCCGTTGCCGTCGGCCGACCCCGTTGCTACCCGTCACACGCATGCACACAGAAGAGGATCTCCTCGCCTGCGACCCCTCTGGTTGCCGCGCTACCATCAGGCGTGTACTCCTTGCGCTCGAAGCTCTTGCTTCTCTCTGTCGCGCCCAACCGCTTGTTTGCCACTGTAGCTCCCGTCTTTGGTTGGGCATGATCCTTCTGGACCGCACCATCTTGCCTCCTCGCGCGCCCGTGTTCCTCTAGAGGCCTGCACTGCCTCGCCCGCCTATCAGGAATGCCATGGCTGCCGCCCCATGGAGTTCCACTGGCCCCGATCCTATCGGGAACCAGACGAGCCCCGTGTCTGCTTCCTGCCACTGTCCACCACCATCGCCTCCTTGCCGCTGCCCAACCGAGGCCTTGTGATGCTTCGTTTCGTTTCAAAAGACCATCAAGACCGGCAAGACCCCGACTCCGAACGCCAAGTACTACTACAAACCCGAAGAATTCGGATGCATCAAGTCCCCGAGGAGACCTGTTTTTCGTCAAGTTCGACTACCCGTATCATCAAGTACCACTACGACCGGAGACCTCGGACACGCCAAGTACCCCTTCGAGCTATCAATACCGCAAGCGCAAGGTTCCACGATGTCCCAAGTACCATGAGAACATTTGTACCTCTACCGTCGCCGTGGATCCGACAAGTACCCCTACAACAAGTGTACCTCAACCGTCGTCTTCAGAATCGCTATGAACATCAAGCACCCCTTCGAGATGATGAGACCGACAAATTCAAATGACCCCAAGTACCTCTCCGAAAACGAGACATATACCGCTACCGTCACAAGAATCGAGACCGACAAGTCCGAAGAAGCAAGTACCACTCTGAACCATGTACGACGACCGTCGCCGAAGACCCGTGTAACGCAAACATCAAGTTCAACTACCGTCGCGTGAACCGCTACTTCCCACGACGACCCCGTGAACAACTACTTCCCCTTCGACACGTGTACCCCTACCACCGAACTCGATCCATTCCGATAATGCACGCTTCGAAGGTATAACCCCGAGACGACATCCGTGAACGAATGCTTGCGATGTTTGAGATGCTCGTGTTTGCACCTTGTCCAAATTGTCACTCGTTTCTTTGTCGCCAACTCGTGGGACACCCGGAATCCGGGAGCGCCCCACCATCTTTTGCACGCTTCCGCACACTTCTCCTTTGCATCGGTATCTCAATCGAGATACCGGAACCGGAACGCTGCCGTGGCACCGTTTTTGTTATCGTTGCCGTGGCACCCCTTTCCTCTCCACCACGGTGACAAGTGCTTCATAGTGCTCTTGTCAACTTTTAATAAAAATTGCATAATCTTGTTCATGTCATCCGCATCATGTTAACAACATCAAGAATGTTTAAAATTGTTGTTTGCATTAATTTGCTAAATGCATATGGGGATTTACCGGATTTTTTTTTGCTATATCCGGCCCCAATTAAATTGTTTAGATAGATAATTCCTTTATGTTTCACCTCTTGACATGCTTAACAACATTTAATATTGTTGGGTACATAAACGAGATCGAACTAAATAATGGATTGTGGTGTTTTGTCAATATGCATCCCGTTGCATATTGAGCTCCACTTAATTTGTAAGATTGTTTGTGCATTTTTGCCATGCCATGCTTCATTAAACTGGACATGCAGCATACTTGTTTGTGCATCATGCCATGTTATGTGATGGTTGTTTACTATGTTGTTTGCTTCTTTCTGGGTTGTTTCCCTCGTTAGCTTCGGTTCCGTTCCGGAGTTGTGAGGATCCGTTCGACTTCGTCCGTTTGTCTTCTTCATGGACTTGTTCTTCCTCCTTGCGGGATTTCAGGCAAGATGACCATACCCTCGAAATCACTTCTATCTTTGCTTGCTAGATACCCGCTCTTTTGCTATGCCTATGCTGCGATACCTACCACTTGCTTATCATGCCTCCCATATTGTTGAACCAAGCCTCTAACCCACCTTGTCCTAGCAAACCGTTGTTTGGCTATGTTACCGCTTTGCTCAGCCCCTCTTATAGCATTGTTAGTTGCAGGTGAAGATTGAAGTTTGTTCCTTGTTGGAACATGGAGATGTTGTTCCTTGTTGGAACATGTTTACTTGTTGGGATATCACAATATCTCTTATTTAATTAATGCATATATATACTTGGTAAAGGGTGGAAGGCTCGGCCTTATGCCTGGTGTTTTGTTCCACTCTTGCCGCCCTAGTTTCCGTCATATCGGTGTTATGTTCCCGGATTTTGCGTTCCTTACGCGGTTGGGTTATAATGGGAACCCCTTGACAGTTCGCTTTGAATAAAACTCCTCTAGCAAGGCCCAACCTTGGTTTTACCATTCGCCACCTAGCCTTTTTCCCTTGGGTTAGGCCAGC
>NC_041382.1:408628043-408632488 GCF_002162155.2 Triticum dicoccoides | reverse complement strand
CTTGTCTAAGTGTTGGTCCGAAATAGAGCCACTTGCGGCGCCACCTCGGGGAAACTTGAGGGCTGGTTTTAGCTGTACGTAGTGTTCATCCGATGTTGCCCTGAGAACGAGATATGTGCAGCTCCCATCAGGATGTCGGCGCATCGGGCGGTCTTGCTGGACTTGTTTTACCATTGTCGAGGATGTCTTGTAACCGAGATTCCGAGTCTGATCGGGTCTTCCCGCTAGAAGGAATATCCTTCGTTGACCGTGAGAGCTTGTGATGGGCTAAGTTGGGACACCCCTGCAGGGTTATGAACTTTCGAAAGCCATGCCCGCGGTTATGGGCAGATGGGAATTTGTTAATGTCCAGTTGTAGAAAACCTGAAGTTGACCTTAATTAAAATGCACCAACCGCATGTGTTACCGTGATGGTCTCTTCTCGGCGGAGTCCGGAAAGTGAACACGGTGTTGGAGTTATGCTTGACGTAGGTTGTTTTAGGATCACTTCTTGATCATAGTTTCTTGACCATGCTTTTGCCTTCTCTTCTCGCTCTCATTTGCGTATGTTAGCCACCAAATATGCTAGTCGTTTGCTGCAGCTCCACCTCATACCTTTTACCCTTCCTATAAGCTTAAATAGTCTTGATCGCGAGGGTGTAAGATTGCTGAGTCCCCGTGACTCACAGATACTTCCAAAACCAGTTTGCAGGTGCCGATGTTACCGAGCAGGTGACGCAACCAAGCTCAGGAGGAGCTCGATGAAGATCTTGTCCTTTGTGTTGTTTCTTTCTAGTTGATCAGTAGTGGAGCCCAGTTGGGGTCGATCGGGGATCTGTGTTGCTTTTGGGGTAGTCTTCTTTTATTTTGGGTTCCATAGTCGGACCTTGATTGTATCTGGTTGATGTAATGCTTTATTATTGTAATTGTGTGAAGTGGCGATTGTAAGCCAACTATGTATCTCTTTCCCTTATGTATTACATGGGTTGTGTGAAGATTACCTCACTTGCGACATTGCTTTCAATGCGGTTATGACTCTAAGTCGTGCTTCGACACGTGGGGGATATATCCGCATCGAGGGCGTTACAATGATATAATTGACATAATTGATTCATATACTAAGCAGCTGGCACTCGCATGTATGATCTCTAAACTAAGCAGATAGAATTCAATATTGTGCATATAATGTCTAAACTAAGCAATGCAAGACATCGTATGCATCATATGAGAAATATAAACATTGCAACTTAGAGCATACACCTCAGGTGGGATATAGGTCTGGTCATCTGTCTCTGAATCCTCCTCTGAGGAGCTCCCTGTAACCATCGAGATATATGCTTCAACAGGTACCATTGCCTGCTCTGAAGACCTTGTTTTCACTCCAGATTTTTCCATAACCGGCTCAAATGGCTGATACACATGAACAGTAGTTCAATATACACAGATTGTCAACAAATGGAATACGTAATGAAAAAAAGATGGCATGGGATAATTCACATATATGATGCCTGGCTCCATGGCGGTGCATAATTCACATATATGATAACTGGCTGGAAAACATGGCAGTGCATAATTCACATATCTGATATAGAAAGCAAACAGGAGGCATTCACACAAAGCATGTCTAATCTAAGCAGATGGCATGGCAATGCAAGACACCTTATGCATGATATGAGCAATATAACCTAGCCAAGTTAGAGCATGCACCTCGAGGGGGGGATACGACTAGTCATCTCTCTCTGAATCCTCCTCCGAGGAACTATCTGTAACCAGCAAGAAATCTGCATCGACAGGTAGCACTGACTGCTCAGAAGACCTTGTTTTCACTCCAGATTTTCCCATGACCGACTCAAATGGCTGATGCACAGGAAGAGTAGATGAATGTATAAACATTGTTGACAAATGGAATACATTATGGAAAAAATATGACATGATACAATTTACATATATGATGACATGCTAAACAGGATGGCATTGCATGATTCACGTATATGATGCCTGGCTAAAGAAGATGTCATTGCATAATTCCCATATACTCCCTCCGTTCCTAAATATTTGTCTTTTTAGAGATTTCAAATGGACTACCACATATGGATGTATATAGACACATTTTAGAGTGTAGATTCACTCATTTTGTTTCGTATGTAGTCACTTGTTGAAATCTCTAAAAAGACAAATATTTAGGAATGGTGGGAGTATGATATGGAAACCAAACAGGTGGCATTCACACAAAGAAAATCTAAACTAAGCTGATGACATATAAGATGTATAATGTAAGCAATGCAAGGCACCATATGCATGATATGACCAACATCAGCATGCCAGGTTAGAGCAAACACCACAGGTGGTAAACAGGCATGGTCGGCTCCTTCTGAATCTCCATCTGAACAGTTATCTTCCTCTGGAATACAATCTAGAAATGCAGGAGGGGGGCACTTCGCCCACCATGGATCGGCGTCTGCATGACATTATATTCGCACGCAACAGTCTTCTCTTTTTCTCTACATGTTCAGTACGATTGTGTACAATATCTGACATGCATAATAAAAAAATAGTTAGATTTTGTAAGGCCTAAGGGGTGCATGCAAAAATCAAGACTGATGGTAGCAAACGAGTGGATGGATCCAAAACTAATGATAGAAGGTAGATTATAGCTTCAGTTTAAAAAGACAGACAATGGATCATCTATTGTTTGTTGCCCACCCAACATGAACCACATAGAAGACCCAGATGAACCAGATAGTAGACAAATACTATTCATTGCTGGCTCGATATGAGACCCATGGGCAATTCAAAACTCAAGATTGAACGATAAAGTAGCAGGTAATAATAACCGATGTATAACGTAAGCAAACACGAAAGACTGCGACCTCTCTTCCGGAACTGTGTAGTCCTCAGGTTCATCTGCTCAAGTCGATGATGGTAATGCAGTTGGCGTGGCTACCAGCAACGGGGAAGATGATCTGAGGCGGCGAAAGGAAGTCTGCAGGGGGATCTCTGCTGCAGTGAACGCTTCTGTCGATGGTGCACCTCAGGTGGGGTGGATGACGGCACGGCAGGAGCAGGACATAACACATAGAGTTTTCTTTGACGCCTATCTGAAAATGAAGTAAATCTGTAAGGAATCCTTAGAATTGGAGGATTCTATAAACGCGGGGACAGGAAAAACACAGGAATAGGATAGGAATGCACATGCAAAACAGAGCATTTGGAAACATAGGATTTCAGTCAACCTGGGTGTTTGGCTCACATGAATTGGAAGAACAGAGGAATGGAGAAACAAAGTGATGCGACGAGTGTACAACCTCTTTGGCATAGCCTTGTGGACCTCAACATCATTGGGTTGGACGTGGAGGATGGTGATGATGCTGGTGTGACAGTCAGAGGCAAGGAAGAAGATCCGAGGCCGCTGGAAACGGCACCGAGGGTACTGCTCCGCTATGATGGACGGTTCCGTCGTTGCAGCAGCTCCGCTAAGGTGTACGACGACAAGGCTGAAGCATGACGAGACAGACAACGTTAATCTGAAGTGGGACCCTAATATCATTTGAATAGATGATGTAAAATACATCACCAAAAAGTGCTAGATGTAAAATGCATCAGCCGTGCCACGGCTGCTCCGACAGATGCTGTAAGTACTATTCACTCTGAACTTAACTGAAGAAAATGAACTTCACAGTCGAAACTGAATTTTACTGTTGAAACTGATTGAACTAGTAACAGAGCATTGCAATAGATGTTTAGGGGGTTCGAGCACTAGTAGCAGAGAAGCAGTGATCTAAATCAGCAGATGCTCGAGCAGGGAACGCACTAGCAGAGAGCAAGTCGGGCAGTAGCACCGCAAGCGAGTGCTAAAGCAGCAACTCCTGTAGCTGCCGAAGGTCATGCAACAGCAGCAGCAGCGCAAGCGAGAGCAAGAGCAGAGCAGCAGCACGAACGAAAGCAGGAGCAGTGCAGCAGCGCGACCGACAACAAGAACAGAGCCGCAGCGCGAGCGAGAGCCGGAGCAGCTGTGGCTAGTGCCATTTTGGAAGTCGCCGCCGAGGAAGCAATGACATGGGGGAGAGACGCCGTGGATGATGTGGCCGGCGACGGCACCGTCGATGGAGACACGCCATGTCTGCTCGGTATCGAGCATCGACAGCCCCGTGAGATCGAATAAAAGATAAAATGCAGCGGTGAGTGCAGAACCTCCTTTGTGGCGCCGAGTTGGCCTCGACTTCATCGGAGGAATTGGTGAGGGCGTTGCGGTTCCGGTGGGGCAGGTCAAGATGGCGCTATGGGGATTGAGGTGGAGCGATAGACAAGGCGAACATCGGGGCAGCTCCTTGGAGGTGGAGGACGGGGCGGCTGATCCGGCGGGACGACGAGATCGACAACGGATCCTCATCTGGTGTGGTGGATGAGGGACGGCGAGCTGTTGCGGTGGACGACGTAGTCGGGGAAGAGTCTCCGGCTGGGCGGCG
>NC_041382.1:408573533-408627809 GCF_002162155.2 Triticum dicoccoides | reverse complement strand
GGGGTGAGCCAACCTTAGGGACGCGCTTGTCCGAAATGTAGGGTAAGTTACCAGCATACCCCCACCGGTTTTGACACCGCGATGTGGAACTTCATTTCCGGTTGAGGGGTAGAAGGGGGATTTCGTGTGTCTGGGCTGCGGGAGCGATTTTGGATGAGGAGGGAGTTCTCACACGCGTCCAAATTTTGGGATAACAAGGCGCGGCGCGGGTTGAAGAAGCGGGAGTTTTAAAGCAGGTGAGACAAAAGATACTCGAGCTTGAAAATTTCGGGATAACAAGGTGCGGATACCTTGTTCGGCAGAACAAACTTAACGTGTAACAAAACAATTCATACAAGACACAAGAGAGTCATGTCCCCTTTTACTATATTGCTATAGTTGCCATTGAAAAAACTACAAGAAAAATGTAAAAAAATCGGGAGAACAAGATTACCCTGCACAGTACCAAATCGATTCGCACTTCCCTCAACAACAACAAAAAACAAATCAATTCCCACCAAAGAAAGAGTAATGTCCCTTTTTATATGATTACAGATGCCATGATCTCGAATTTCAATTTTTGAATCCACGTTATGTTGAATTCGAATATATTGTTAGGTGACCTTGCGGTTTATAATTATGTAGTCGTACATTTTTGATCTTCCATCATATATGAACATTTTACTCCACCATGTGAACATATATATTGTCGTCTACCATATGGACTTAATTTGAATCAATTTTCCTTACTGAATACGATTGTTGTCAAGTTATACAATAATTTAAATATTATCTTGATAACAAAAAACATACATATAGTAGTAATCATATTTCACTATGAACTACATGTACCATACGCTCTCCAATTCAAATATTTGTATCCATTTTATGTTGAATTCAAATCATAGTACATTATTGGTCTAGGTAGCAAGATGTTTGGGATAATCTAAACCCTGTTTTCATACATATAATTTTTGACTGAATTGGGACAAGTTTTGGTATAAGCCTCTTGCAAAACTGGAGATTCTCTCAACAAGCCTCGTGGTTCCGAGAGGGAATGTGTCACCTTTGTGTGCGAAACGATATACGCTGCCTCCCCCTGATTTTATTTACAGAGGAACATAGAACTATATGAGTGCCCTGTTAAATTTTGGAATTATTTCAGGTTCATTTGGCCTTTTTATACATTAATTGAGTTTCTGGACTTTTAATGTGCATAATCTAAATATGAATTGCATGCACATGCTCCGGTGCACCAAAGTGGGTTGAAAAATCACATGTGTGTGCCTGGTGAATTTCTAGGTCCCATGGAAGAAATGAGAATGAAATTCGAACATCTAGGCGTCATGACTCGGCCGAAAACGTCGAGAAACTTTGATTTCAAATTCATGTAAATCAAACTTGCCTGGAAATCATGAAACTTGGCATGGTGTCATGTCATGGCACTAACATCTTGTGGTAAAAAATTGGGCCGATTTGGAAGCTCGTGGTTCTAAGAGGGAACGTGCCACCTTTGAGTGTGAAACGATATACGCTGCCCCCCTTAAGTTTCTTAACAAAGGCAACATAGAACTACATTAGTGCCTTGTTAAATTTTGGAATTATTCTGGGTTCGTTTGTCGTTTTTATACATTAATTGAGTTTCTGGTCATTTAATGTGCATAAGTCAAATTTGAACTACAAGCACATGCTCTCGTGCACCAAAGTTGGTTGAAAAATCACATTTGTGTCCTCGGGCGAATTTCTAGGTCCCATGCAAGAAATGAGAATAAAATTAAAACATCTGGGCATCGTGGCTCGGCCGAGAACATCGAGAAACTTGGTTTTAAAATTCTTGTAAATCCAAAACACGTCTGAAAATCATGAAACTTGGCATGGATATCATGTCATGGTACTACCATGTTGTGGTAAAAAATTGGCCGAATAGGAACAGATTTTGGTATAAGCTTTTGCAAACCGAAGCTTCTATCAAGAAGGCTCATGGTTTTGAGAGGGAATGTGCCACCTTTGAGTGTGAAACCATATACATTGTCCCCCTTGAGCTTATTTACAAAGGCAACATAGAACTACATGAGTGCCCTTTTAAATTTTGGAATTATACCGGCTTCGTTTGGCCTTATTTACACATTAATTGAGTTTTTGGTCATTTAATGTGCATAATTCAAATTTGAACTACAAGCACATGCTCCCATGCACCAAAGTTGGTTGAAAAATCACATTTGTGTCCTCGGGTGAATTTCTACTCCCTCCTTCCATCTATATAGGTCCTAATGCATTTTTCGAGGCTAACTTTGACCAAACATTAGAGCAATAATATATGACATGCAACTTACACAAAGCATACCTTCAATTTTGTATGTCAAAGGAGCTTCCAATAATATAATTTTCATAGTATACATCTCATGTGCTATTAATCTTGTCAATAGTCAAAGGCTTTCTTGAAAAACACATTAGGCCCTATATAGATGGAAGGAGGGAGTAGGTCCCATGCAAAAAATGAGAATAAAATTCAAACATCCGGGCATCGTGGTTCGGTCGAGAACATTGAGAAACTTGGTTTTAAAATCAAGAAACTTGGCATGGTGTCATGTCATGGTAGTACCATGCCGTGGTAAAAAATTGGCCGAATAGGAACAAATTTTGGTATAAGCTTCTTGCAAATCGGAGCTTCTCTCAAGAAGGCTCGTGGTTCTGGGAGGGAACGTGTCACCTTTGTGTGCATAATTCAAATTTGAAATACAAGCACATGTTCCAGTGCACCAAAGTTGGTTGAAAAATCACATGTGTGTCCTCGGGTAAATTTCTAGGTTCCATGCAAGAAATGGGAATGAAATTCAAAATTCTGGGCGTCGTGGCTGGGTTGGAAACATTGAGAAACTTAGTTTTTTAATTCCTATAAATCCAAAACACGCATGAAAATAATGAAACTTGGCTTGGTGCCATGACATGGCACCAACATGCTGTGGTAAATTTGCAGTCCGATTTGCGAGGGCGCACACATTAACAATCAACAAAGTCATTTTGGAACAAGTGCTGTCACGTTACAATTGGAAACACAAGTATTATTGAAACCGTGGGCGTTCTACTTACTAGTACCATTTACGTGCCGTCACGCGTGCCCATTTTTTATTAGCTAGGAGGCGCCGTGCAGGGTAGATATTTGAGTACGAGAGGCATGCGATCAGACCCCTGTGCGTGCTTATCGGGAGGAGAGCCCTTTGACCTCCATCTGCCGTCCACCTCTCCCAAGGTCTCCATTAATGGCGCCCGAGCCTCTGTTTAATGGCGTGCTATGTCTCACCGGCTGAGATTTAAGAGAGAAAAAAGAAAATCTGAAAGCACGGATCTTGATGTAAGATCCGACAGACCTATATAGCATCTACTATGACTTATAGCAAGAATGATGAATATATAAGGACGATTAAATTTTTTTTGATCAAAGAAGGGCTTGCCCCTTTCGATTTTCATTACTGAAAACCGCCACAATTCACAAGAAGTTCAGCACAACTCCAGCCTAACACGAAGGACTAAAAGCTACCAGATTGAAATCACAACATCCCAAGAGGCCAACAAAGGCCAAACATCCGTGCTAGAACCCAACATTTCACAACTGACGCCACAATCCACATCCTAAACTGATTATTACATCAAAAGAAACCAGGAAACTAGTCTCCACGGCGAGCGGCGATGAGCTCTTTCGTGTCCTCAAGACGCTGCTTGAGAACATCCATGGATTCCTCCACCAGCCTTTGGCGCTCGTTGCGGATCATGTCATTCTCGTCCATAAGTTTCTTTAACAAGGCACTGGTATCCTCCTGCAAGTCTGCACTTCGGACGATCTTCTCCCTCAGCAGGTCGCGCTCGGCTTGGAGCCTCTCATTGCCCTCCCTTAGTTGCCGGATGACGCCGGTAGCCTGTTCAAACGAGGCTATCATATCGTCCTACAACCTCGCCGAGCCGGAGATCTGATCCATCTGGCTATGGACGATCGCATGCATGCGCCTGTAACAGTCGTCGCCTGCCCGCGAGAAATTTTCCCAGGCCGCCGCAGCGCGGCGGGACACCTCTGCTGCATTCGTGGTGCGGCGGGACATCTCTGCTGCTTCCGTGGCGCGGCCGGGCCAGTCTGCTGCATCGACGGCGCGGCGGGACCTCCGTGCTGCTTCAGCGGTGCGGCGGGACCTCTGTGCTGCTACTTCCGCGCGACGTGACATGTCGGCTGCTCTTGCAGCGAGGCAGGACATCTCTCGTGCTTCTGCTTCCATGCTCGCCTCTCCCCAGTGGCAATCTCTCGACCCAGAACTCATGCTGGCCATGGCAGACGCAAGAGAAGGATGCTGAATGACTTGTTTGTTTTTGTGGATGAGGAGTTGAGGAGGAATGTGCAGTCATCTTGGCATACTAGTATTTATAACCGAGTACTAATACGCTCCTAAGTGGGAAACCGTTTAGGTTGTGATTGGGGTGAACAGGTTTGCAATTCAATATAGCGTGGAGTAATTTGGAATGTGACGAGACGCAAGCTCAAAATTTATTAACGGTCCTAGTTTTGAAGTGCGGCACTATTCCCGGATGGAGTACTTCTTTTTCTACTCCCTCCTTTCCGGTTTTATAGGGCTTATCTCAAAATTCTAGTTTTTCCATTTTATAAGGCTCAATTTGGTTGTCCCCAACACATGTTCAGATTCCAAGGTGCATTAAATCATTGCATGCAAGTATTAAGAGAAAATTGACCAATGCATGTACTTTATGCATGCATGCATTGCAATTAATGCATTAAACTTATCTCTTGGGACTTCTCGCACGCACCATCGCGCCACCCACAAAAACTTGTACTCTGAGTTTAGTAGTACGTTATACAGGAAGAGAAGAGGTGCACACACGCACTCGTCCTCTCACACACGCGTCTATTTTTTCTCGAAAAGGAGGATGATGACCCCCGGCCTCTGCATATGGGAGTCACACATGCAAATTATTGAAATATATCGGGTGCAGTGCTTTGATGTGTCGCGTCAACTCATACATCAACGAGAAGTTTGATTATCCTCTCCCTCGCGGACTTAACCGCACCTGCCTTTGGCTGTATGACAGGTTGGCCACACACCTGTAGGGCCCACCTGTCATACACACAAAGGCAGGAGCGTCCCTCCCTCACCCATGAGCGTGGTGGCTGGCAAGACTAGGAGAAGCTTTCGCTACACGCTCTCCCTCCCGCACGCGGTGGACATGCAGCAGTTCAATCGGTGTCAGATGGCCAGAAGCGTACTGTAGTACTCCTCCAGTGTAGTAGTATTCCATCATTGTTCGACTTCCCGAAGAGGCGAAGAGCCAAGCGCAGCCCGGACGCTCGTGTGGCAGTTTCATGTGTATAGTAGTCTAGGATAGCATGTATCGTGACTGTAAGCTTAAAATCGTTGGGGTCGGCTCCATGCTATGTGGTCGTCTCGAAGTTTAAAAAAAATTAAAATAGTCTTCTATCCCTACCCGAAAACTGCCGCACGTACTGCCCGGGAAAAGCCCCGCCCTCAACTTTTAACTACGCGAAAATAGTTCGAGCTTGTTCGTTCTATATAAATACAATACTTACTATATGTTTATTCACCCGTGGGGTTGTTCAATGAATGGAGGGGCGGGGAGCACAAGTGAACAATACTGTAGTACTACTAGTAGTAAGTAGGAGTCGTACAGTAGTCACCTTAAATAGAGAGTTTCTTTTCTTTAATGCCACGTACACAAATTGAAATGCTTGTTGTGGAGAGAAAAAGGATAATCACTCCACTATATATGGACGCAGGGGCCTGAGCGCTTGCTTTACTAGGGTTGCTCTCTTCATTCTCTCATCCTCTCCAGATATAAACAAGACAGCGGTAGCGACATTTTCTCTCTGCTCACCGCTGGTCACAGATCTGGCTGGATCCCTTCGGCCGGTGTGTGTAGAGGACTAAAAGGTGCATCATTCACGCGGTCATCGCCGCCGAGGGAGGAAACCCACAGCTGCCGGAGGGGCCCGATCCTCTGCCCGTGCCGTTCTCTCCGACACATGGCCGGCTCGGGAGGTCCTCCGACCCTTCTTCCTCCCTGCTGTATTGTCCGCAGATCCGACCTGCCACCGTCGACATCCCGGCAACCCTCAGGTATAAGTTCTTCGAAAGCGGCCTCGCTCTACTGCCTCAGCTCCCCACGTATCTGCATGTGCATCTTTTTCTACTCCCAAAGCCACCTAATTTTTTTAGTATTATTAGAGGTAAAGCTACTTCATGCATTCGAATCTAGGGCTTTGTTCAAACAACGAAGTAAGGGGGGAAAGTTGTAGCATGAATTTAGGACTTGATTCAAAGAGGAAATAATATGGTGAAAGTAGTAGAGACCGGATACCCAACCGGTCTCTTGGTTGAAAAGGGAAATAATGGGAAAACGCAGTACAAACTGGATAAGGAACAGATCTATTATTGGTTGAAAAAAGGATAGAAAGTGGCGGCTGGTGGACAAGTCAACAGAGTATGTCCAGGATTAGATTTGTTGCCATCACATACTAAAAGGTCTCTAGGATTAGATTTGCTGCCCTCACATAGTAAAAGGTCTCAGGATTATATTTGCTGCCCTCACATAGTAAAAGGTCTCCAGGATTAGATTTGCTGCCCTCACATAGTAAAAGGTCTCTAGGATTAGATTTGCTGCCCTCAGATAGTAAAAGGTCTCCAAGATTAGATTTGCTGCCCTCATATAGTACAATGGCACTCCTGCTGTTTTCCCCAGTATGATAAGTAAGTTGCTCCTTTACGCTGCTTAGTGTCCTGGTGTCCCCATAGTCCCATGCCCTTAAACCAACTCTTTAGCTGTTGTTGATTTACTATGTCTGGTAAACAAGCAATGCCACCATTAAAGTAATCCCATATTTGAGGAATCTCATTATTGATCATAATGCTTCTGGTAACATGAAGCATTGGTGACATTTTAAAATTTCTACTGTCCTTGCGTGATTGCCATGAACATAATTAAGATGCTTCTTTTCATTTTGTATATGTTTCGTATATTCTTATTGACCAGCAACTGTTTACTTTCTATCTTTTTGTGTAGATAGGGATATCCATTTCACCTTGTTGCTATTGTGACCTTTTGGTGAACTGCACAAAACACTTTTTTTTGGAATGAGTGTCTTGTGCAGTTCAACTAAAATGTCACGTGGGCAACATCTCTCAATTTTGGTGGAACTGCACAAAATGGTGATTGGAGTTTCCAAAATCTCCGTCAAGTCAACATTTTATTAGCCTTTGCAAGATGGAGCCGTCACTGTCACCACAATGGCACTTTATTTTAGTGGAACTGCACAAAAGGATAAAAAAATTATAGTTGCACCTTACATGAGCCGGACAGCCAACCTTAATGTTCCTCAATTTTAGTGCAACTACTAAAGAAGAACCTGCCAGCTCACAAGAGCAAGTACTTCTTGCTAGCTGAATGATGCAATCTTTGCTTCATTTCAGGTGAGCTGCAGAAAAAGGCGCATGAATTGAATCATGGAACTCCAGGCAGACCTCATCCAAGTAGAGCTGGAGGTTGAGTTCAAGGAGGCCGCTATTAAAGCAAAATCATGCTCTCCTGTCTCCTTGTTTGTGCTGTGCAAACATGTTGTGCAAATAGGAATACTCAACTATAGATGTTGTGACAGTCAAGAGCATTCGCCAAGTTCTTCGATTGTATGACATGGCTAGCCAAGATGGATTTAATCCCGATATTCACTTTATCAAAAGGCTCTAATGGGTTGGTTCTGAATCTTGCAAGCTGGGAATCAATGAGATGTGTAGGCATCTTTGTTGTACTTATTATTTGGATCTTATTTGTTGGTTCTGAATCTTGCAAGCTGGGAAACACGGCATGATGATGCAAAGGTCAATAACCATAACAAATAGTTCAAACTTGGTAGTATTATCTTTGTGAAAGTGCGACAAATGTGCTGATCGTGTGCGTCCTGAGAATAATAATTCTAATTGTTGTCCATGTTGATCTTGTGGCACTGATAGAACGAGCGAATGCATTGCTTGTTTTAAGTACACATTTCTATTAAATCTAATTAAATTTAAGTAAAGTGACCACTAACTCATGTTATTACAGTACCAATGCAGACCCGCTCGTGAACCAACGTGTGGCCAAGGGTGCATCTTCTGCCGGGCATGCAGCGGACGAGGGAGGGGTAGTAACTGTTGTCGCCTGTACACACTCAGCTTACTGTTGAATCTAGTTCCCCAAGAGCTGAAAAACAAACTGCTGCCGCCTTCTACACACTCGTTCACTCGAAGAGACTCCAATGGCGATCCGAGGGGTGAGCCTGCTGGATATAGACTTCAGCAAGGAGTTCCCCTTTGAGTTCGCCATTCAGTCATATGGCTGCACCAAGTTGAATGTGATGTACACCAACGATACGGACTCGGTGAAGATCTGTCTCGCCTCAGTCCTATGGCTGCACCAGGTTCTGGAGCATTCGCCCGTTTCATCGGCAGCGCCGACTGCACCTCCACTACGGTGGAGAGAAGGAAGAACGTGACGATTCGGCCATCTGGTGCAACAAGCTTGTCGACATCCAGAAGCAATACAAGATCATCAGCAATAGGCAGGAGAAGGACTCCATGGTTGACCTCGCTGAGACCATCATCGACCCCTGATACGCCAACATGAAAGAAGACGACCTGAACATGTGGGGCGTACCTCTGAATCTAGCCTACATAACCTACGCGGCCAAGGACGCATACGCATGCTACGACATGTACAGACAGATCTTGGACATGAGGGCGTGTCTGCTTCCCGTAATCGAGAGTACACGGACAGCCGCAGCGTCATGATCAAGCGTGCCAGGAAGGTCTAGATGTTGTACTTTATCTGTTTATAAGCACCTTTATCATCTGAGTGTTTCATGCATTAGCCTATGTGTCGTAATTATCTATTTTGTCCGAAATATTTCTTTTAAGAACCCATTAACCTGATTTCTTTTTTAGTGGTTATTTGCTTATGTATCTAAACTAGTTCACTTGTCCATAGAAAAAACTAGTTCACTCGGCTGCCGTGCTTTGAATCTCCTTCCTCCCAACATATTCCCCTCCTCAGGTGGACCCAGCAGGTCTTTGAATTTTCTCCCACTTTCTTTTTCGATGTAAACTGAGTTTTCTCCCATTACTTTCCCCTAGAACCAACTCAACTGTCCCACGTCTAGCCTAAAAAATAGTAATACCCCATGTACTATTAACTCATCAAATTAAAATGATATTTTATTTCGTAAGTTGAAAGTTCTTACAAAATAATAATAATAATTGTTTATATATAACTTGGCAAGTTAACTCATAGTGATTGCGTACATAAGCTTGCAAAGATTTTACTGACGTGCAATCATGTGTTTATGTTTTTATAACATTTCTCCGTCTAGCCCAACATGATATTTTCACCCAGCCCAGCAAGTCCGCGGATTTTGAGAAAAATGCAAATTGGATTTAAACGGGCTGCATAGATGCTACATCATTGTTTCACCCAGCCCATCAAATGGACTAAAAAATGGACTGACAGCTGGGTCCACGGCCAGAGCCTAGTTTTTTGTGATTTGCCAAGTAAGTCTCTTTGTTAGGCCTGTCGGGCTGCAAATCTTTCAAGACGAGGAGAGCTTTCATTCGGCTGGCCGAGAAAATGGCCCATCAGTAATGAGAAATGGGCTGTACATTTTTAAAACACATCAAACCGGCAATTAGTTTCAAATATCTTTTTTTTTTCATTTCAAGATTTTAAATTACATTAATTTTTATGCGTGGAGACTTCGTTGGATTTTATATTGATATACATTTATTTTTAAAATCAGTTTGAATGCGAGTCGAAATTTCAGGATTAAAAATAGTTCGGACCGCACCGAAATATGCAAAATTTCGTATAATTTTTTAACCGTGGCCACAATATGGGCTGTAATGCTAACAAAAACAATATGGGCTCCAAAAAAACCTTAAGAATTAGCAAATGGGCTGTATGCTGTTTTCCGCAGATTTGAGGCTTTCCCAAAAAAAGGTTGATGCACAAGCAGTGACTGTTGGATATCCATCGAACGGCCATCATGCTTCTTCAATCTCTGCTCTTCCTGCTCCAGCCGCTCAAACAAGTGCCGGTGGGAGGACTGCCAGCTCCCTCCTCCCCGCGGCTGGCTGTGCTGCCGTGCAGGCCTCACCGCCCCACCGTACTCCCATCGCTGGCCTAGCCATCCCTCTATTCACCCACACCTGCTGTTATTCTTCGGCGACGGCAGACGAACCAGTAAACCCTTGTACAGTCGTACTCCCCTCTGCGTGGGAAACAACTGCCGAGTCTTCCCTGCCTCCGTGTCGTTCTCTTCCTAGGCCTCGCCGTCGTCCATCGCCCTGGTGTTCTCGGCGCGGCCTGGTCAACGTGGTCAACGACTGACATGCATATGAAGTGGACTGTACGTGGAGAGGCCGACAGCTGGGTCCACGGCCGCACGCAAGGAAATGCCTCCTTATTACGCTCAAAATAATGATTCCTCCACCTGACATTAGGGACCCACCGAAAGGGCCTCTATATTTCACGAAAAAAACGTTACCGCCACTGACAGCTCGGACCCACCAGCTATATCTTTGCACGCAAGGAAGTGCCTCCTTATTATCCACAAAAAAATGAATACTCCCCCTGTTAGCTGGGACCCAATATAGTGGCAGGCTGACTTGTGGGCCTACTAAGTTGACGGGGACGGAGGGCTTTGTCAAGTTAGTCAATATATGCACGATTCTAGCTCCAGTGTCCGTAGGATGACCATCCAACGGCCGTAGTGCTTCTTAAACCTCTGGTCTTCTTGCTCCAGCCGCCCAAACCAGCGCCGGTCGTGCCTCGTGCTCCTGCCTCCCATGGCCATATGCGATGCGGCGGAGGCCTCAGCGCCCCCTACTACTCCCACCGCTGGCCAGGCCATCCCTCTACTCACCCACACCCCCTGTTATTCTGCGGCGAGGGCAGCCTCACACCGCAGCAAACTAGTGAACCCTCGTACTCCTCTACGCGTGGGCATCCACTGCCGTGTCTTCCCCGGCTCCGCGTCGTCCCCTTCCCAGGCCTCGCCATTGTCCACCGCCCTGGTGCTCTCGGCGCGGCGTGGTCAACGTGGTCAAGGAATGGCTTCCATCGGACGTGGAATGTACGTGGAGAGGCTGACAGCTGGGTCCACGGCTGCAGCAAGGAAGTGCCTCCTTATTACGTGCAAAATAATTATTCCTCCACCTGACAGCGGGGACCCACCGGACGGGCCACCGTATTTCGTGAAAAAAACGTTTCCCCCTAACTGCTGGGACCCACCAGCTACACCTTCGCACGCAAGGAAGTGCGTCCGGGAAAAAAAAACAAAACGATTAGCCCCCCTGACTGCTGGGGCCAACCAGCTACATCTTCACACGCAAGGAAGTGCCTGACAGTCGGGACCCACGTGGTCGAAGCGTACGTAGCATTGTCATTCTGGTTGCGAACGTGTACGTACATATATACTGGTCGATGTAGAGGCGCGCACATGTCGTAGTAGAGGCGCACACGTGTCGTAGTAGAGGCACGCACGTAGCATGTACATGTATGTACAGCGACCAGGGTGCAAGAAAGAAAATACGGCCATGTACGTACATACGGGCAGGGTCTCGAACGCCTACTCGCGCATACGTACGGCCAGGACTCGTGTACATGGCTGGGTCGGAACGGAGAAACAACATCGTCGTCGTGTTCATGGGGAGGCAGCGTCGTCGTGGTGTTCATGGGGAGGCAACGAAATGCGTCGTGTTCATGGGGAGGCAACGGAATGCGTCGTGTTCATCGGGAGGCAATGGAATGCGTGGGAGCCAACCGGCTAGGTCGGAATGGAATGCGTGGTCGTGTTCATTGGGAGGGATTGGACGGAACAGGCGATGGAAACGAGGCCTGAACGGGGTCCTGTTGATCGGGAGGGGTCTGGCATATTGCAAAACGGAGGAAACGGACCTCCTACGGTCGAAACGGGGGTCCTGTTGACCGGGAGGGGTGTGGCATACCGCAAAACGGACGAAACGGACCTCCTACGGTCGAAACGGGGTCCTGTTGATCGGGAGGGGTGTGCCCTACCGCAAAACGGACGAAACGGACATCCTACGGTCGAAACGGGAGTCCTGTTCATCGGGAGGGGTGTGGCGTACCATAAAACGGGACTCCACGAGATACTGTTCATCTCCACCGTCGACCTCCTCCAACCTCCACGGGCTACCGTCGACCTCCTCCAGCCTCCACGGGCTCCTGTTCATCCAGCCTCCACCGCGCGCTACTCCACCGGCTACTATTCAACCACCCCTCCACCGTCCACTGTTCATCCAGCCCTCCACACCATGGGGTCCTGTTCAACCATCCCTCCACGGGCACCCCTCCACCGTCTACTGTTCATCCAGCCCTCCACCACACCACGGGGTCCTGTTCATCCAGAGGCAATGCCACCGCTCACTGTTCATCCAAACCCCCCCGCAACGCTCACTGTTCATCCCAGAGGCAGCATCGATCGGCTTCAGTTAGCAACAGTAGCGAAGGAATCGCTTGATCGGGTTCAGTTAACATCCATCGATCGATCGCTCGGGTTCAGTAACGCGTACCCTGCAGTGCAATCGCTCGGGTTCAGCTAGAGCCCAATGGCTCGCTCGGGTTCAGTTAGAGCCAACGCCTCGCACACACGCGCGTATGTGTACGAGAGAAACGCGCATCGCTCGGCCCTGACCTTCCACCGTAACCGGGAACTCCCCGAAATTTTCCTCCCCCTCGCTTCTACCACGGTTTTTTCCGTCATGGACGGCCCAAAGAATGTCATGCAACTGCGTCTCCGGCCCGCCCAAGACGAAAAGCCCATTTTCTGTCATGATTTTTTGTCATAGAAGTAGGAGCCCACCACATCTATGATGATACCGGGTTTTGTCACAATTATCATCATAGAAGTGTCATATGTATGACAGAAAAAAAAATTGTTCGGCCCAAAATGTCACGGATGTGTCTTTTTTTTGTAGTGTATACATGTTCCTTTGACTATCAGATTATGCAACTCCCGAATACCGAAGGAACACTTTGTGTTCTACCAAACTTCACAATGTAACTGGGTGATTATAAAGGTGCTCTACAAGTGTCTCCGATGATACTTGTTGAGTTGGCATAGATCGAGATTAGGATTTGTCACTTTGATTGTTGGAGAGGTATCTCTGGGCCCTCTCGGTAATGCACATCACTATAAGCCTTGCAAGCAATGTGACTAATGAGTTAGTTGTGGGATGATGCATCACGGAACGAGTAAAGAGACTTGCCGGTAACGAGATTGAACTAGGTATTGAGATACCGACGATCGAATCTCGGGCAAGTAACATGCCGATGACAAAGGGGACAACGTATGTTGTTATGCGATTTGACTGATAAAGATCTTCGTAGAATATGTAGGAGCCAATATGAACATCCAGGTTCCGCTATTGGTTATTGACCGGAGATGTGTCTCGGTCATGTCTACATAGTTCTCGAACCCGTAGAGTCCGCATGCTTAACATTCGGTGACAATCGGTATTATGAGTTTATGTGATTTGATGTACCAAAGGTAGTTCGGAGTCCCGAATTAGATCTGGGACATGATGAGGAGTCTTGAAATGGTCGAGACGTAAAGATCGATATATTGGATGACTATATTCGGACATCGGAAAGGTTCCGAGTGATTCGGGTATTTTTCGGAGTACCGGAGAGTTACGAGAATACAGGGAAGAAGTATTGGGCCTCATGGGCCAAGTGGTGGAAGAAAGGAGGCAGGGCGCATGGGCCCCCTAGCCCAAACCGAATTGGACTAGAAGGCCGGCCCCCCTTTCCTCCTTTTCTCCCTCTCCTTCCTTCTCCCCTTCCCCCTTCCTTTCCTCCTCGTAGTAGGAGTAGGAAAGGGGAGTCCTACTCCTACTAGGAGGAGGACTCCTCCTCCTGGCGCGCCCTAGGAGGGCCGGCCGGCCTCCCCCCTTGCTCCTTTATATACAATGGCAGGGGGCACCTCTAGACACACAAGTTGATCATTGATCCCTTAGCCGTGTGCGGTGCCCCCCTCCACCATAATCCACCTCGATCATATCGTAGCGGTGCTTAGGCGAAGCCCTGCATCGGTAGCAACATCATCACCATCAGCACGCCGTCGTGCTGACGGAACTCTCCCGTGAAGCTCTGCTGGATCGGAGTTCGTGGGACGTCATCGAGCTGAACATGTGCTGAACTCGGAGGTGTCATGCGTTCGGTACTTGGATCGGTCGGATCATGAAGACGTTCGACTACATCAACCGCATTCTCATAACGCTTCCGCTTACGGTCTACGAGGGTACGTGGACGATACTCTTCCCTCTCATTGCTATGCATCACCATGATCTTGCGTGTGTGTAGGAATTTTTTTGAAACTACTACGTTCCCCAACACAAAAGTAGTTCTTGGAGAGCGTAGCCAATGTCTTGTCACGTCCAAAGTGACCCATAAGCCCTCCTCCATGAGCTTCTTGCAAAAGTAACCAATGAAGAGAAGACTCGGGGATACATAGTTTGTTAGCTCTCATAAGATAATCATCTTTGATGTAATAGCATTCCTAAGATGTATGCGTCAAACATTTGGCATAATGAGTAGCAAAAGTAGGATCATGCGCATACAAGTCTTTTATGTGCTCAAAAGCAATGACATTCAATTCAAGTTGAGTCACAAGCATGCATTTGCGGGAGAGAGGATCCACCACTATGTTTTCTTTACCCTTAATGTACTTGATGACATAAGGAAAAGATTATATAAATTCACTCCATTTAGTGTGCCTTCTATTCAACTTGGTTTGACCCTTAAGATACTTGAGAGTTTCATGGTCAGTATTGTAACATCCCAATTTTCAATTTGGATGTTATACATAGGTCATCATGTGCATATCATATTTTAATTGCATTTTGTTTGTGATCCTAGAAATCTTATGCAACTCAAGGACCCAAGGAGAGAGTTGGGGATTTCATTTATTTTCATATTTGACTTTTTCTCAAATTTGGAAAGAGGGATCATTTTGATTTTAATATTTTTCTCTCCAATTATTTCCAATATTAAAAAAAGTTAAAAGAGAGAAGATAATATGACTTCTTCAAAAAAAGAGGAATATTGGAGGAAAAATTTGAAAATCAAACATATATTTTATTTGAGATTTTATTTAAATTAGAAAAATATGCATTTTTGAAAATTGCATTTCTAGGCCAGAAAAACGTTCACTTTGGTCTAAATATTTAATTTAGACGATGAAAATTGTTTTTGGCATTTTTAGAATTTTTTATATTTTATTAGGATTTTTCTTCGGCGGAATTTTATTTAAAAAAAATTCCCGACCGGCTGGGCAAACCCAGCCGGCCCACTCCCGCGCGCCGCCTTCCTCCCGCCGCCGCCGTGTGTGGCACGGATGCCGAGGAGGAGTCCGAGCCGGACTCCACCCCGGGCTGGCCCCCTCCCCTAGCCGCGACGCTGCCCCTGCCCTTTAAATCCTGACCCGCCGCCCCTCTCCACCTCACCTGCCACCCGCAACCATTGCCGTCGCCCGCAACCGCCGCCGCCGCCGCTTCTGCCGTGGCCGCCTGCCGCTGCTGCCGCGCGCCGCCACTCGCCGCCGATGTCGCCGCCCCACCACGCCGCCGTCGGAGCTTCTCGCCTCACCGGAATCCCGCCTCGCCGCCGGACCTCACCGTCATCGTGAACCGGTAGAAAACCGCCCCAGTTCGCCGGTTCGTTTCTTTTTTTTTCGGTTTTCGATCTAGATTGGTTTTATTTTAGGGTTAGGGTTTTCTCTGTTTTTCCCGATCGGATCTAGTTAACGAATGTTCACTCGAATGTCTTCGTTAGCGAATGCGTTCGTCCGTTCGTCCCTGTTAGCGAACGTTCGTTCGTTAGTCTTTTCTTTTTCTTTTATTTTCGTCCAGGGACCTATCCGCAATTATTTTTATCGTAGATTAGCCCCTGATCTTCAAACCCTTGCAACCTTTTAACCGTTCGTCCAAATCAAGTGAAACCAGCGTAAAAATCTTCGTCTCAAAACCCTCTTTCTAGTTAACCAACTTGAACATGATTTTGACAATTTAAAATTTGGTTGCAAGCAGATTTGATTTTGAACTTCTTTTGACCGCAGTTTGAGTTTCTTAGCTCCTATTCGATTGATTCTTTTTGCAAATCGAAGCTCTTCTCTTGATCTTTCGATTTGGATCTTTTCTCTTGAGTTTTACCTTTGCATATATTTCCTTAGTGCTTACGTATGTTATTGTTTGTTTGCGATAGAGTTTCCGGAGTGCGAAGCGTGCTACTATGAGTCACTAGGGTTTTCAGATCGTCAGCAAGGCAAGTAACACTTTGATCATACCCCTTTATTACCCAGTTTTTATGCATTAGTTTTGACCCTCAAACATTGCATGAGTAGGATCTGATTTAACCAGTGGGTATTGGGAAGTAGTTGATGAGGTAGAACCAATTGTCCTTTATGTAAACCTTGGGAGTTACTTCTACGTTATGCTTATACTGCTATGCTATGCTCGTAGACGTGGTTTGGTTGAGTGTATCCATGACAGATGTGAGAGTTGTTAAATAATGGTTAACTTAAGGTGGCTACTTTAATACATAGCTGGGTGGATTGGTTGAGGCACCCTGGAGCACCCAGTGGTTGTCTGGGCACCTGGAGCAATCCAGCACTGTCCTGGTATATCCCGGAGTACCCGTATGATCATCCTATGGTTCGCCACCCAGGCTCAAAGGGATCATAAGATTATTCATGCTAGAAACTGCCGTGTGCAGCCACAAGCCATTATGGGCTCTAGCATACTTGAGTAAGTTGTGGGAAACCTTTCCATGATGGGCTAGCAGATGTAGGGGATTGTAGGTGTACCGGCCTATCTATCGGTTAAGGGGACCTCTTCGGAAAGATTGTGTCTTAGTCATCCGTTTCTCAAACAACATGCAGTGTGAGAAATTCAATGGAGGAGATCGAGTCTTGTGGGGAAAAGTGCGCAAACTTCTGCAGAGTGTACAAACTAATCATGGTTAGCCATGTCCGCGGTTATGGACATCTTGAGTATCTGGTTCTTGAATTATTGGTTTAATCTCGTCACTCTTAATTAATTTTGTTGGGCTATTAATTACTTTTTAATTGGGATTGAGTTGGAGGAACCTTCTCAATATTTATCAACCAACTTGATAGTTAAATAAAATATATTCCTTTGTAGTAGGGAAAAATTGGATTTACGCAAACATGATAACCATAGAGCCTCCACCAGCATATATGCATGTAGTGATAGCAGTTATTTTTGTTCATTGCTCTACAATGTTATTTTGCCAGCATATTCCATGTGCTGACCCATTTCGGGCTGCAATGTATTATGTTGCAGACTTTCCAGACGAAGAGTAAGGTGCGCTAGGTCATTGTCGTGCACTCAGCTATGTCGTTGGAGTTGATGTACTCATTTACCTTCGATGCTTCCGTAGTTATCTTTTAGATGGCCTTAAGCCATATTATTGTAATAAGTTCTCTTTTGAGACATTCTATGTAATAAGTGTGTGATTGCAATTTGTTATAAATCCTTCAAGTACTGTGTGTGTCAGCATTATCGATCCAGGGATGACACTTATACACAGAGATTTGACCATCTGAGGTCGGATCGCTACAAGATGTTATCAGAGCACACACTGACTATAGGACGCAACCACTAAGATGAGCCATATGACACTCTTATCTACTCATTACTGACTCTTCTCCACTTTCCACTCTATAGATGGCGGGTTCAAGGAACAAGTTTGCTCAACCGGATGAAAACACCTCTTTCAACAACACCTGAAGGAAGCCACTAGGTACCTGAACATCGGAATACCAAGCTTCACTGGGACCTACACCGCCACCTTACCCGAAGAAGAGCGTTGGACCATTCGAGTACATGTTCTAGGAAGGGCATTCACCCCAGTTACTGAGCCCATAGAGTTTTCCTTTGATGCACCAACTTGGAGTCTAGAAAAGAGCATGGCAGCTCACATCGCCATGGGGTGCATCGGCGAAGTTTACCACAAGGATCTTAAGGACACCCTCTACCAGATATGTGGGCACCGAGATGAGCAATGGGAGATGATCAGCACCAGGAGGGACAAATCCATTGCAGCCTACATCCATGAGTTGAACCAACACATTCGCCGCTAGGAGAACCAGATGTGCGCCAGCATGATAGACCTGAAGAAGGTGATGACCAGAAACATGGAGCTAGAAGAGGAACTCAAGTCTACACGCGATGGATATGAAGAGGAAATTGCAGTACTACTGGAGAAGAATGAGGACCCGAAGAAGAAGCTAGGAGTATTCATGGGAGACCCTGCGCCAGGAGGTGACAACCATCCCGAAGACTACATCATCATCGACGACACTAACTCCGACCCCGACAGTGATGATGACTATGAAGACGAAGCTGGAGAAGATATTATGGAATCATCTTCTGATCAAAATTTCTAGTCGACCACCATATTATCAGTAGTTTTCCCCATGTATATAGTAATAGTCCGAGTACTTTGTAACGGTAGCTAGATTGATTGTATGCCCTTGTTTGAATTGAGTGGTTTGATATGAATGTGTTTGTCTCATGTGCATATGGGTAGTGATTTTCTCCTTAGACCTCACTCTATTCTATTCTCTTCCCTCTAAACCCATCAGATGCCTCCGAGACGTGACCCCGGATTTGTCTTCCCACCGGAGCGCACTCAGTTGATCCAGCAGCAGAATGCCTTGATGCAGTTGCTAGTCCAGAACCAAGGCAACAACAACAACAACAACCCACCGCCACCACCTCCAGTTGACAACTTAGCCCGTTTTCTGAGGTTGAATCCACCAGTGTTTTCCAGTAGCACCGAGCCGATTGTTGCTGATGACTGGCTCCGCAGGATTGGAAGGGAGCTGACCACCGCAGGTTGCACAGATGCTGAGAAGGTGCGCTTTGCCACACATTAATTGGATGGACCTGTAGCCTCATGGTGGGAGAATTACACATCCACTTTTCCCATAGCCAATGCCACTTGGGATCTTTTTCAGCAAGCATTCCGCACTGCACATGTCTCAACAGGAGCAATGAATATGAAGAAGCATTAGTTTCGCAACTTACGCCAGGGAAATGATACTTTAGGGCAGTACGTGGATGAGTTTAGCAAGTTAGCCCGCTATGCCTCAGATGATGTGGCCACAGATGCCGTGAAGCAGGAAAGTTTATGTAAGGGTTGAATGATGAGATGAGTATGCAATTGATGGTGGCAACATTCACTAACTACTAGGAGTTGGTAGACCGGGCCCTTATGATTGAAGGCAAGCAGCAATAGATAGAGAGCCGCAAAAGGAAGTACGAACAAGGAAAGTATAATTCTGGAGCTCAGCAGAAGCCTCGTTTTACCCCGAACTCGGGAGGACACACTCATAATCATGGAGGACATACCCACAATGGAGGGAGTTCGCATAACCACAGTGGCCCCAAGAATGGGAATGGGAATGGAGGCAGCAACGGACAGAACCGTTCCAACCCAGCAACACCCGCCAGGAAGGATTTAAGTCAAATTACTTGTTTCAAGTACGGGAAGATTGGACACTACGCCACCGTATGCCCCGAAGCAAAGAATGGAAACGACAATGGAAGCTCTGGGAAGAAGCCCAACCCTTTCAACAGGGGACAGGTGAACCACGTTAACGTAGAGGAGGTTGAAGAGCAGCCAGATGCAGTTATAGGTAAGTTTTTGATTGAGTCATTTACTGCAATCGTTCTTTTTCATACTGGTGCATCGCATTCATACATTTCGAGGGGGTTTGTGAATAAGTATAAGTTGCCCACCAAAGTTCTTAAGACACATATGTTAGTAAGCTCGCCAGGAGCTGAGTATATGGCAAGCGGAGGATGTTTTCAGATGCCATTGACCATAGGTACACATGTTTTCCCCTCAGACCTAATAATTTTGGAGTCACAAGGATTGGATGTGATACTGGGCATGGATTGGTTACCAATGTATGGAGGAAACATCGATTGTGCTAGTAAGTCAATTTTACTCGCCACCCCGGAGGGAAAAAGGATCAAGTATGTGTCTAGGCATGCGCCAAGGAGGACCCAAGTAAATTCTCTCTCTGGAGTTGTTCAGGAAGAAGTGCCTATTGTGAAGGATTACCCGGATGTATTTCCAGAGGAATTACCAGGCATGCCGCCAGATCGAGACATAGAGTTTTTGATATAACTATTGCCAGGCACCGGACCAATATCGAAGAGACCGTATCGGATGCCCGCAGATGATCTGGAGGAAATTAAGAAGCAGATTAAGGAGTTACTGGAGAAAGGTTACATTCGACCAAGTTCGTCACCGTGGGGAGCCCTAGTGCTCTTGGTTGAGAAGAAGGATGGATCTTTGAGAATGGTTGTTGATTATTGTGCATTGAACAAAGTGACGATCAAGAACAATTACCCACTACCGATGATCAATGATTTCTTTGACCAGCTACATGGAGCCAAAGTATTCTCCAAGATCGATCTTCGATCAGGATACCACCAGCTGAAGATCCGAGAACAGGATATACCTGAGACAACCTTTACCACAAGGTACGGGCTATATGAGTACACGGTCATGTCTTTTGGATTGACTAACACACCTGCCTATTTTATGAGTATGATGAATAAGGTGTTCATGAAGTTCTTGGATAAGTTTGTTATGGTGTTCATTGATGACATATTGGTGTACTCGAAGAATGAAGAGGAACACAAGGAACATTTGCGCTTAGTTCTCGAGAAGCTCAGAGAACATCAGCTATATCTCAAGTTCAACAAGTGTGAATTTTGGTTGAAAGAAGTTGGATTTCTTGGACATGTTATATCAGGAGAAGGTATAGCAGTAGACCCTACCAAGGTTCAGTCTGTCACTGAGTGGTTGGCACCTACCTCAGTTGGAGAGATCCACAGTTTTCTGGGACTCACAGGATACTATAGGAGGTTCATTGAGAATTTTTCCAAGAATGCGGAACCCATAACAGAGTTGTTGAAGAAGGACACCAAGTTCAAATGGACCGAGGAATGTGAGGCCAGTTTTTAGGAGTTGAAGAAACGTTTGGTTACAACCCCAGTGCCGATTCTTTTGGATATACGCAAGGATTTCCAAGTGTATTGCGATTCTTCTCGCTTAGGACTTGGAGGAGTACTTATGCAATACGGAAGAGTTGTTTCATATGCCTCATGACAGCTTCAACCTCATGAGTTGAATTATGCCACACATGATTTGGAGTTAGCAGCCATAGTGCATGTGCTCAAGACCTAGAGACATTTTCTGATCGGAAACCGATGTGATGTGTACACGGATTAGAAGAGATTAAAGTACATTTTCACGCAGAAGGAGCTAAACCTCAGGCAAAGAATATGGTTGGAGCTCATAAAGGATTATGATATGAAGTTACACTATCACCTAGGAAAGGCCAATGTCGTAGCTGACACTTTGAGCCAGAAGATTATGTCAATATCCTCATAAGCGGAGGTTTACCGCAGGAGTTAGTTGACGATCTCAAGGAACTTCATTTGGAGATAGTTCCAAGAGGTTTTGTTGCAGCAATGGAGGTCCAGTCTACATTATTGGGAAAGACTCGAGAAGCTCAAAAGGATGATAAGGAAATTGCCGAGATAAAGAGAAGATGAGCAAAGGAAAAGCAAAAGGTTTTCGTGAGGATGAGCATGAGACTTTATAGTTTTAGGATTGTGTATATGTGCCTAATAATGCGGAGATCAGGAAATTAATACTTCAGGAAGCTCATGACTCACCATACTCGATTCACCCCAGAAACACCAAGATGTATTTGGATTTGAAGGAATGTTTCTGGTGGACAGGTATGAAGAGAGATATTGCCGAGTACGTAGCAGTATGTGATGTATGTCAGAGAGTGAAGGCAGGGCATCAGAATCCAGCAGGGTTATTACAGCCTATGCCGATACCCGAATGGAAGTGGGACAAGCTTGGCATGGATTTCATCACCGGATTACCTAGGACCCGGTCAAGATATGATTCTTTATGGGTATTAGTTGATCGCTTGACCAAGGTAGCTCACTTTATCCCAGTGAAAACCACCTATACAAGCGCGAAGTTGGCCAAGATATATATGACCAGGATCGTATGTCTGCATGAAGTTTCGAGGACCATCGTATCAGATAGAGGGACACAGTTTACCTCGAAGTTTTGGAATCAATTGCACCAGACTTTGGGTACTAGGCTAGAGTTCAGTACAACCTTTCATCCGTAGACAGATGGATAGACCGAGAGAGTCAATCAGATTCTGGAGGACATGTTGAGAGCTTGTGCGCTAGATTATGGATCTAGTTGGGATGACAATTTACCTTACGCAGAGTTCTCGTACAACAACAGTTATCAGGCCAGTTTGAAGACGACACCTTTTGAAGCCTTGTATGGAAGGAGATGCAGGACACCGTTAATGTGGGATGAAGTTGGAGACATCAGTTATTTGGACCAGATTTAATTAAGGACTCCGAAGAGAAGGTCAAGTTGATTCGAGATAGACCAAAGATAGCTCAATCCAGGCAGAAGAGTTATGCAGATATGATATGTCTCCAATGTATCTATAATTTTTTATTGTTCCATGCTATTATATTATCTGTTTTGGATGTTAATGGGCTTATTTATACACTTTTATATTATTTTGGGGACTAACCTACTAACCCAAGGCCCAGTGCAAATTGCTGTTTTTTGCCTATTTCAGTGTTTCGCAGAAAATGAATATCAAACGGAATCCAAATGGAATAAAACCTTTGGGAGAGTTATTTTTGGAACAAACGTGATCCAGGGGACTTGGAGTGGACGTCAAGCAACCAACGAGGAGGCCACGAGGCAGCGGGCGCGCCCTCCCCCCTCATGGGCCCCTCGTGGCTCCACCGACCTACTTCTTCCTCCTATATATATATTCATATACCCCAAAAACATCCAGGAGCACCACGAAACCCTATTTCCACCGCCGCAAACTTCTGTACCCAAGAGATCCCATCTTGGGGCCTTTTCCGGAGCTCCGCCGGAGGGGGAATTGATCATGGAGGGCCTCTACATCAACTCCATGGCCCCTCCGATGATGTGTGAGTAGTTTACCTCAAACCTTAGGGTCCATAGTTATTGGCTAGATGGCTTCTTCTCTCTCTTTGGATCTCAGTACAATGTTCTCCTCGATCTTCTTGGAGATCTATTTGATTTAACTCCTTTTGCGGTGTGTTTGTCGAGATCCATGAATTGTGGGTTTATGATCAAGTTTATCCATGGTCAATATTTGATTCTTCTCTGAAATATTTCATGTATTATTGGTTATCTTTGCAAGTCTCTTCGAATTATCAGTTTGGTTTGGCCTACTAGATTGATCTTTCTTGCAATGGGAGAAGTGCTTAGCTTTGGGTTCAATCTTGTGGTGTCCTTTCCTAGAGACAACAGGGGCAACAAGACACGTATTGTATTGTTTCCATCGAGGATAAAAAGATGGGGTTTATATCATATTGCTTGAGTTTATCCCTCTACATCATGTCATCTTGCCTAATGCATTACTCTGTTCTTATGATACTCTAGATGCATGCTGGATAGCGGTCGATGTGTGGAGTAATAGTACTAGATGCAGAATCGTTTTGGTCTACTTGTCGTAGGTGTGATGCCTATATACATGATCATGCCTAGATATTCTCATAATTATGCACTTTTCTATCAATTGGTCGACAATAATTTTTTCACCCACCATAATACTTATGCTATATCGAGAGAAGCCACTAGTGAAACCTATGGCCCCTGGGTCTATTCTCCTTTATATTAATCTCCAGTCAACAAGCTATTTCTATTACCTTTTATTTTGCAATCTTTATTTTCCAATCTATATCAGAAAAATACCAAAAATATTATCTTATCATCTCTATCAGATCTCACTCTCGTAAGTGATCGTGAAGGGATTGACAACCCATTTATCACGTTGGTTGCAAGGTTCTTATTTGTTTGTGTAGGTACGAGGGACTTGCGTGTGGCCTCCTACTGGATTGATACCTTGGTTCTCAAAAACTGAGGGAAATACTTACGCTACTTTGCTGCATCAACCTTTCATCTTCAAGGAAAACCAACGCAGTGCTCAAGAGGTAGCAAGAAGGATTTCTGGCGCCGTTCCGGGGAGTCTACGCACAAGTCAAGACATACCAAGTACCCATCGCAAACTCTTATCCCTCGCATTACATTATTTGCCATTTTCCTCTCGTTTTCCTCTCCCCCACTTCACCCTTGCCGTTTTATTCACCCTCTTTTTTTCCGTTCCCCTTCTCTTTTCTTGTTCGTCTCTTTTGGCTTGTTTCTTGTTTGCTTGTGTGTTGGATTGCTTGCCTGTCACGATGGCTCAAAATAATACTAAATTGTATGATTTTTCCAATACCAACAATAATGATTTTATTAGCACTCCAATTTCTCCTCTTACCGATACTGAATCTTGTGAAATTAATGCTGCTTTGCTGAATCTTGTCATGAAAAATCCGTTTTCCGGCCTTCCTAGTGAATATGCCGCTACCCATCTAAACAACTTTGTTGATTTGTGTGATATGAAAAAGAAGAAAGATGTGGATAATGATATTGTTAAACTAAAGCTATTGCCGTTTTCTCTTAGAGATCGTGCTAAAACTTGGTTTTCGTCTTTGCCTAAAAATAGTATCGATTGATGGAATAAGTGCAAAGATGCTTTTATCTCTAAGTATTTTCCTCACACTAAGATCATCACTCTTAGAAACGATATTATGAATTTTAAGCAACTTGATCATGAACATGTCGCACAAGCTTGGGAGAGGATGATATTAATGATACGTAATTGCCCTACACATGGTTTGAATCTTTGGATGATTATACAAATTTTTTATGCCATATTGAACTTTGCTTCTAGAAATCTTTTAGATTTGGCCGCGGGAGGCACTTTTATGGAAATCACTTTAGGAGAAGCTACTAAACTCTTATATAATATTATGGTTAATTATTCTGAATGGCATACTGAAAGATCTACTAATAAAAAGGTGCATGCTATAGAAGAAATTAATGTTTTGAGTGGAAAGATGGATGAACTTATGAAATTGTTTGCTAATAAGAGTGTTACTTCTGATCCTAATGCTATGCCTTTGTCTACTTTTATTGAGAATAATAATGAATCTATGGATGTGAATTTTGTTGGTAGGAACAATTTTGGTAATAACGCGTATAGAGGTAATTTTAATCCTAGGCCGTTTCCTATTAATTCCTCTAATAATTATGGTAATTCCTACAACAATTCTTATGGAAATTATAATAAAATTCCCTCTGATTTTGAATCTAATATTAAAGAATTTATTAGTTCGCAAAAGAGTTTCAATGCTTTGATTGAAGAAAAAATGTCTAAGATTGATGAGTTGGCCAGGAAAGCAGATAGAATTTCTCTTGATGTTGATTCTTTGAAACTTAGATCTATTCCACCTAAGCATGATATCAATGAGTCTGTCAAAGCTATGAGAATTTCCATTGATGAGTGCAAAGAAAGAACCGCTAGGATGCGTGCTAAAAAAATATTGCTTTGTGAAAGCGTGTTCTTCTAGTTTCCATGATAATAATGATGAAGATATAAAAGTTACTGATGTGTCCCCTATTAAATCTTTGTTTTGCAATATGAATCTTGATAATGATGGGACTGGAGATGAGTCAACTTTAGTTAGAAGGTGCCCCAATGATTCGGAGTTTTTAGATCTTGATGCAAAAATTGATAAAAGTGGGATGGGAGAGGTCAAAACTTTAAATAGCAATGAACCCACCATCTTGGATTTCAAGGAATTTAATTATTATAATTGTTCTTTAATAGATTGTATTTCCTTGTTGAAATCCGTGCTAAATTCTCCGCATGCTTATAGTCAAAACAGAGCTTTTACTAAACATATCGTTGATGCTTTAATGCAATCTTATGAGGAAAAGCTTGAATTGGAAGTTTCTATCCCTAGAAAACTTCATGATGATTGGGAACCTACTATTAAAATTATGATTAAAGATCATGAATGCTATGCTTTATGTGATTTGGGTGCTAGTGTTTTCATGATTCCTAAAACTTTGTGTAATTTGCTAGGTTTCCGTGAATTTGATGGTTGTTCTTTAAACTTGCATCTTGCGGATTCCACCATTAAGAAACCTATGGGAATAATTAATGATTTTCTTATTGTTGCAAATAGGAATTATGTGCCCATAGATTTCATTGTTCTTGATATAGATTGCAATCCTACATGTCCGATTATTCTTGGTAGGCCTTTCCTTAGAACAATTGGTGCAATTATTGATATGAAAGAAGGGAATATTATATTCCAATTTCCGTTAAGAAAAGGCATGTAACACTTTCCTAGAAAGAAAATTAAATTACCTTATGAATCTACTATGAGAGCCACTTATGGATTGCATACCAAAGATGACAATACCTAGATCTATCCTTGCTTTTATGCCTAGCTAGGGGCGCTAAACGATAGCGCTTGTTGGGAGGCAACCCAATTTTATTTTTTTCCTTGATTTTTGATTCTGTTTAGTAATAAATAATTCATCTGGCCCCCATTTAGATGTGGTTTTATGCTTTTAATTAGTGTTTGTGCCAAGTCGAACGTTTGGGAAGACTTGGGGAAAGTCTTTGCGATCTTGCTGTAAAAAACAGAAACTTTAGCGCTCACGAGATTTGCCGCCATTTTTTACTGGAGAGTTCTATTTAGTTATTTATTTTTGCAGATGATTAGTAGATAAAGTCCTCACGTCCATAAATTAAGTTTAGAATTTTTTGGGTTCCATAAGTATTCGAAACCTACAGATTACTACAGACTGTTCTGTTTTTGACAGATTCTGTTTTTCGTGTGTTGTTTGCTCATTTTGATGAATCTATGGTTAGTAATAGAGTTTATGAACCATAGAAAAGTTGGAATATAGTAGGTTTAACACCAATATAAATAAATAATGAGTTCATTACAGTACCTTGAAGTGGTGGTTTCTTTTCTTTTACTAACGGAGCTCATGAAATTTTCTTTTAAGTTTTGTGTTGTGAAGTTTTCAAGTTTTGGGTAAAGATTTGATGGATTATGGAACAAGGAGAGGCAAGAGCCTAATCTTGGGGATGCCCACAGCACCCCAAGGCAAAATACTAGGACAACCAAAATCCTAAGCTTGGGGATGGCTCGGAAGGCATCCCCTCTTTCGTCTTCTTCTATCGGTAACTTTACTTGGAGCTATATTTTTATTCACCACATGATATGTGTTTTGCTTGGAGAGTCTTGTATGATTTGAGTCTTTGCTTTTTAGTTTACCACAATCATCCTTGCTGTACACACCTTTTGGGGAGAGACACACATGAATCGGAATTTATTAGAATACTCTATGTGCTTCACTTATATCTTTTGAGCTAGATAATTTTGCTCTAGTGCTCCGCTTATATCTTTTAGAGCACGGTGGTGGTTTTATTTTATAGAAATTAGTGATCTCTCATGCTTCACTTATATTATTTTGAGAGTCCCTTAGAACAGCATGGTAATTTGCTTTGGTTATGAATTTAGTCCTAATATGATAGGCATCCAAGATTGGTATAATAAAAACTATCATAAAAGTGCATTGAATACTATGAGAAGTTTGATACTTGATGATTGTCTTGAGATATGGAGATGGTGATATTAGAGTCATGATAGTTGAGTAGTTGTGAATTTGAGAAATACTTGTTCTAAAGTTTGTGATTCTCGTAGCATGCACGTATGGTGAACCGTTATGTGATGAAGTCGGAGCATGATTTATTTATTGATTGTCTTCCTTATGAGTGGCGGTCGGGGACGAGCGATGGTCTTTTCCTACCAATCTACCCCCCTAGGAGCATGCGCGTAGTACTTTGTTTCTATAAATAATAGATTTTTGCAATAAGTATGTGAGTTCTTTATGACTAATGTTGAGTCCATGGATTATACGCACTCTCACCCTTCCACCATTGCTAGCCTCTCTAGTACCGCGCAACTTTCGCCGGTACCATAAACCCACCATATACCTTCCTCAAAACAGCCACCATACCTACCTATTATGGCATTTCCATAGCCATTATAAGATATATTTCGATGCAACTTTCCACCGTTCCGTTTGTTATGACACGCTTCATGATTGTCGTATTGCTTTGCATGATCATGTAGTTGACATCGTATTTGGGGCAAAGCCACCGTTCATAATTCTTTCATACATGTCACTCATGAGTCATTGCATATCTCGGTACACCGCTGGAGGCATTCACATAGAGTCATATTTTGTTCGAAGAATTGAGTTGTAAGTAAATAAAGTGTGATGATCATCATTATTAGAGCATTGTCCCAAGTTAGATAAGGATGATGGAGACTATGATTCCCCCACAAGTCGGGATGGGACTCCAGATGAAAAAAAGGAAAAAAAAGAGTCCATAAAAGAAAAAATAAAGAGAAGAAAGCCCAAATAAAAAAATGAGAGAAAAAGAGAGAAGGGACAATGTTACTATCCTTTTACCACACTTGTGCTTCAAAGTAGCACCATGATCTTCAAGATAGAGAGTCTCATATGTTATCACTTTCATATACTAGTGGGAATTTTACATTATAGAACTTGGCTTGTATATTCCAATGATGGGCTTCCTCAAAATTCCCTAGGTCTTCGTGAGCGAGCAAGTTGGATGCACACCCACTTAGTTTCTTTCTGAGCTTTCATACACTTATAGCTCTTGTGCATCCGTTGCATGGCAATCCCTACTCACTCACATTGATATCTATTGATGGGCATCTCCATAGCCCATTGATACGCCTAGTTGATTTGAGACTATCTTCTCCTTTTTGTCTTCTCCACACCACCATTCTGTTCCACATATAGTGCTATGTCCATGGCTCACGCTCATGTATTGTGTGAAGATTGAACAAGTTTCAGAACATCAAAAGTATGAAACAATTGATTGGCCTGTCATCGGGGTTGTGCATGATTTAAATACTTTGTGTGGTGAAGGTAGAGCATAGCCAGACTATATGATTTTGTAGGGATAACTTTCTTTGGCCATGTTATTTTGAGAAGACATAATTGCTTAGTTAGTATGCTTGAAGTATTATTATTTTTATGTCAATATTAGACTTTTGTCTTGAATCTTTTGGATCTGAATATTCATGCCACAATAAAGAGAATTGCATTGAGAATTATGTTAGGTAGCATTCCACATCAAAAATTCTGTTTTTATCATTTACCTACTCGAGGATGAGCATGAATTAAGCTTGGGGATGCTTGATACGTCTCTAATGTATCTATAATTTTTGATTGTTCCATGCTATTATATTATCTGTTTTGGATGTTAATGGGCTTTATTTTACACTTTTATATTATTTTTGGGACTAACCTACTAACCCAAGGCCCAGTGCAAATTGCTATTTTTTTTGCCTATTTCAGTGTTTCGCAGAAAAGAAATTTCAAACGGAATCCAAACGAAATGAAACCTTCGGGAGAGTTATTTTTGGAACAAACGTGATCCAGAGGACTTGGAGTGGACGTCAAGAAACAACCGAGGAGGCCACGATGCAGGGGGGCACGCCTACCCCCCTGGGCGCACCCTCCCCCCTCGTGGGCCCTCGTGGCTCAACCGACCTACTTCCTCCTCCTATATATACTCATATACCCTGAAAACAACCAGGAGCACCACAAACCCTATTTCCACCACTGCAACCTTCTGTACCCAAGAGCTCCCATCTTGGGGCCTTTTCTGGAGCTCCGCCGGAGGGGGCATCGATCACGGAGGGCCTCTACATCAACTCCATGTCCCCTCCGATGATGTGTGAGTAGTTTACTTCAGACCTTCGGGTCCATAGTTATTAGCTAGACGGCTTCTTCTCTCTCTTTGGATCTCAATACAAAGTTCTCCTCGATCTTCTTGGAGATCTATTCGATGTAACTTTTTTTGCGGTGTTTGTCGAGATCCGATGAATTGTGGGTTTATGATCAAGTCTATCTATGAACAATATTTGATTCTTCTCTGAAATCTTTTATGTATGATTGGTTGTGTTTGCAAGTCTCTTCGAATTATCAGTTTGGTTTGGCCTACTAGATTGATCTTTCTTGCAATGGGATAAGTGCTTAGCTTTGGGTTCAATCTTGCAGTGCTCGATCCCAGTGACAGAAAGGGAAACCACACGTATTGTATTGTTGCCATCGAGGATAAAAATATGGGGTTTATATCATATTGCTTGAGTTTATCCCTGTACCTCATGTCATCTTACCTAATGCGTTACTCTGTTCTTATGAACTTAATACTCTAGATGCATGCTGGATAGCGGTCGATGTGTGGAGTAATAGTAGTAGATGCAGGCAGGAGTGGGTCTACTTGTCACGGACGTGATGCCTATATACATGATCATGCCTAGATATTCTCATAATTATTCGCTTTTCTATCAATTGCTCGACAGTAATTTGTTCACCCACCGTTATACTTATGCTATCTTGAGAGAAGCCGCTAGGGAAACCTATGGCCCCCGGGTCTATTCTCCATTATATTAATCTTCCATCAACAAGCTATTTCAATTACCGTTTATTTTGCAATCTTTATCATAAAAGTACCAAAAAAAATATTATCTTATCATCTCTATTAGATCTCACTCTCGTAAGTGACAGTGAAGGGATTGACAACCCCTTTATCACGTTGGTTGCGAGGTTCTTATTTGTTTGTGTAGGTACGAGGGACTTGCTTGTGGCCTCCTACTGGATTGATAGCTTGGTTCTCAAAAACTGAGGGCAATACTTACACTACTTTGCTGCATCACCCTTTCCTCTTCAAGGGAAAACCAACGCAGTGCTCAAGAGGTAGCAATGTCCTCCTTGAGAGACGTCATTGATGTGTCAAGTAGTCTCTGGTACGTTGCTCGGATTGTCGCAAGTCGGTAGCGAGTAGGTCGATGCGGTTGCCGAAAGCTTCATTCTCTTGATGCAAAGCTCTTTGCGCGCCGAAGAGGTGGTTCTTGGTGATGTAGATGTTTCGGTCCTCATCTTGCTCGATGAAGAGTGGATTCGAAGAAGTAGTTGGCCTATCCATCATCTCAAGCAAATGTGAGTGGTAGAATGCAAAGAACTAGACCAAAGGTACCTTACCCGATGTTGAAAATGGATCGATGATCACTCAATAGTGTAACAAGGAAATATCACAATTGGTAACGGATCTCGTCAATTCTCACACCTTCACAAATAAAGACTATGGTGGAGTGATACGTCTCCAACGTATCTATAATTTTTTATTGTTCCATGCTATTATATTATCTATTTTGGATGTTTTATATGCATTATTATGCTATTCTATATTATTTTTGGGATTAACCTATTAACCTAGAGCCCAGTGCCAGTTTTTTTTCCTTGTTTTTGAGCTTCGCGGAAAAGGAATACCGAATGGAGTCCAAATGGAATAAAACCTTTGCGGTGATTTTTCTTGGACCAGAAGACACCTAGGAGACTTGGAGATCAAGTCAGAAGAGCCACGAGGCGGCCACAAGGGTGTAGGGCGCACCCAGGGGGTAGGGCGCGCCCCTGCCTTGTGGGCCCCTTGGGACTCCCCTGACCTAATACTTTGTCCTATATATTCACATATATTCCAAAACCTTCATAAGCATCCACGAAAACACTTTTCCACCGCCGCAACCTTCTGTTCCCGTGAGATCCCATCTTGGGGCCTTTTCCAGCATCCTGCCGAAGGGGGATTCGATCACGGAGGGCTTCTACATCAACTCTATTTCCCTTCTAATGAAGCGTTGATACGTCTCCGTCGTATCTACTTTTACAAACACTTTTGCCCTTGTTTTGGACTCTAACTTGCATGATTTGAATGGAACTAACCCGGACTGACGATGTTTTCAGCAGAATTGCCATGGTATTATTTATGTGCAGAAACAAAAGCTCTCGGAATGACCTAAAACTCCACGGAGCGTCTTTTTGGAAATAATAAAAAATACTGGCAAAAGATCAAGGCCAGGGGCCCACACCCTAGCCACGAGGGTGGGGGCGCGCCTGCCCCCTGGGCGCGCCCCCTACCTCGTGGTCCCCTGGAGCTCCATAGACCTCAACCTTGACTCCATATATTTGCGTTCGGGGAGAAAAAATAAAGGAGAAGGATTCATCGCGTTTTACGATACGGAGCCGCCGCCAAGCCCTAAAACCTCTCGCGAGGGCTGATCGTGAGGGGAATCCGTCGCCGTTGTCATCATTAACCATCCTCCATCACCAATTTCATGATGCTCACCGCTGTGCGTGAGTAATTCCATCATAGGCTTGTTGGATGGTGATGAGTTGGATGAGATTTATCATGTAATCGAGTTAGTTTTGTTAGGGTTTGATCCCTAGTATCCACTATGTTCTAAGATTGATGTTTCTATGACTTTGATATGCTTAATGCTTGTCACTAGGGCCCGAGTGCCATGATTTCAGATCTGAACCTATTATGTTTTCATGAATATATGCGAGTTCTTGATCCTATCTTGCAAGTCTATAGTCACCTACTATGTGTTATGATCCGGCAACCCCGAAGTGATAATAATCGGGACCACTCCCGGTGATGACCGTAGTTTGAGGAGTTCATGTATTCACTATGTGTTAATGCTTTGGTCCAGCACTCTATTAAATGGAGGCCTTAATATCCCTTAGTTTCCGCTAGGACCCCGCTACCACGGGAGGTTAGGGCAAAAGATGTCATGCAAGTTCTTTTCCATAAGCACGTATGACTATATTCGGAATACATGCCTACATTACATTGATGAATTGGAGCTAGTTCTGTGTCACCCTAGGTTATGACTGTTACATGATGAACCACATCCGGCATAATTCTCCATCACTGATCCATTGCTACGAGCTTTCCATATATTGTTCTTCGCTTATTTACTTTTCCGTTGCTATTGTTACAATCACTACAAAATACCAAAAACATTACTTTCGTTATCATTACCTTTTGCTACCGTTACCACTACTATCATATTACTTTGCTACGAAATACTCCCTCCGTTCCGAATTACTTGTCGCGGGTATGGATGTATCTAGATGTATTTTAGTTCTAGATACATCCATTTCTATGACAAGTAATTTGGAACGGAGGGAGTACTTTGCTGCAGATATTAAGTTTCCAGGTGTGGTTGAATTGACAACTCAGCTGCTAATACTTGAGAATATGCTTTGGCTCCCCTTGTGTCGAATCTATAAATTTGGGTTGAATACTCTACCCTCGAAAACTGTTGCGATCCCATATACTTGTGGGTTATCAAGACTATTTTCTGGTGCCATTGCCGGGGACCATAGCTCTATTCTTTGAGTCACTTGGGATTTGTATCTGCTTATCATTATGAAGAACTTGAAAGATCCAAGAACCAAGATTTATCCCTCAACTACGAGGGGAGGTAAGGAACTGCCATCTAGCTCTGCACTTCATTCACCTTCTGTTTTGAGTAAGCTTGCGACACCTAAACCTGCTTCTGCTATTGATTCTGATATGTCGCATGTTATTGATGATGCCACTTCTGCTATGCATGATGCTTATGATGAAACTACTTCTATGATTGATACTACTGTGCCACTTGGTGAATTTCTTGATGAACAACTTGCTAGGGTTAGAGAGAATGAAATTATTGAAACTGATAATATTGACGAAAGTGATGATGAAGACTCTCCCCCTAATAAATATGAATTGCATGTTGTTCCTGAGGGTTATGTTATGGATGAAGAAGCTACTAGAGCTATTTTAGCTTGCAATGATAGATATGATCTAAAGAGGTTATTAGCTAAATGGAAGCATCAATCCCTTAATGCTAGAATAAAACCTGACCCTGCTTTTGCCACTTCACCTATTTGTGTTACTGATAAGGATTATGAATTATCTATTGATCCTAATATAATTACTTTGGTTGAATCTGATCCTTTTTATGGCTATGAATCTGAAACTGTTGTGGCACATCTTACTAAATTAAATGATATAGCTACCCTGTTCACTAATGATGAGAGAACTCGCTACTTTTATATCCTTAAAATATTTTTGTTCTCATTAAAGGGTGATGCTAAGATATGGTTTAATTCTCTTGATCCTGGTTGTCTGCGTAGTCCACAGGATATGATTTACTACTTCTCTGCTAAATATTCCCTGCTCATAAGAAACAAGCTGCTTTAAGGGATATATATAATTTTGTGCAAATTGAAGAAGAGAGTCTCCCCCAAGCTTGGGGGAGGCTTCTCCAATTACTTAATGCTTTGCCTGATCATCCTCTTAAGAAAAATGAAATACTTGATATCTTTTATAATGGACTAACCGATGCTTCCAGAGATTACCTGGATAGTTGTGCTGGTTCTGTTTTCAGGGAAAGAACACCGGATGAAGCTGAAATCCTATTAAATAATATGTTGACTAATGAAAATAATTGGACACTTCCTGAGCCTATTCCTAAACCAACTACGAAGAAGAGATGTGTTCTATTTTTCAGTCCTGAAGATATGCAACAGGCAAAGAAATCCATGAAAGAAAAGGTTATTAAAGCTGAAGATGTTAAGAATGTACCTCCTATTGAAGAAATACATGGTATTAATTTACCGCCTGCTGAAGAAATATATGGTCTTGATAACCCGACACAGGTAGTAAAGGGGCTGTTATTGATTGCAACAAAGGCAATGTCACTTTTCCTGTTGTGGTGATGAGCATACGGTACACTTTCCGAGGAAACAACCTCAAGTCCACAATATCAATTCTATTGGAAAAATTCCATCGATTATTTTTGGAGGTTTTGAATTTCCTCTTCCTAATGTCAAGAAGAAATATGATATTCTTATTGTTGGGGATGTACATATTCCCATTGAGGTAACTTAGTGTTATTCGAAAATTCTCCGGTTCCATGTTATTCGGAATGAGTTTGTTAACAAGACTTGATCAACCTTGTTAATGGATTCCTTTTGATGACCATGAGATGGATGAATTTAGAAAACACAACTCTCTGTACCCTCCTTTTACTTTCTGTTATTTATATTAATAAAATAAAAATAAGTATTTTCTGTTTGTTATCTGAATTATCCGTGCAATATAAAAATACCCCAAAAATAAAAGTTCTCCAAATGCCCTGAAATTTAAATATGACTTTTTCTGGAATATTTGAGAATATTTAGCACCGAGAACACAGCAGGGGGGCATCCACCAGGCCATGAGGGTGGAGGGCGTGCCATACTCCCTGGGCGCGCCCCCTGCCTCGTGGGCCCACTGTGGCCCTCCTCCACTTATTCCTGCACCCACACACTCCTTCTTCCTCCCACAAACACCAATATCCAGCTCAAGCACGAGTTCTAGCTCATTTTGCTGCGATTTTTGATCTGCTTGCTCAAAGCACCTCTCAGACTGCTTGGGGGGATTGTTCCTTGGTATGTGACTCCTCCATTGGTCCAATTAGTTTTTGTTCTAGTGCTTTATTCATTGCAAATTTGTGCTGCCTAGGTGACCCTGTTCTTGAGCTTGCATGTCAAATTTATGTGGTTCCAAGTAGTTCTAATGCATGATATAGGCTCTAGGCACTTGTAGGAGTAGTTGATATCAATTTTGTTGAGTTGGGTTCACTTTTATTTGAAGTTACTAAATTTTTTAGAATTTTTCAGAAAATAATGAAGGGATTTTTGAGGGGCTCATCGAGCCGAAGCTCGAAGGAAAAGCAAAATGAAGAAGCAAAGAAGCCCAAATATAATCTACCTCGCACCGCAGAGGTTCGGCCGTGTGAATGGCCTTCCGATGATTTCTTGAGAGCAACCGGGATTTATGATGATTTTTATGAATTGGCTAAGAATGCAGGCCTCACCGCCTTCCTCCACGACCAACACGAAGAATATCTCTTACTCACCAATATCTTTGTGCAAAACTTTCATTTCCATGCTAGGAGATCACCACCTACGGTGGAGTTTTATTTATATGATGAGCATAACGAGATGTCACTTCATGATTTTTGTCGGGTTTGTTTGATCCCTTTCGAGTGAACAATGGAGGAACCACATCGCGGCGATGTGGATGGGTTTATTGATACCATCACTGTAGGGGAAACGAGGAAGGTTTCCGATGCACGAATCACTAGCATACATTTTCCTGTTTTACGCTACTTTGCAATATTTGCTAGTCGTTGCTTAATTGGTCGCGGAAACTGTGGAAACCTTAGTGTTCCTGATATTATTATTTTGGTCCACCGTTTATTTTGTGATAACTCTGTCAGTATGGGTGGTATTATTGCTAAATGGTTAAGAATGAACCATACAAAGGGCCCCATCTTTGGAGGTATCTATGCTTCACGCCGTGCTGCATACTATAACTTACCTATTAGGCACTATGAAAAAGAATAAAAAATGTTGCCTACTGTTTATTTAGATTATAAGAGTATGGTAGCACATTATTTTATTGTAAATAATAAGGAAGGGGAGCTTAAATACAAATTGTTCTTTGATAAACATCATCCTGAGACTATCACCCTGCCTGCTCCTTCCTTGTTTGATTTATCTGCAACCAAGTACCTTGTTCCGTTGGAGGCTATTCACGCCTACCGGAACCCTACATCAGCCACAGAACCAGAGTCGGAACCACAAGTTGATCCTCCACGATAGTCTAATTACTAGTGGGATCCGGAGATGATTGCCAACCAGTGGCAATCAGAGTCTTCTTCTTCGCAGTACGACCCCAACTATTATTATGAATATCCGCCAGGCCAACCGTGGCCATAGACCAACTTAGGCCAAAAGCAAAAGCTTGGGGGAGTACGTATTTCCCACCGACATTACATTTATGTTCACACACTCATTGCTGGATGTCGGTGCTCATACTTTTTCATTGTATCATCCATGCTAGTTTATTTTCTCTTTTTATACTTTCTTCTCATGTGTTTAATAAACCTTAGGAAAAAACAAAAAAATTAGTTGTAGATTTTAGCTAGCTTTAATTTCTATGCTTGTAGTAGTAATTAAAAAGAAAACCCAAAAAGATTTCATGTTCTTATTTTGCTTGTTAGGAGCTTTCCCATGTAAATAGTTTTATTTGTTTTCTTTTATTTGGGGGTCGATGGGAGAAGACCATGATTAAATTGTTAAAGTGGCTCTTATATGCATTATTGTTGATCTGACAAAAGATCCCATATTGCCTTGTCTTCTCCTGTTTATTGAATGCTTGCAGATTCCAGCTTAGTCCAATGCACGCGCACTATTATTATTATTCACATCGTTCGGTCGTGCAAGTGAAAGGCAATTATGACGATATACGATGGACTGATTGAGATGAGAAAAGCTGGTATGAACTCGACCTCTCTTGTTTTTGTAAATATGATTAGTTCATCATTCCTAATTCGGCCTATTATGAATAAACATGTTTGCAATGACAACTAGACATCATAGTTCTTATGCCATGCTTGATTAGCTAGGAGCTTATAATGGTTTACCTTGCGTGCCAACATTCTATTAAAATGGTTGTGATGTGGTATGATAGGGCGGTATCCTCCTCTGAATGATTTAAGTGACTTGACTTGGCGCATGTTCACGCATGTAGTTGAAACAAAATCAACATAGCCTTCACGATATTTATGTTCATGGTGGATTATATCCTACTCATGCTTGCATTCGGTGTTGATTAATTTTAATGCATGTTCATGACTGTTGTCGCTCTCTAGCTGGTCGCTTCCCAGTCTTTTGCTAGCCTTCACCTGTACTAAGCGGGAATACTGCTTGTGCATCCAATACCTTAAACCCCAAAGTTATTCCACATGAGTCCACTATACCTACCTATATATAGTATCTACCTGCCGTTCCAAGTAAATTTGTATGTGCCAAACTCTAAACCTTCAAACAAATATCCTGTTTTGTATGCTCGAATAGCTCATGTATCAACTAGGGATGTCCGTATCTTCCATGTTAGGCGGGTTATTATCAAGAGGAGTGGACTCCGCTCCTCACTCACGAGAAAGTGGCTGGTCACTGGGATGCCCAGTCCCATGCTTTATGCAAATCAAATCAAAACAATTGCAAACAAAACTCCCCCTGGGACTCTTGTTAGTTGGAGGCACTCGTTGTTTCGAGCAAGCCATGGATTGATGCTTGTTGGTGGAAGGGGGAGTATAAACTTTACCATTCTGTTTGGGAACCGCCTATAATGTGTGTAGCATGGAAGATATTGCCATCTCTTGGTTGTTATGTTGACAATGAAAGTATACCGCTCAAAATATTATTCATCTCTATTCCAAAACCGAGCTCTGGCACCTCTACAAATCCCTGCTTCCCTCTACGAAGGGCCTATCTATTTACTTTTATGTTGAGTCATCCTCCTCTTATTAAAAAACACCAGTTGGAGAGCACAGCTGTCATTTGCATTCATTACTGTTAGTTTACATTGAGTATGACTTGACTGGATCTCTTTTACCATGAATTACAATGTCTAGTCAGTCCTTGATCTTTAAAGGTGCTTTGCATTTATGTTTTGCGGTCTCAGAAAGGGCTAGCGAGATACCGTCTTGTTATATCATATTATGATTGTTTTGAGTAAGTGTTGTCATCCGAGATTTATTATTATTGCTCGCTAGTTGATTATGCCATTGATATGAGTAAACATGAGACCTAAGCATTATTGTGAATATGGTTAGTTCATAATCTTTGCTGAAAACTTGAATGTTGGCTTTACATATTTACAACAACAAGAGCAAACAGAGTTTGTAATTTTTTTTGTTTATCACTTTCAGTTTGTCAACTGAATTTCTTCAGGACAAGCAAAGGTTTAAGCTTGGGGGAGTTGATACGTCCCCGTCGTATCTACTTTTCCAAACACTTTTGCCCTTGTTTTGGACTCTAACTTGCATGATTTGAATGGAACTAACCCGTACTAACGCTGTTTTCAGTAGAATTGCCATGGTGTTATTTATGTGCAGAAACAAAAGTTCTCGGAATGACCTGAAACTCCACGGAGCGTCTTTTTGGAAATAATAAAAATACTGGCAAAATATCAAGGCCAGGGGGCCCACACCCTATCCACGAGGGTGGGGGCGCGCCTGCCCCCCTGGGCGCGCCCCCTACCTCGTGGGCCCCCTGGAGCTTCACCGACCTCAACCTTGACTCCATATATTTGCGTTCGGGGAGAAAAAAATAAAGGAGAAGGATTCATCGCGTTTTACGATACGGAGCCGCCACCAAGCCCTAAAACCTCTTGGGAGGGCTGATCTGGAGTCCGTTGGGGGCTCCGGAGAGGGGAATCCGTCGCCGTCATCATCATCAACCATCCTCCATCACCAATTTCATGATGCTCACCACCGTGCATGAGTAATTCCATTGTAGGCTTGCTGGACGGTGATGGGTTGGATGATATTTATCATGGAATCGAGTTAGTTTTGTTAGGGTTTGATCCCTAGTATCCACTATGTTCTGAGATTGATGTTGCTATGACTGTGCTATGCTTAATGCTTGTCACTAGGGCCCGAGTGCCATGATTTCAGATCTGAACCTATTATGTTTTCATGAATATATGTGAGTTCTTGATCCTATCTTGCAAGTCTATAGTCACCTACTATGTGTTATGACCCGGCAACCCCGAAGTGACAATAATCGGGACCACTCTCGGTGATGACCGTAGTTTGAGGAGTTCATGTATTCACTATGTGTTAATGCTTTGGTCCGGTACTCTATTAAAAGGAGGCCTTAATATCCCTTAGTTACCGCTAGGACCCCACTGCCACGTGCGGGTATGACAAAAGATGTCATGCAAGTTGTTTTCCATAAGCACGTATAACTATATTCGGAATACATGCCTACATTACATTGATGAATTGGAGCTAGTTATGTGTCACCCTAGGTTATGACTGTTACATGATGAACCACATCCGGCATAATTCTCCATCACTGATCCATTTCCTACGAGCTTTCCATATAGGGAAAACTTTGTTTTTGCCACTCTAGCTTTTGCCAATTTTCCTTATGCCACTCTAGAATTTGACATTTCACTTTTGCCACTCTTAGCTTTTGATAATATATCACTTTTGCCATTCAGTGGCAAAAGCAAAATTTTCAGAGTGGCAATTGTGATACATTGTCAAAAGCTAAGAGTGGCAAAAGTGAAATGAAAAATTATCGGTTTTGCCATGGAATGGCATTTGTGATGTATTGTCAAAAGCAAAGAGTGGCAAAAGTGAGATGTCAAATTCTAGAGTGGCATAAGCAAAATTGGCAAAAGCTAGAGTGGCAAAAACAAAGTTTTCCCTTCCATATATTGTTCTTAGTTTATTTACTTTTCCGTTGCTATTGTTACAACCACCACAAAATACCAAAAACATTACTTTTATTATCATTACCTTTTGCTACCGTTACCACTACTATCATATTACTTTGCTACTAAATACTTTGCTACAAATATTAAGTTTCCAGGTGTGGTTGAATTGACAACTCAGCTGCTAATACTTGAGAATATTCTTTGGCTCCCCTTGTGTCGAATCAATAAATTTGGGTTGAATACTCTACCCTCGAAAACTGTTGCGATCCCCTATACTTGTGGGTTATCAAGCATGAGTAGTTTACCACAAACCTACGGGTCCATAGCTAGTAGCTAGATGGCTTCTTCTATCTCTTTGATTCTCGATACCATGTTCTCCTCGATGTTCTTGGAGATCTATCTGATGCAATCTTCTTTTGCGGTGTGTTTGTCGAGATCCGATGAATTGTGGATTTATGATCTGCTTATCTATGAATATTATTTGAATCTTCTCTGAATTCTTTTATGCATGATTTGATATCTTTGTAATTCTCTTCAAACTATCGGTTTAGTTTGGCTAACTAGATTGGTTTTTCTTGCAATGGGAGAAGTGCTTAGCTTTGGGTTCAATCTTGCGGTGTCCTCTCCCAGTGACAGTAGGAGCAGCGATGCATGTATTGTATTATTGCCATCGAGGATAAAAAGATGGGGTTTACATCATATTGCTCGAGTTTATTCCTCTACATAATGTCATCTTACTTAAAGCGTTACTCTGTTCTTCATAAAATTAATACTCTAGATGCAGGCAGGAGTCGGTCGATGTGTGGAGTAATAGTAGTAGATGCAGGCAGGAGTTAGTCTACTTGACACATTCGTGATGCCTATATTTCATAATCATTCCCTTAGATATCGTCATAACTTTGCGCTTTTCTATCAATTGCTCGACGGTAATTTGTTCACCCACTGTATTATTTGCTATCTTGAGAGAAGGCTCTAGTGAAATCTAAGGCCCCCAGGTCTATTTTCCATCATATAAGTTTCTGGTCTACTATTTTATAATCTTTTACTTTCCATTCTATGAACCAAAAACCCCAAAAATATTTACTTTATCTTTTGTTTAGTTTTATCTATCTCTATCAGATCTCACGTTTGCAAGTGACCGTGAAGGGATTGACAACCCCTTTATCGTGTTGGGTGCGAGTGTTTGATTCTTTGTGCAGGTATTGGTGATTTGTGTGTTGTCTCCTACTGGATTGATACCTTGGTTCTCTAACCGAGGGAAATACTTATCTCTACTTTGCTGCATCACCCTTTCCTCTTTAAAGGAAAAACCAACACAAGCAAGAAGTAGCAGGAAGAATTTCTAGCGCCGTTGCCGAGGAGATCTGCACCAAGTCAGGACATACCAAGTACCCATCATAAAACTCTCATCTCTTGCATTACATTTGCCATTTGCCTCCCATTTTCCTCTCCCCCACTTCTAAAACGATTTTCGAAAAGATTTCACTACAAAAAAAAAACCACTTCCGTCATGATACGTGTTTGTCATATAGGTCACGTTTTTTGTCATGCATGTACATCCATGACGATTTTATGAAAGAATCTAGATAGTCATACCTATGCTGTCGTAGAAGTGTTCCATGACATTACCTAAATTATCATCACAGAAGTATCCACTTCCATGATGATAAATCGCGCGTCGTAGAAGTTCTTTCGTCAAGGGTAACCGACATGTGGCATCCACCATAATGGGTCGCTGTTAAGCTATCGAGTACCGGTTTGGATCCGATAAGCCGTTAACATCCCGGATCAATGGGGATTTTCTATGTGTAAAATTCTCATTCGCCGGCAGATCCACGCGTCGGCCCGACGTTCGGACAGTTGTCATCCAGCGAATGGACGGGACATGCCTATTATATGTCAACACGTGTCTCGGCCCAACAGTGGCCCATTCAGGTTAAAAGGCCGGGCCTATCAAAATAAGCGGGCTGGCCCATTAGTGGCCTACTTGAGTCAGGCCCATTCCCATACAAGTTACGCAGAATCGTCCCATCAAACGCCCATTCTAGATTTGACAATTTCCAGCCCATCGTTAGTTTCAACCCATTAACGGCCCGCTACGTCTTTGGGCCCAATTACAGCCCGAGCTTCTTTCAGCCTGTTAGGAGCCCATCCTCAGTTCCAGCCCGTTAACAGCTCGGAATGTCTTTCGGCCTTTTCTCGGCCCATTCTGCAGTTGGGCCAACTTGTAGCCCGTTGTGACTTTAGGCCTGTCCTCGGCCCATTCGATAAATGGGCCAATACCAAGCCCATTTTGTATTTTGGCCTGTTAATGACCCACACAATAGTTGGGCCTTTGACTGCGCAACCTAATTTTGGGTCCATTAGGGGCCCATGTTCCGCAGGGCAAAATTTCAGCCAGATGCGACATTCGGCCTGTTAAAAGCCTAGTTTGCAAATTGGGCCTCCTCTGGCCCATAACACTTCCGGCCTCTTACTAGCCCGTAAAGTAAAAGGGCCGAGACAAAATTGACATTTATTTCGGCCTGCTAGAGGCCCGCGGACCATTTCCATTTATACGGCCCTATCGAGCTTTCAGCCTGTTAACAGCCTGCTAAGAGCCGTTGTTACAGTGGGCCACATCATTTGGGATCCACTAAATATTATTTTGATCAGCCCAATTAAGGCCCGCTTTGACTGCACATGTTTGTTCGTTCGTATGGCATCCAGGAAATGTTTGGGCATGTTGGCTCCCGTTTCAACGATATAGCATATTCAAAGAATTATCCTACTCTATACTACCGCCTCTAAAAAACATACACTATACAATAAAAAGACTAAGGCATAGAAACATAGAATAATCCTACACTATACAATAAAGAAATTAAAGTCGACTATACCCACTGGGCATTATAGTTTGGCATCAGTGATAATAAAGCATACACAAACAACAAATCACATACACCGGGCAAATGAAGCTCATACATCATGGACACGCATCAACAGAACTTACCATTTGAACTATAATCTCTTCAGAAAATAGGATTGTTCGGATTCAGATAACACAATTTTCACTCTGCAAAATCTCCAATTCCTTCGTGGTTACCTCAGTGTCTCGTTTCATTTTTTTGACGCCTACATCTAATACCCGCAAGTCCAGTCTCAACTTGTCGATTGCACATTGAGAATCATGTACACACTATCTTGCCACCTCTAGTTGATGCTCGAGAACATCAGCACATTCCAATTCCAATCCATAATCATTTGGTAACGGCCATGCCGCATTACTCGCTAATCTTTGTGTTGGTGTCACTTCATCCTGAAATGTTTCTGTAAGTAGACATGACTAGGGCAAAAATATAGTTACAACAGTGAAGCGAGCAAGACAGACTATTTTGTACATGGCAAAACAGAACTAACAATAATGTTACACGTCATGAAGCATAAGCATGTGATATTTTAAAAATTATAAAAATGGTAGTCTGTGCAGCCCGCATACATAAATCTCTCTTAGCTCACCAGAGGAGCATGATGTTGGGGCCAAATCCAAAACACAGACATGTTACAAATTTAGACATCATGTTGCATATAAGTAAGAAAGCAGTTGGCCATGCTGTAGCTCAATTAAAGTCTTAGGGAGCATAATGAACAACAAAGGGATTCATACAAACCTACTACATCAATCAAAACTATGCAATCATTAGCCTAGTATAAACTAGATTGTGAGCCTCATGCAGTAATAGTAGGTTAATAGACTTCAAAGCTTCAGGCACACTTCGCCAGAGTAATTAAATGGTAAGGCCTTTAATTATGTTAATTAATAGCTATACAAGTACCAAACATCAGACATCATTGTTTGGGCATCTCATTAACCGAGGACAAATAAAGCACTTGAAAAGAGAAATTTAACTATGCCTGAAACAAACAAGCAATTGAACTGTTGAGTTGGCAGCATGCATACATGCACGCCTCAATAACATCCATCGCCTAGCTACATTTACTATATAAAGAACAAGTAATCTAATATTGTTTGCCTCCTATGAAGTATCTCGACTAGTATGTAATCAATATCCTAGTAATGATAGGGAGGATAATGATGTGAATATGCGTTTGGTTATGACATTTATGACATCGACAACTCTACCATGGTAGGAAGCCGTTTCACACTGTTCACTACTATAAGATGTTTTAGATATTTAAAAGTAGACTACATCCGTAATGAGTGAACAGACACATTAAAATGTGTTTACATACATATGATTTACAAAAAAGTTAGAACATCATATAGTAGTGAGTGGAGGGGTTTTTAATCAATGGCTCAATGACTGGGTTACAGGTGAAGAACCCTACGCAAGCACAATGTCAGACAAATAGGATGTCCTAGTAATTGTAATACAGTGTGACTTACCTTAACTGGTTGAAGAGGCTCAGCACTGCTCCTCCTTCTCTTGCAAGACTCCTTCCTAACATCTTGTACTTGGAAATCCTCAATCTTATCTTCATTGCACCCCCTCTACAAGGTGACACAAACTAGTTACTGGTCTCCTTGGAAGATAAATATGCATACTTTCCAGTCTGTGAACAACACAAAAGGATGATATCATAACAAAACAACACCACATAATGAACCATGCCACATCTCTTGCACACAATGAAATGATCATTTACTATGTGTGCACTATGTAAAAACTAGGCATACCTTCAAATTGGATCTTCAGGTACTCTTGGAGAGCCTACTTTAGTGTACAACCAAACATCTATGTCACATATCAGTTATACAAGCCCCCACTACAACAACCCTTAGTGTTCAAATCGTTGACAAGCTCTGTTAGGTCAAGAACAACAAGTAATCAAAGCAAACAGTCCTAGTATGGCTGGCTGACACAAACAAGCATTTGACCATATGTGTGAGCAAATCTTACATATCAAGAAAAGAAGCATAGAAGGAGGCTTAAAGACCATCACTTGACTAACCAGATTTAAGGGGAATTTAAACATAATGTGCAACGTATGAACTAACATAAACATTGCATATTTCAGATTCTATAATGAAATGCACATGTATTAGGTTATGCCATGTATGATGATGCCTAAATGTACACTATAGCGGGCAGGAGTGATTCATCATTGCATGCACAATTGAATTGCAGGTTAAGGGCCAGTTCTATTCTGCCTTTCTAGAGCTTATTGTCAAAATAAGCCATAAAAGATGTGAAGAAGTCATTTTTGAGTTATGGGCTTGGGCTTATTTCACTTTGGAGGGGGGTGTTTCAGGTAGAAGCTCACTAAAAATTGGGAAGGGGAATAGTGAAATGACTCTGATGTCTGCCTATATTACACTCAAAATGCCACTGCTCACGCCCGCATCATACCTGACCCTCAAGTAAAAACAAACACGCAAACATTCATTGCCCTGCCCTCTTGCATCTCCTCTCCCCTTTCCCTCTAGCTCGGTCCCCTGCCTGCAGCGCTAGGGTTCCTCCAGCGAGCCGTCGCCACTGGTCCCATCTGGCCTGGTCCTCGATGATGCTCTGCCCAGCTAGGCTACATGGCCGGCGGGTAGGGCCAAATCTTCCTGGCTGCTCCTCCCTTTGGCGCCGACCCTCATTCTCATGGTCTCCAGCAACTGCTCCGTTGTGGTCTGTCCAACGCACTACTCCGGTGGGTGCCGCACAACTACAGCTGATGCCACACTGTGGCAGAAGGAACCTCGTCCCCCCTCCCCTCCTCCCAGGCCGTGGCCTTGAGGTGCTGTTGAAAGATGAGCTCATCCAACAAGGTGAGGATATCCTCTGATTTTTTGCCAAATTTTCATTCTGATCCGCTATACGATGAATTGCTATGAGCTACTATTGCTGTTGCTATATGATGCATTGTTATGAGCTGCTCCTACTGTTGCTATATGATGAATTGCTATGAGTTGCTGCTGCTATATGATGAATTGCTATGAGCTGCTGCTGCTATATAATGAGTTGCTATAAGCTGCTCCTGCTGCTGCTATATGATGAATTGCTATGAGCTGCTCCTTTTGCTACTATATGATGAATTTCTATGAGCTGCTCATGCTACTGCTATATGATGAATTGCTATGAGCTATTGCTGGTATATGATGAATTGCACACTACTGCTATTGTATGATGAGTTGCTATGAGTTGCTGCTGCTATATGATGCTTTCAGGTGCTGCTGCTATATGATAATAACCAGCCACTGGACCATCGAATTTTGATAAATAATTGTTCTTCATTTAAATTTAGGTCATGTGTACTTCATTTAAATTAGGCAATGTGATCTCTATGGAAGACATTGACCAAAGTATATTGTGCCAAGTAGATGGTAATTTTGTATTTGCATTTTGAACAAATATTGATGGTCTGTTTTCCTATCATATTAATTACTGCATTGGGTTCAATTTGTGATGTTTGCAAGTCAAATTAATTTTTATATGGGCAGCAAAATGACAAAATATAATGCAATCTAGACTTTTCACTGATCATACCACAGATAAGCTGAAAAGGCAGGCAATGAAAAGAACTGGTTGGCTTATTACCTGGAGCTTATATTCAAAGGTGCTTATTTTCTTAGGATAACTCGAAATAACTGTCCCTAAGAAACTTGGCCAATAGAACTGACATACAAATAACATGTCACGATGGTTGCAATGGAGGCCCAATTCTTTTGCCAGATTCACCCAGAATCTGACCCCTACCCAGATTCTCCCAAAATCTTTGAGCCCCATTTGTTTTACAATCCTATGTAATTAGAGTCTAATTAGGTAGGATTTTAAAACAAAAGGGGCTCAAAGATTCTAGGAGAAGCTAGAGAGGGGTAGATTCTTGGAGAATCCTGCAAAAGAAATGGGCCGAAGTGACCTACCATAGCACACTGTATAGGCTCACCGCTACCTCTCCTTTTTTTGCGATGTTCCATGAAATTGCCACATACATATTGTACTTTTTCATTGTGTAACCCTATCTGCAAGTTGACACGACTAATTTCAGACATCTCTAGATGATAATACATTGCATATCCTTGCGCATATTTAAACCACCAATTAACGATTGTGTGTGTAGCATAAACTAGCCATGACTCTGCGTGCTGGACTAGCAGGCACTCTAACGGAGCCTAATGTAGTGCACTAGAATTCCTACATGCCACCTATGATTTTGTGTAATGTACTACCTCTGTTCCTAAATATATGTCTTTGTAGAGATTCCAGTATGGATCACATACAAATGTATATAGATGCATTTTCGAGTGTAGATTCACTCATTTTGCTCTGTATGTAGCCTATAGTGGAATATCTAGAAAGACCTATATTTAGGAAGGGAGGGAGTATCATGTATGGCATCTACATATCTAATTTAGAAGTGAGTAGTAGAAATAATTGTCTGCACAAAGGGATTACTGGTCGAAAATCCTAGCAAAGCACGCTGGCAGGCACACAACAATACAAGAGAGAGAGAGACACACTTACAAGATTATAGCAATGCCTCAGTGCAGGATCTTGGTCGGCCAAGCTGTTAGATCCAGAAGAAACATCATCCTTGTAGTTTTTGCTAGCTCCATAACATGTAACAGCGACCTATTAGTATATTTGAAGTACATCGGCAGGTGATGCTGGACGGGTTTAAAGGTGACAAGTACCTAGGCCATGGCCGGTGCTTGGCATCTTGCTAGACGGTGGGATCAGGTTAGAAACGTCAAGGGTGATGACGTTGCACTGGCTGTCGGGGTCCGGTAAGGAGATCTAGAACCGTCGAGTAGGGTGTGGGCGAAGTGGATCTGAGGCCGTGGACGAGGGCGTCGGTGAAGCTGCTCCGGTGATTGGGTTCTGGATGGTGTTGACGACGCGGATCTGCGGTCGTGGATGGGGTGTCAAAAGCTGCTCCGATAGGTTGGACGAGGGTGCGATGAAGCGGATCTAAGGCCGTGGACTTGTGCGTTGGCAAAGCGGCCTCGGTAGGGTTGAGAATGGTATGGGCGAAGCTACTCCGGTAGGGTTGACAATGGTGTCGGCGAAGCGGCTCCGGTAGGGTTGAGGAAGGTGTCAGCAAAGAGGTTCAGAGGCCGTCGATGGGGGCGTCGGTGGGGCGGCTCCGGGGTGTGTGGACGAAGCGTCTCCGGTGGGGAGTACGAAGGAGCCACTGCAGATGCGCTGCGGTTGACGAGAGTACCTGCGAAGCAGATCCGACGCCGTGGACAAGGCCGACATTAAATGGGTTGTAGTACAGTGGTGGATGAGTAGTCTACTTGTTTCTAGGGGAGGTGGGAGGGGTAGATGCGGCCACAGAAGCAGATCCAGCGAGGTGGACGCCGCTGGCAGTGATTGGGCTCTGGTACGCCGGTGGATGAGCAGTCTAGGGTTTCGAGAGGGAAGGGGTAGAAAGTCCTATGAAGTATGGACGACGTGATGTAAGATGCTCTGGTGCTGTGGAGTTATTCGTTTTTGCGGGAGGGGGAGATGAAATGGGGGTGTCGTGTGGTGCGGGGAATCGGAAGTTACCAAAGCAGCCCGACCTATTATGTAAATGAGGGTCGTATTGTAACTGTTGTTCTCCGTGTACCAAGGACAAAAGGGGAATTTCACATGCTAAAGACTAGGTGGCGGAAATTTTAGAAGGAGGCGAAAGATTTTGCCGCCTACGGGATCATTCGTATCTAGTTTCAACTAATTTTGGACAGTGCTAGCGGGAAGGTCATGCGAGACTGTGTACACGGGGCACATGTCAGCAGTTAATAACTGGTGTGAAGTCCACCCCAGAAAAAAACACAATAACTCGGGATGATGCACCGATAACTTGGACGTTCACACAGGCACGACCAATCGTACGGGTGTAGAGGCGCGTTCACAAAAAAGGGATCAAACGCTCAGCCTATGTATTTCTCGTGTAAATAGATAATTTAGTGTCATTGGTTATTTAGTTTAAACATAATGCATTGATGTGTTATTGTAGAGGCGCACAAAAAGAAATGGATATTGTAGTCCCACAAAAGAAATGGATATTGTAGTCCGCTACTTAAAAGTGTTACCTCATATGATTACATGGCCTCCATTTCATAAATTGCGTACCCGTTGAATTCATATATGAATATTACAGATATTACTTCATAATAGAACCTTAAATCATCCAAGGCTAATGAATTTGAATGCAAGACCAACAATGGTGCATGTACATCATAGCTACATTGGTTGTTTGAAGAAACATCTCTGTAACTTTGGCATGCACAATTGAAAAGGATTATTTAGGAAAAAATGCGATATGTGAGTGTCCGCCCCCACCCCCAACAATGACAGCAGAAGGGTGACAACTTGATCTTGATCTTAATCTATCAATTGGTTTCTCTCTCAAACACACACACATACGCTAGTTGTGTCTTTGTGCCTCGCTCACACACACTCGATACGTCTTTCTCTCCGTAGCCCCTCAATATGTAGACTTCTCGCATGCGCACAACTGTAGTGACGATGATGCTGAACCCAGAGTGCCTTGTTTTTACTAGCGTCATGTGATAGTTTTCACCCTGTTTTCTGTTAATTAACAAGGCAAGCTTTTCTTTGTTACTACTAGTGAATATGAGATCATTCGGGGCAGACATAAAATATATCACTTCAACCCAATTATCGCAGTAACTATTTTAAAAGAAACTAGCTAGATGCCCGTGCGTTGCATGGAATATCAAGATGCATTTGTATGAGTAGTTTATCTTGTGAGAGAAAAGGATGAATGGGGGAAGGCCTTATTTGCAAATGTGGAGAGGGGTGTGGGTATCTTTTTGGAAAATTGCCATAGTTTCCTTCCTATCCGTTAGATATAAATCCGACGGCCTATATTGCAGGATGGTGCTACCTCTTTTAGCACTGCGTTGGTTTTCCCCGAAGAGGAAGGGGTGATGCAGCAAAGTAGCATAAGTATTTCCCTCAGTTTTTGAGAACCAAGGTATCAATCCAGTAGGAGGCTACGTGCGAGTCCCTCGCACCTGCACAAAACAAATAAATCCTCGCAACCAACGCAAATAGGGGTTGTCAATCCCTATAGGACCACTTACGAGAGAGAGATCTGATAGATATGATAAGATAATATTTTTGGTATTTTTATGATAAAGATGCAAAGTAAAATAGAGGCAAAGTAAATAGCAAAGGAAATAACTAAGTAGTAGGAGATTGATATGATAAAGATAGACCCGGGGGCCATAGGTTTCACTAGTGGCTTCTCTCGAGAGCATAAGTATTCTACGGTGAGTGAACAAATTACTGTTGAGCAATTGATAGAATTGAGCATAGTTATGAGAATATCTAGGTATAATCATGTATATAGGCATCACGTCCGAGACAAGTAGACCGACTCCTGCCTGCATCTACTACTATTACTCCACTCATCGACCGCTATCCAGCATGCATCTAGAGTATTAAGTTAAAAACAGAGTAACGCCTTAAGCAAGATGACATGATGTAGAGCAATAAACTTATGCAATATGAAGAAAACCCCATCTTGTTATCCTCAATGGCAACAATACAATACGTGCCTTGCTGCTCTTACTGTCACCGGGAAAGGACCGCAAGGTTGAACCCAAAGCTAAGCACTTCTCCCATTGCAAGAAAGATCAATCTAGTAGGCCAAACCAAACTGATAATTCGAAGAGACTTGCAAAGATAACCAATCATACATAAAAGAATTCAGAGAAGATTCAAATATTATTCATTGATAGACTTGATCATAAACCCACAATTCATCGATCTCAACAAACACACCACAAAAAGAAGATTACATAGAATAGATCTCCACAAGAGAGGGGGAGAACATTGTATTGAGATCCAAAAAGAGAGAAGAAGCCATCTAGCTACTAACTACTCACACTTCATCAGAGAGGCTATGGCGTTGATGTAGAAGCCGTCCGTGATCGAAGCCCCCTCCGGCGGAGCTCCGAAACAGGCCCCAAGATGGGATCTCGTGGATACAGAAAGTTGCGGCGGTGGAATTAGGGTTTTGGCTCCGTATCTGATCGTTTGGGGGTACGTGGGTATATATAGGAGGAAGAAGTACGTCGGTGGAGCAACAGGGGGCCCATGAGGGTGGGGGACATGCCTGGTAGGGTAGGGCGCGTCCCCTACCTCGTGGCGTCCTGTTACGTGCCTTGACGTAGGGTCCAAGTCTCCTGAGTTGTATTCGGTGAGAAAATCACATTCCTGAAGGTTTCATTCCGTTTGGACTACGTTTGATATTCCTTTTCTTCAAAACCCTAAAACAAGCAAAACCAACAATTCCGGGCTAGGCCTCCGGTTAATAGGTTAGTCCCAAAAATAATATAAAAGTGGATAATAAAGCCCAATAATGTCCAAAACAATAGATAATGTAGCATGGAGCAATCAAAAATTATAGATACGTTGGAGACGTATCAAGCATCCCCAAGCTTAATTCCTGCTCGCCCTTGAGTAGGTAAACGATAAAAACAGAATTTTTGATGCGGAGTGCTACTTGGCATAATTTTAATGTAATTCTTCTTAATTGTGGTATGAATATTCAGATCCGAAAGATTCAAGACAAAAGTTCATATTGACATAGAAAATAATAATACTTCAAGCATACTAACAAAGCAATCATGTCTTCTCAAAATAACATGGCTAAAGAAAGTTATCCCTACAAAATCATATAGTCTGGCTATGCTCTATCTTCACCACACAAAATATTTAAATCATGCACAGCCCCGATGACAAGCCAAGCAATTGTTTCATACTTTTGACATTCTCAAAACTTTTTCAATGTTCACGCAATACATGAGCGTGAGCCATGGATATAGCACCATAGGTGGAATAGAATGGTGGTTGTGGAGAAGACAAAAAGGGAGAAGATAGTCTCACATCAACTAGGCGTATCAATGGGCTATGGAGATGGCCATCAATAGATATCAATGTGAGTGAGTAGGGATTGCCATGCAACGGATGCACTAGAGCTATAAGTATATGAAAGCTCAAATAGAAACTAAGTGGGTGTGCATCCAACTTGCTTGCTCATGAAGACCTTGGGAAATTTGAGGAAGCCCATCATTGGAATATACAAGCCAAGTTCTATAATGAAAGATTCCCACTAGTATATGAAAGTGATAACATGAGAGACTCTCTACTATGAAGATCATGGTGCTACTTTGAAGCACAAGTGTGGTAAAAGGATAGTAACATTGTTCCATCTCTCTTTTTATCTCATTTTTTTATTTGGGCCTTTTGTCCTTTTTATGGCCTCTTTTCTTTCTCTTTTTTTATTTTTGTCCGGAGTCTCATCCTGACTTGTGGGGGAATCATAGTCTCCATCATCCTTTCCTCACTGGGACAATGCTCTAATAATGATGATCATCACATTTTTATTTTTCTTACAACTCAACAATTACAACTCGATACTTAGAACAAAATACGACTCTATATGAATGCCTCCGGCGGTGTACTGGGATATGCAATGATGCATGAGTGACATGTATGAAAGGATTATGAATGGTGGCTTTGCCACAAATACTATGTCAACTACATGATCATGCTAAGCAATATGAAAATGATGGAGTGTGTCATAAACGGAACGGTGGAAAGTTGCATGGCAATATATCTCGGAATGGCTATGGAAATGCCATAATAGGTAGGTATGGTGGCTGTTTTGAGGAAGGTATATGATAGGTGTATGATACCGGCGAAAGGTGCACAGTATTAGAGAGGCTAGCAAAGGGGGAAGGGTGAGAGTGCGTATAGTCCATGGACTCAACATTAGTCATAAAGAACTCATATACATATTGCAAAAATCTACAAGTTATCAAAGAAAAGTATTACGCGCATGCTCCTAGGGGGATAGATTGGTAGGAACAGATCATCGCTCGTCCCCGACCGCCACTCATAAGGAAGACAATCAATAAATATATCATGCTCCGACTTCATCACATAACGGTTCACCATACGTGCATGCTACGGGAATCACAAGCTTCAACTCAAGTATTTCTCAAATTCACAACTACTCAACTAGCACGACTTTAATATCACCATCTCCATATCTCAAAACAATTGTCAAGTATCAAACTTATCATAGTATTCAACACACTCATAAGACAATTTTATTATTAATCTTGCATACCAAGCATATTAGGATTTTAAGAAAATTACCATGCTATTAAGACTCTCAAAATAATCTAAGTGAAGCATGAGAGATCAACAGTTTCTATAAAACAAATCCACCACCATGCTCTAAAAGATATAAGTGAAGCACTAGAGCAAATTTATATAAGTCAAAAGATATAAGCGAAGCACATAGAGTATTCTAACAAATTCCAAATCATGTATGGCTCTCTCAAAAGGTGTGTACAGCAAGGATGATTATATTGGGGGTGCCATGGGCATCCCCAATCTTAGGCTCTTGCCACTCCTTGTTCCATAATCCATCAAATCTTTACTCAAAACTTGAAAACTTCACAACACAAAACTTAAAGTAGAAAATCTCGTGAGCTCTGTTAGTGAAAGAGAATAAAATATCACTTCAAGGTACTGTAATGAACTCATTCTTTATTTATATGGGTGTTATACCTACTGTATTCCAACTTCTATATGATTTATAAACTAATTTACTAGCCATAGATTCATCAAAATAAGAAAACAACAAATGAAAAACAGAATCTGTCAAAAACAGAACAGTCTGTAGTAATCTGTAGCTAGCACAAGATCTGGAACCCCAAAAATTCTAAAATAACTTGATGGACGTGAGGAATTTATCTATTAATCATCTGCAAAAAGAATTAACTAAATATCACTTTCAAAAGAAAAATGACAGCAGTTCTCGTGAGCGCTAAAGTTTCTGTATTTTACAGCAAGTTCAACAAGACTTTCCCCAAGTCTTCCCAACCGTTCTACTTGGCACAAACACTAATTAAACACAAAAAACACAACCAAAACAGAGGCTAGATAATTTATTTATTACTAAACAGGAGCAAAAAGCAAGGAATAAAAATAAAATTGGGTTGCCTCCCAACAAGC
>NC_041382.1:408533248-408572679 GCF_002162155.2 Triticum dicoccoides | reverse complement strand
TTTTTTGTATAATCATCCACAAATTTAAACCATGAGTAGGGAAATTACGTATCATTAATTTCAATCTCTCCCAAGCTTGTGCAACATGTTCATGATCAAGTTGCTTAAAATTCATAACATCGTTTCTAAGAGAGATGATCTTAGCGGGAGGAAAATACTTAGAGATAAAAGCATCTTTGCACTTATTCCATAAATCAATACTATTTTTAGGCAAAGACGAAAACCAAGCTTTATCACAATCTCTAAGCGAAAAAGGAATTAGCTTCAATTTAAGAATATCATTATCCACATCTTTCTTCTTTTGCATGTCACACAAATCAACGAAGCTATTTAGATGAGTAGTGGCATCTTCACTAGGAAGGCCGGAGAACGGATCTTTCATAACAAGATTCAGCAAAGCAGCATTAATTTCACAAGATTCAGCATCGGTAAGAGGAGCAATCGAAGTGCTAATAAAATCATTGTTGTTGGTATTGGTGAAGTCACACAATTTAGTATTATCTTGAGCCATCGCGACAAGAAAGCAAACTAACACACAAGCAAACAAAGAGCAAGCGGACAAAAAGAGGCAAATAGAGGGAGGATAGTGAGAGAGAGAGAGGGCGAATAAAACGGCAAGGGTGATGTGGGGGGGAGAGAAAAACGAGAGGCAAATGGAAAATAATGTAATGCGGGAGATAAGGATATGTGATGGGTACTTGGTATGTTGACTTTTGCGTAGACCTCCCCGGCAACAGCGCCAGAAATCCTTCTTGCTACCTCTTTTAGCACTGCGTTGGTTTTCCCCGAAGAGGAAGGGATGATGCAACAAAGTAGCGTAAGTATTTCCCTCAGTTTTGGAGAACCAAGGTATCAATCCAGTAGGAGGCTACGCGCGAGTCACTCGCACCTGCACAAAACAAATAATTCCTCACAACCAATGCAAATAGGGGTTGTCAATCCCTATAGGGCCACTTACGAGAGTGAGATCTGATAGATATGATAAGATAATATTTTTGGTATTTTTATGATAAAGATGCAAAGTAAAATAAAGGCAAAGTAAATAGCAAAGGAAATAACTAAGTAGTAGGAGATTGATATGATAAAGATAGACCCGGGGGCCATAGGTTTCACTAGTGGCTTCTCTCGAGAGCATAAGTATTCTACGGTGGGTGAACAAATTACTGTTGAGCAATTGACAGAATTGAGCATAGTTATGAGAATATCTAGGTATGATCATGTATATAGGCATCACGTCCGAGACAAGTAGACCGACTCCTGCCTGCATCTACTACTATTACCCCACTCATCAACCGCTATCCAGCATGCATCTAGAGTATTAAGTTAAAAACACAGTAACGCCTTAAGCAAGATGACATGATGTAGAGGGATAGACTCATGCAATATGAAGAAAACCCCATCTTGTTATCCTCAATGGCAACAATACAATACGTGCCTTGCTGCCCTTACTGTCACCGGGAAAGGACACCGCAAGATTGAACCCAAAGCTAAGCACTTCTCCCATTGCAAGAAAGATCAATCTAGTAGGCCAAACCAAACTGATAATTCGAAGAGACTTGGAAAGATAACCAATCATACATAAAAGAATTTAGAGAAGATTCAAATATTATTCATTGATAGACTTGATCATAAACCCACAATTCATCGGTCTCAACAAACACACCACAAAAAGAAGATTACATAGAATAGATCTCCACAAGAGAGGGGGAGAACATTGTATTGAGATCCAAAAAGAGAGAAGAAGCCATCTAGCTACTAACTACTCACACTTCATCAGAGAGGCTATGGCGTTGATGTAGAAGCCGTCCGTGATCGAAGCCCCCTCCGGCGGAGCTCCAAAACAGGCCCCAAGATGGGATCTCGTGGATACAGAAAGTTGCGGCGGTGGAATTAGGGTTTTGGCTCCGTATCTGATCGTTTGGGGGTACGTGGGTATATATAGGAGGAAGAAGTACGTCGGTGGAGCAACAGGGGGCCCATGAGGGTGGGGGACATGCCTGGTAGGGTAGGGCGCGTCCCCTACCTCGTGGCGTCCTGTTACGTGCCTTGACGTAGGGTCCAAGTCTCCTGAGTTGTATTCGGTGAGAAAATCACATTCCTGAAGGTTTCATTCCGTTTGGACTCCGTTTGATATTCCTTTTCTTCAAAACCCTAAAACAAGCAAAACCAACAATTCCGGGCTAGGCCTCCGGTTAATAGGTTAGTCCCAAAAATAATATAAAAGTGGATAATAAAGCCCAATAATGTCCAAAACAATAGATAATGTAGCATGGAGCAATCAAAAATTATAGATACGTTGGAGACGTATCAAGCATCCCCAAGCTTAATTCCTGCTCGCCCTTGAGTAGGTAAACGATAAAAACAGAATTTTTGATGCGGAGTGCTACTTGGCATAATTTTAATGTAATTCTTCTTAATTGTGGTATGAATATTCAGATCCGAAAGATTCAAGACAAAAGTTCATATTGACATAGAAAATAATAATACTTCAAGCATACTAACAAAGCAATCATGTCTTCTCAAAATAACATGGCTAAAGAAAGTTATCCCTACAAAATCATATAGTCTGGCTATGCTCTATCTTCACCACACAAAATATTTAAATCATGCACAGCCCCGATGACAAGCCAAGCAATTGTTTCATACTTTTGACATTCTCAAAACTTTTTCAATGTTCACGCAATACATGAGCGTGAGCCATGGATATAGCACCATAGGTGGAATAGAATGGTGGTTGTGGAGAAGACAAAAAGGGAGAAGATAGTCTCACATCAACTAGGCGTATCAATGGGCTATGGAGATGGCCATCAATAGATATCAATGTGAGTGAGTAGGGATTGCCATGCAACGGATGCACTAGAGCTATAAGTATATGAAAGCTCAAATAGAAACTAAGTGGGTGTGCATCCAACTTGCTTGCTCATGAAGACCTTGGGAAATTTGAGGAAGCCCATCATTGGAATATACAAGCCAAGTTCTATAATGAAAGATTCCCACTAGTATATGAAAGTGATAACATGAGAGACTCTCTACTATGAAGATCATGGTGCTACTTTGAAGCACAAGTGTGGTAAAAGGATAGTAACATTGTTCCATCTCTCTTTTTATCTCATTTTTTTATTTGGGCCTTTTGTCCTTTTTATGGCCTCTTTTCTTTCTCTTTTTTTATTTTTGTCCGGAGTCTCATCCTGACTTGTGGGGGAATCATAGTCTCCATCATCCTTTCCTCACTGGGACAATGCTCTAATAATGATGATCATCACATTTTTATTTTTCTTACAACTCAACAATTACAACTCGATACTTAGAACAAAATACGACTCTATATGAATGCCTCCGGCGGTGTACTGGGATATGCAATGATGCATGAGTGACATGTATGAAAGGATTATGAATGGTGGCTTTGCCACAAATACTATGTCAACTACATGATCATGCTAAGCAATATGAAAATGATGGAGTGTGTCATAAACGGAACGGTGGAAAGTTGCATGGCAATATATCTCGGAATGGCTATGGAAATGCCATAATAGGTAGGTATGGTGGCTGTTTTGAGGAAGGTATATGATAGGTGTATGATACCGGCGAAAGGTGCACAGTATTAGAGAGGCTAGCAAAGGGGGAAGGGTGAGAGTGCGTATAATCCATGGACTCAACATTAGTCATAAAGAACTCATATACATATTGCAAAAATCTACAAGTTATCAAAGAAAAGTATTACGCGCATGCTCCTAGGGGGATAGATTGGTAGGAACAGATCATCGCTCGTCCCCGACCGCCACTCATAAGGAAGACAATCAATAAATAAATCATGCTCCGACTTCATCACATAACGGTTCACCATACGTGCATGCTACGGGAATCACAAGCTTCAACTCAAGTATTTCTCAAATTCACAACTACTCAACTAGCACGACTTTAATATCACCATCTCCATATCTCAAAACAATTGTCAAGTATCAAACTTACCATAGTATTCAACACACTCATAAGACAATTTTATTATTAATCTTGCATACCAAGCATATTAGGATTTTAAGAAAATTACCATGCTATTAAGACTCTCAAAATAATCTAAGTGAAGCATGAGAGATCAACAGTTTCTATAAAACAAATCCACCACCATGCTCTAAAAGATATAAGTGAAGCACTAGAGCAAATTTATATAAGTCAAAAGATATAAGCGAAGCACATAGAGTATTCTAACAAATTCCAAATCATGTATGGCTCTCTCAAAAGGTGTGTACAGCAAGGATGATTATATTGGGGGTGCCATGGGCATCCCCAATCTTAGGCTCTTGCCACTCCTTGTTCCATAATCCATCAAATCTTTACTCAAAACTTGAAAACTTCACAACACAAAACTTAAAGTAGAAAATCTCGTGAGCTCTGTTAGTGAAAGAGAATAAAATATCACTTCAAGGTACTGTAATGAACTCATTCTTTATTTATATGGGTGTTATACCTACTGTATTCCAACTTCTATATGATTTATAAACTAATTTACTAGCCATAGATTCATCAAAATAAGAAAACAACAAATGAAAAACAGAATCTGTCAAAAACAGAACAGTCTGTAGTAATCTGTAGCTAGCACAAGATCTGGAACCCCAAAAATTCTAAAATAACTTGATGGACGTGAGGAATTTATCTATTAATCATCTGCAAAAAGAATTAACTAAATATCACTTTCAAAAGAAAAATGACAGCAGTTCTCGTGAGCGCTAAAGTTTCTGTATTTTACAGCAAGTTCAACAAGACTTTCCCCAAGTCTTCCCAACCGTTCTACTTGGCACAAACACTAATTAAACACAAAAAACACAACCAAAACAGAGGCTAGATAATTTATTTATTACTAAACAGGAGCAAAAAGCAAGGAATAAAAATAAAATTGGGTTGCCTCCCAACAAGCATTATCATTTAACGCCCCTAGCTAGGCATAACAAGCAAGAATAGATCTAGGTATTGCCATCTTTGGTAGGCAATCCATAAGTGGGTCTCATAATAGATTCGTAAGGTAATTTAATTTTATTTCTAGGAAATTGTTCCATGCCTTTCCTTAATGAAAATTGGAATCTAATATTTCCTTCCTTCATATCAATAATTGCACCAATCGTTCTAAGGAAAGGTCTACCAAGAATAATAGGACATGAAGGATTGCAATCTATGTCAAGAACAATAAAATCTATGGGCACATAATTCCTATTTGCAACAATAAGAACATCATTAATTCTTCCCATAGGTTTCTTAATAGTGGAATCCTCAAGGTGCAAGTTTAGAGAGCAATCATCAAAATCACGGAAACCTAACAAATCACACAAAGTCTTTGGAATCGTGGAAACACTAGCACCCAAATCACATAAAGCATAGCATTCATGATCTTTAATTTTAATTTTAATAGTTGCTTCCCACTCATCATAAAGTTTTCTAGGGATAGAAACTTCCAATTCAAGTTTTTATTCATAAGATTGCATCAAGGCATCAACGATATGTTTAGTAAATGCTTTATTTTGACTATAAGCGTGAGGAGAATTTAGCACGGATTGCAACAAAGAAATACAATCAATCAAAGAGCAATTTTCATAGTTAAATTCCTTGAAATCCATAATAGTTGGTTTAGCAACATCTAGGGTTTTAATTTCTTCAATCTCACTTTTATCAAATTTAGCATCAAGATCAAAAGATTCAGAATTCTTGGAACGCCTTCTAGGTAAAGGTGGATCATATTCAGTCCCATCATTATCAAGATTCATATTGCAAAACAAAGATTTAATAGGGGACACATTAATAACTTTCAGATCTTCATCATTATTTTCATAGGAACTAGAAGAACACACTTTTATAAAGGCATCTTTCTTAGCATGCATCCTAGCGGTTCTTTATTTGCACTCATTAATGGAAATTCTCATGGCTTTGAGAGACTCATTGATATCATGCTTAGGTGGAATAGATCTAAGTTTCAAAGAATCAACATCAAGAGCAATTCTATCAATGTTCCTAGCCAAATTATCAATCTTAAGCAATTTTTCTTCAATCATAGCATTAAAATTCTTTTGCGAAGTAATAAATTCTTTAATATTAGAATCCAAATCAGAGGGTATCTTATTATAATTTCCATAATAATTGTTGTAAATTTCCATAAGAATTGTTGTAGGAATTACCATAATTATTAGAGGGATTACTACAATAAGGCCTAGGGTTGAAATTTCCTCTATACGCGTTATTACCAAAATTGTTCCTACCAACAAAATTCACATCCATAGATTCATTATTATTCTCAATCAAAGTAGACAAGGGCATATCATTAGGGTCAGAAGAAACACTCTTATTAGCAAATAATTTCATAAGTTCATCCATCTTTCCACTCAAAACATTAATTTCTTCTATTGCATGCACCTTTTTTTAGTAGATCTTTCAGTATGCCATTGAGAATAATTAACCATAATATTATCTAGGAGTTTAGTAGCTTCTCCTAAAGTGATTTCCATAAAAGTGGCTCCCGCGACCGAATCTAAAAGATTTCTAGAAGCAAAATTCAATCCAGCATAAATTTTTTGTATAATCATCCACAAATTTAAACCATGAGTAGGGAAATTACGTATCATTAATTTCAATCTCTCCCAAGCTTGTGCAACATGTTCATGATCAAGTTGCTTAAAATTCATAACATCGTTTCTAAGAGAGATGATCTTAGCGGGAGGAAAATACTTAGAGATAAAAGCATCTTTGCACTTATTCCATGAATCAATACTATTTTTAGGCAAAGACGAAAACCAAGCTTTATCACAATCTCTAAGCGAAAAAGGAATTAGCTTCAATTTAAGAATATCATTATCCACATCTTTCTTCTTTTGCATGTCACACAAATCAACGAAGCTATTTAGATGAGTAGTGGCATCTTCACTAGGAAGGCCGGAGAACGGATCTTTCATAACAAGATTCAGCAAAGCAGCATTAATTTCACAAGATTCAGCATCGGTAAGAGGAGCAATCGAAGTGCTAATAAAATCATTGTTGTTGGTATTGGTGAAGTCACACAATTTAGTATTATCTTGAGCCATCGCGACAAGAAAGCAAACTAACACACAAGCAAACAAAGAGCAAGCGGACAAAAAGAGGCAAATAGAGGGAGGATAGTGAGAGAGAGAGAGGGCGAATAAAACGGCAAGGGTGATGTGGGGGGAGAGAGAAAAACGAGAGGCAAATGGAAAATAATGTAATGCGGGAGATAAGGATATGTGATGGGTACTTGGTATGTTGACTTTTGCGTAGACCTCCCCGGCAACAGCGCCAGAAATCCTTCTTGCTACCTCTTTTAGCACTGCGTTGGTTTTCCCCGAAGAGGAAGGGATGATGCAACAAAGTAGCGTAAGTATTTCCCTCAGTTTTGGAGAACCAAGGTATCAATCCAGTAGGAGGCTACGCGCGAGTCACTCGCACCTGCACAAAACAAATAATTCCTCACAACCAATGCAAATAGGGGTTGTCAATCCCTATAGGGCCACTTACGAGAGTGAATCTGATAGATATGATAAGATAATATTTTTGGTATTTTTATGATAAAGATGCAAAGTAAAATAAAGGCAAAGTAAATAGCAAAGGAAATAACTAAGTAGTAAGAGATTGATATGATAAAGATAGACCCGGGGGCCATAGGTTTCTCTAGTGGCTTCTCTCGAGAGCATAAGTATTCTACGGTGGGTGAACAAATTACTGTTGAGCAATTGACAGAATTGAGCATAGTTATGAGAATATCTAGGTATGATCATGTATATAGGCATCACGTCCGAGACAAGTAGACCGACTCCTGCCTGCATCTACTACTATTACCCCACTCATCAACCGCTATCCAGCATGCATCTAGAGTATTAAGTTAAAAACAGAGTAACGCCTTAAGCAAGATGACATGATGTAGAGGGATAGACTCATGCAATATGAAGAAAACCCCATCTTGTTATCCTCGATGGCAACAATACAATACGTGCCTTGCTGCCCTTACTGTCACCGGGAAAGGACACCGCAAGATTGAACCCAAAGCTAAGCACTTCTCCCATTGCAAGAAAGATCAATCTAGTAGGCCAAACCAAACTGATAATTCGAAGAGACTTGGAAAGATAACCAATCATACATAAAAGAATTCAGAGAAGATTCAAATATTATTCATAGATAGACTTGATCATAAACCCACAATTCATCGATCTCAACAAACACACCGCAAAAAGAAGATTACATCGAATAGATCTCCACAAGAGAGGGGGAGAACATTGTATTGAGATCCAAAAAGAGAGAAGAAGCCATCTAGCTACTAATTATGGACCCGCAGGTCTGAGGTAAACTACTCACACTTCATCAGAGACGCTATGGTGTTGATGTAGAAGCCCTTCGTGATCGATGCCCCCTCCGGCGGAGCTCCAGAACAGGCCCCAATATGGGATCTTGTGGATACAGAAAGTTGCGGCAGTGGAATTAGGGTTTTGGCTCTGTATCTGATCGTTTGGGGGGTACGTGGGTATATATAGGAGGAAGAAGTATGTCGGTGGAGCAACAGGGGGCCCATGAGGGTGGGGGCCGCGCCTGGTAGGGTAGGGCGCGCCCCCCTACCTCATGGCCTCCTGTTACGTGCCTTGACGTAGGGTCCAAGTCTTCTGAGTTGTATTCGGTGAGAAAATCACATTCCCGAAGGTTTCATTCCGTTTGGACTCCATTTGATATTCCTTTTCTTCGAAACCCTAAAACAGGAAAAAAACAATTCTGGGTTGGGCCTCCGATTAATAGGTTAGTCCCAAAAATAATATAAAAGTGGATAATAAAGCCCAATAATGTCCAAAACAGTAGATAATATAGCATGGAGCAATAAAAAATTATAGATACGTTGGAGACGTATCAGATGGCAAGCACACCATCATCACCAACTCTGTTTTCTACTCCCTCTGTTCCTAAATATTTATCTTTTTAGAGATTTCAACAAGTGACTACATACGAAGCAAAATGAGTGAAGCTACACTCTAAAATATGTCTATATACACATCCGTATGTGGTAGTCCATTTGAAATCTGAAAAATACAAATATTTAGGAACGGAGGGACTATAAGAGTAGACATAGAGATATATCTCCAGCATCGTCCACAACTAAAATGTGCTGGACCAGTTAGCGTCGGATGCTCGCAACGTGATGACCTGAGTTCGAATTCTGTCTTTAACTTTAGATTTTTATATTATATATTATTTAATATATACTTCTTTCGCTACTATACTGGCAGTGGAACCCACAGAGTACTTAGAATACAATATTAATGATGGATTTGTTTCCTTTTAACTTTCTGCACGAAGCTGTAGCCACCCTGCAAGTCATGTGTACACTGTACGTGCAATTAACTTTTTATAGAGGGAGAACTATACACGCAATTAACTCAAATGGATTGGATGTGACTCTATTATTTCCAGCATAAGAGCATCTCCAACGGCAGCCGGCAAATTTCCTCCCGCTTCCTTCCGCAGAGGACGACATCCAACGCCAGCGGCATACATTTTCACAACTCTAACCAACCAGACGAAATTCATGCAAACACGGACTGATTTCATACAAGCATGAAGGATTTCGTATAAAAAGCTGGATCTTCATATAAACATGATGGATTTCATTACATTTACATGACCTAAGCGGTGCTAATCCGGCTCTCATGGTATAATTAATACCTAATCTAAATGGCCGCCCGTGGGTCCCTTTGTCTTCCTCATGTCCGATAGACACTTGCGGGGTCGACGAAGGTCCTCGAAAGAGACGAAGCAACAAAGAAACCACCTAAATACACAGTCGTCGCCTCGATGGTGGCTTTCATGGGACCCAAGTGGCGGCGGCCTCCCGTGTTCTACTTCTCCTTGATGATGGTGGTGGACATGGAGAAGCTGGCCACCGACTCATCGCTCTCCATGCAGCCAGCTTCTTTCTCTGCCTGCATGGCGCTACCGCAGGCACGGGAGGCATGCCCATAGACGCGGGAGGCACGGCCACCGCAGACACTGGTGGCGCGGTACGACGCAGTAGCGATGGCGCCCGTGCCGCTGTGGTCGCCGCCGTGTCAGCATGGAGCAACTCGCCACTCCTCATCAAGTTGAACTGGAGTGGTGAGTTGTTGAACCACGCGCCAGCTTGTGGCGGCAACTGGCTCCGTCAGACCAAGCGAGGTTGGTGAAGCACCTAGTGGCCTCGCTCGTATTCGGAGGGCTTGGCGGGCCACCCAGCCGGGTAGTTTGCCGGAGAACAGCTCCTCAGAAGCCATCAAAAGAGTGGAGGAAATGGTGAAGCAGGAGATGGGGGAGCGATGGAGGGGTGCGATTCTTGCCCGCTGTCTGTCTGGCATCGTTTAAATAGAGGGCGGGCGGTAGGAGCTTGGCCGGCGTCTTGCCTCGTTTAAACTGAGGGTGGATGGGAGGAGCTCGGCTGGCGTTGCGTTTAATTCCAACCCGCTCATGAACGGATGTGTGGCCGGAGTAGGTTTCTCGGTTTGCATGCGGGTTTAACGGAGGCGTTTGATGGAGGCGAGGAGGCGTGTTCAGCCGGGCATGCAGCGGGCAGTGCAGTATTATTCGATTTGATAGCTACTAGTAAACCAGGATAGTTCCCGATACGGGTTTAATGCAGACGAGGGAGAGGGTAGCGGTTCCCGAAATGTTGAACGACCAATGTTGCATCCTCCTTCAATTAGCATCCTGAATGCATGAGGGAAGTAATGGGAGGAGGACGGGGAAAAGAGGCAGCACGATGTGAATGCAACACAGTTTGCACTCATATAATGGCACCCCTCCATTCCAATGCATCTCCCACATCGTACGCACCTAAGCACCTACACTAAGCACAAAAGTGCTCACTCCAGACCCATGGCGACGATGCGTGCGAGCGGCTAGCGGTTGTGCCAGATGGTCCACGACGCCGGCCTACGGCATGGCACCGAGGATCGTTTCCAAACGGTGTTGGCTACCAGCGGGTTCATGGCCATCGTTAACGCCATCTACAACTCTCAGTTGGACCAGATGATCGTTGCCACCATCAACAAGTTCACGATCGTCAAGAAGTTCACGTATGACATCGCCGTACTCCTCTAGCCCATGCGCCCGGGCTCCTCATTGCTTGCCACCCTAATCGGCCTCCATGGCGAGAACCTCTTTCAAGCATTGGTGGCCCTGTGATTGCCCGCAGACGCAACAAGGAATGTCCACCTGGAGGTCGCGTCGCCGCGAGGCGCCTCGCCCTACAAGAATTTGCCGACCTACACATCCATGTGTACAAGCAAGTCGTGTACATAGGTATCTACAAGGCCGGTGAGGACACTACGACGTTGGCCTTCGTCAACCGGCTGGAAGCATTGGACGTCTTTGTTGAGAAGCACCTTGACCTCGCCACAAAAGCCACTGCTCCTAAGCCGCCGGTTGGTGGCCCAGCGCACTGAGTCGAGGAGGAGGAGGTGGTCGTACGTTGATGGATGCATCTTTCTTCTTGCCTCCTGTAACCACCACTGCGATCGCATCATCGTGGCCTTAATTCTTATTGCACTATTGCATTCTCGCTCCAGTCAATACAGACATGTGCAATCCCTTTGCTCACATTTGGAGGCAATTATATGCGTCACTGCAACTAGTACTCCATCCATCAATTTATAAGTTGTGCTTACCTTTTGCATCAACTTCGTGCAACGCATGGGCATCTTGCTAGAAACACTACAACATGTCGAACCGCATGTGACCAAACTGACAATGCTCCAACCTAGCTACTACCCTGCTTATCTGGCGGAAAAAGCTCCGCCCTAGCATTTCCAATCGTTATTTATATCTATTGATCGTGCCAAGGAGCAAAGCTAAATATTACAATTTATACATGTTTCTCTATCTCTACTCTCTACTCATATAAAAAACAAAGTTGGTGATGATGGTGTGCCCGCCAATTTATGTACAATGGAAAGAGAAGAGTATCTAGGAGATTTCCTGACAGCAGAAGTGAAGTTTGACCCTCCGGAAATAGAAACTCTGATCATTATGGAGAAACCCAGGAAGAGAAAATGAAGGCATCCCCAAAACAACCCAATTTCTGTAGAGAAGGACCCGAGTCATATCACTTGTTACAGGTGCAAGTATTTAGGTCATTATGCTGATGAATGCCCAGAGAAGAAGCCCAGAACCCAAAGAGTAGAAACCCTCCCCAAGAAGCCCCAAAATTTATCGAAAGTTATTTTTTTCATTGTAGGGAAGCAGGACATTATGCTACTAAATGTCCTGACAAGATGAAAGCGGGAGCTAAGTAGTTGGAATTTTGATATTGGTAATAAGTGTAGTAGGAAGCAATTTTATTTTCATGAGTATGACAAGTTGTATTATGTAATGAGTGACTCAGTGATTATAATGAATTCATGAATCAATAAAGTTAATGTATCGTGATTTCATATGTTGAATTGTATGAGTTGTTACTCTATGAACAAAGATTTTGACCATTTTCGAGGACATGAGAAATATGGTCTATGGATGAATTTGTGCATTTTAGGGGTGGTAGTACCCTGTGAGAACACTTGACCAATGGAAAGGAAAAATGTATTCCGTGGAGTGGAGTCTCGAGTTTTATTTTGTTACTCCAAGAGTATGAAGTAATGAAGCACTATTGAAGGTGTAATATTGGGATATGGAACATTAGTAAGTCAAAAGATGAGTTAAAGCGGCACAAGTGATTGAAGTGGGCCCATAACCCACAAGCCTAGGAAGTAATAGGGAATCAAGCATTACCGTGTTGTAGGAAAATTTTGGAAGAAACTATGAGTTCATTAGCACACGTTACATAGAAGGATACGAAACCTGAGAGTCATGAAGAAATGATAGATTTTTTCTTTAGCTTGCAGAATAAATGGATTTACCAGAACCTAGTTCATGGACAAGAGAAATTCCGCAATGCTTGTGAGAATGCTCAAGTGTTAGAATTGCGAGATTCGCTAAACCTTATACAAGGTAATGATTTTGGTGTGGAATGGATTGATCACCATACCAACTTACTCTTAGCATTCGCTCTTGCTATTTGGAATGGTAAAATCTAGAGTGACTTACCCATAGTAGAGAGACGACGATGTCAAAACCTTGTTAAAACCTTACAAGGGCAGGATGATGGAACCCAATACAGGCTATTGTTGCCAACCGTAGGATATACGGTGAGATTTAGCCCAGACCTATTTCCTGCAGGGGAAACCAATAATGACTGACCACCATGACATTTCGACAGTTGTTTAGTATCGGTGACAGATCTGTTAGCTAAGAAGAACCAGAGCCTCACCAAGATGAAAGGACACGAGTTTGAGGAAAAGGTTATGCCAATACCAGAAGTGCCTTAGTGAAGGAGTTATTCTAGAGAATATGAGAAGATCAACACCGTCAACTCTAAGGATGGAGTACATGAGTTTTGATGGACCAATGACTTCGATTTAAATGTGGTAGCACATTAGATCATTTCGATCGATGGAATTGCTGGAAGACCCCCAAACCCTGACCTTTTCGTACTAGCCTCTTTGAATCTCGGGGATGAGATTCATTTTAAGAGTGGTAGGTTTGTAACATCCCAAAATTCTAAAATTTGGAATGTTATATTAACTAAATAAATTTGGTTGTTTGTTTGAGTGATTAATTGAAAGTGAGTGAAATTTGAAAATTTTGAATGAGAGGGAATAAAAGAACTTTCCCAAAAACTTTCATCTTTAGTTTTGATCTCCGATGAATTCAAATTCAATTCAAACACAGAACCATAGAGTGAAAAAATATGACTCCTTTCCATATAAAGAAAATGAAAAGGGAATTGAAAATGATTTGAATTCCATTTCGGAATATTTCAAAGTCATAAACTTTATGCAACTCAATGATCCTCATGAGAGAAAATAAAATGACTTCTTCAAAGAAGAGCTGGAAGTTTAAAAGTAACAATTTAAAAAGCCCCTTTGATGGTATTTTGAAACCCACTTTCATTTCAGAGTTATTTGAATTTTCAAACCTCTCACAATATATTTAAATAAAGAGAGAAGTAATATGACGCTTCAAATATTCATAGGAAGTTGAAATATTTTGGCCATGAGGAAAAACAAAAAAGATTTGAAAGTGGTTTGAAATTCAAATTCAAAACCATTTGGAGTTATTTGGTTTTTATTCAAAATATTTTTCTCCAAAAATAAAATATATGGAAACTAGGGTAAAATGTTTCCCTATAGTAGAAAAGTGGAGAAAAATGAATTTGAAATTATTTTGGTATTTTATAGTAATTTTATTTGATATTAAAATGCAACAGTAGCACCGTTTGAATTTTGTGTTTTGTGTGAATTTTAGTTAGGTTTGGAGAATTGTTCATCTTCTAGGATTTCTTTTTCTGAAATTTTTGATATATTATATGCCTATATAGAACTTTTATGTATTTCCCTTTAGTTTAGTTTAGTTTTCTTATCTGTGTTTAAAAACAAATTAGAAACTAGCTGAAGCCCAGCACTGCCCCATCTCTCTCGCCTCACCCCATCAGCCCATCTCGCCTTGCAGCCCACGAGAACCCGTTGCGCCGAATCACTTAGCGACCGGCCGCCCGACCCTCTCTCCCTCTCCCGTGATCGCTGATGTTGGGCCCCACTCGTCTTCTTCCTCCTCACGCAAGGATCGGGCAAAGCCCTGCCGAACAGCACCGCCACCGGAATCCCGGAGATCTCGGGATCGCGATCTCAATCCGCCTCCTCCTCCAAGCAACCCCCTATAAATACCCTTCTCCCTCGACCCGTCTCCCTCTTTTTCCTGCATCGAGAAACCCCGCCGCCTCCTCGATGGCTCGTCGGAGTTCGTCCCCACCGCCACGCCATTGTCACTCTAGAGCCCGTTTCCGACCACCTCACCTCTCACCGAGTCCACCAACCGCCCCTGCAAGCTCACTGGCACCTCCCCAACCCCTCGTTTGAGCTTCAACGCCCCTAGAACGCGCTCGTCGCTGATCACCGTATGTCCCCTCTGCCCCGTGCTTGCTGCCATCCTCCTCCGACGTTTCCAAGCATCGCTGAGGACACCATCATGATCGTCTGCTTCCGCTGTACCCTCTCGACGAGTTCTCTGAGCTCGCTGACGATAGAGCCCCGTCCCCGCCGACCACCGAAGCCGGAGCACCTCCCCGGAGTTCATCGCCACCGCGGTATGCTCCCCATCTATTCGATCTGTGTTAGACGGCGTAGATTAGATCTAGTGAATGGGTAGTGTTTTTTATTAGGTCGGTTTTAGTGTGGTTTATTTACTGTTAGTTTGGTTTAGATCGAACCGGGCCTCTTCGATTTTTCCTTTTTGTCCGTGCCGCCACTGGTTCTCTTACATTGCGAGCGTGTATCGTTTAGCTTCCGCAGCGCATGCCCCTAGCCAATCGGAAGCCACCACATAGCTGTGGCCGATCTGCAGTGTTTTTCCCTTTTTCTTTTGTTGTTTTCTGCTTTAATTTACAGAAATAGTTGCTATTTTAGAAAGTTAATATCTTTTATGTTTTAGATCCAAATTGATTTTAATTCTTTCCCGACCCTCTCTCCCTTTCCCGTGGTCGCTGACGCTGGGCCCCTCTCGTCTTCTTCCTTCCCACGCAAGGATCGGGCGAAGCCCTACCGAACACCACCGCCACCGGAATCTTAGAGCTCTCGGGATCGCAATCTCGATCCGCCTCCTGCTCCAAGCAACCCCCCTATAAATACCCTTCTCCCTCGACCTGTCCCCCTCTTTTTCCCGCACCGAGAAACCCTGCCGCCTCCTCGATTGCTCGCCGGAGTTTGTCCTCGCTGTTGCGCCATTGTCACTCTGGAGCCCGCTCCCGACCACCTCACCTCTCACCGAGTCCACCAACCGCCCCTGCAAGCTCACCCGCACCTCCCCAACCCCTCGCCTGAGCTTTGACACCCATGGAACACGCTCACCGCTGACCACCGTTTGTCCCCTCCGCCCTATGCTTGCCGCCGTCCTCCTCCGACATTCCCAAGCAACCTCGAGGACACCATCATGATCGTCTTCTTCCGCTGCACCCTCTCGACGAGTTCCCCGAGCTCGCCGACGACCGGAGTGCCGTCCTCGTCGACCACCGAAGTCGGAGGACCTCGTCGGAGTTCATCGCCACCGCGGTATGCTTCCCCTTTGTTTGATATGTGTTAGACAGCGTAGATTAGATCTAGCGAACGGGTAGTTTTTTTATTAGATCGGTTTTAGTGCAGTTTATTTACTGTTAGTTTGGTTTAGATCAAACCGAGCCCCTTCGGTTTTTCCTTTTTGTCCACGCCACCACTGGTTCTCTTATATTGCGAGCGTGCATCGTTTAGCTTCCGCAGCGCACACCCCTAGCCAATCGGAAGCCACCACGTAGCTGTGGCAGATCTGTAGCGTTTTTTTCTTTTTTCTTTTGTTGTTTTCTATTTTAATTTACAGAAATAGTTGCTGTTTTCGAAAGTTAATATCTTTTATGTTTTAGATCCAAATTGAGTGATTCTTTTTGCACTAGATTCAAAATTTTATAAAGCTTCTGTTGGTGCACCTAGATTTCAAATTTGAATAATTTAAATTTGAATTTGATGAATTTTGTTCAAATCACTAATTTGACAATATCTTAAGATTTATAAAATATTTTTGATTGATTCTTTTTGCTACAGTTTCTAATTGTTTTGACTATCCAGTTGCATTTATTGATTTAATTTTTGATTATTTTAATTAGGTTTTATTAGAAACAATATTGTTTTGCTTATATATAGTTATTTTTGTCAGCTAATTATTGCTTTTAATTATTTTAGTCAATTCTTTTTTGTAGCTTTTTACTTGTTGTTATATATTTCTGTTAGACTAGAGTTGATTATTTTTGTAGTTATTTATTAGTGTTTAGCCACTGTTTTGCTTTACTATTGTTTAGTTATGAAATTAGGGTAAACAGAATAGTTTTATCCGTTAAAAAAGTAATTCTTTTTTCCACTTCAAGATATGTTATTATTGATTCTGTTATTTAGAAGTAAATTAGTTTTCATAATTACTTTAGTATTATTTACTATTGTCTTATTGCTTTCTAGTTGTTATAGTTGTTCTAGTGTTAACTAGATAGATAGTTATAATAGTTTTTATACTAGTTCTTTTTGCTAGTAGATACTTTAGTAAATTCTTTTCTATTATCTTATTAGATTTTTATTTTCTTTGTTGTAGAAGAGTTATCTAGAATAATTTAGCATTGTTATGAGAGTATTGACTGTTATTGTGTGAGTTGGTTTCTCCCTTATTTTCTTGAAGTTTTCTTTGGAATTCTATTTAGTTTTCTTTGATTTCATTATGGTTTTATTTATTGCTTTTTGATTGTTATTTTGATTGCTGGTATTGTTTGCTAGGATGATTGCTTGAATACATTGTTTGACTATATAGATTTTCTCGGAGTGACGAATAGTTTATCAAAGTCTCTGAGAGTGTTGATATTTTCATCAACTTACCAGACAAGTTCACTTTGATCATTTTAGCATACCTATGTTTTAATGCATTTAGTGTCACCATTCCAACAATCCCCACAGTAGTGATAATGAATTCTTGTAGTTTAGTAGAATGCATGAGGTAGGAACCAATCTCCCTGTTATCCAGCCCGAGACGTTATATAGTTTTAATGCTATGCTATAGTAAATGGGGTTTGGTATGAGTGCTCGGGAGTGGTGTGAAGAAGGAGGACTCTACGTCAATGACGACAAATCCATGATGGCATCTGCAAGGACTACATCTTCAAGGCCTCAAGACTTCAAGACTCAAGAGAAGAATTCAATATACCTCTTCATGGAGAATGGTTAAGAAGGGCACATTGGTGGGCCCAATACTCAGTGATTCCGGAGAAGCCCCATGATATCATGAGGAAAGCTCCACCCAGGCTCAAAGAGACAGAAGAATACTTCATGCCCAGAAGCTTACCTGTGGAACCGCAAGTCACTATGGGCTCTGGCTTGGTACCCTAGTGGCGACTCTGGCTGGGATGGTGCCAGCAGATGTATAACTACGGTAGGATTGGATGGGCATCGGACAATGGTCAGTGGAATTCTTTGGAAGACCATGTTTTGATCATCCTGTTCTCAAATGATCTGAAGTGCGAGGATGAAAAGGGAGGGATCGAATCTTGCGGGTAATGCGTTCAAACCTCCACAGAGGGTTAAAACCTAATTGATTAGCCGTGTCCCCGGTTACGGACAATTTGAGCATCTGCACTTGGATCTATCTCGGAATTCTCAACACTGGTCTGATATCATAATTGTGGGCAACTTATGATGATTTGGGTTGTGAGACATCAGTTGGCGGAACCATTTCATAGTACAAAACTCTGTAGTGTAGACTCCTGATATTCCTTTGATGTAGGGAAAATAAAACCAGCTTTTACGCAAGCAAAACTCAGACCGAGAGCCACAAAGCCATATTCCGTATGGTATAGTTTTGTCATATGTCTTTCTTATAGTGATCTTGTCGGTACATTCAATGTACTGACCTATACGGCTGCGATGTATCATGTTGCGAGACTATTTCTACGACGTGTGATTTTCGTTGTTGGGTTATGGTCTACACTCAACCTGCCGATGGCGTTGATGAGACTCAACACCCGTTTGTTTGTTTCCGCTGAGACTGATGAGGTATATATTAGTTTTATGTTATTTATAAACGTGTTTGTAATTTGATATATACATTGATGTACTGTGTGTGCCAGCATACCGATCTAGGGATGGCATAGAGGCTTGACCGTTTGAGGTCAGGTCACTACATATATGGTATCAGAGCACATGTTGATTGTAGGACGTGACCCTAGAAACTGAAAAGCCCTAGGATAGGATATCTCTTATTTTGGAAAAAGATACTTTACTTCTCGTCTCTTCTATTTTATCAAATAGTCCCTCTTACCTCAAATAGTTAGAATATACCCCATTCCCTTTTGACCACATGGAGGATCAACTGAAGCTGCTCCAAGAAGGACAACATCTCGGACAACTGATGGCCCCTCCAGAGTAAAGAGGATTTCACCATGAATTAGAAGAGTTGAAGCTACAACAGTTGAAGACTCCAAAGACTGAAGAATTTAAAGAATCTAAAGATTTATTTGACCTTTAGAAGACCAACCCCATGTTATATACTTACGTTAGATGCAACGGTTTGTGAGCTGCCATTTGTTTGATGTTTTTTCGACAGCCACATAATAGAACTCGTTTCTTCAAAACTATTGCTTGCATTGTGTGTATATCCCACCATTCTTCTCTCGTATCTCCTCCCAAAACCCTTGGACCCAATAGATGAGGAAGGAAGATGGACTGGTATTCTCTGGACCGATGACTCAGTTGGAGGCAGAGCTATGGATTCAAAACATGGAGGATCATTTCGGGAAAATTTTGAAAGCGAGGAAGTATGGGTTTCAATATGCTCTTTAGTATTTTACCGAGAGTGCTGCAACCTAGTGGAAAATGCATCGAACCATACAAGGATGCAATGGAGAAAAAACTTGGGAGGAATTCAAGAAGACTCTGTTAAGATCCTATCTTACCCGGAAGCACTATGATAACCCAAAGAAGACACCATGAAATAGGACACACCCATGAAGGACACAAGGATGGATGCCCTTATTGTGAGGAAAATCACCCAGAGGAAGAATGCCCAACTAGACAGGTCACTTGTTTCCTGTGTGAAGGAACCACGCACAACCCTGCTGAGTGTCAATTTTACCCCAAAGTATAAGAAATTACCAAGAACTAGCAAGAAGCCCTCAGGGAAAGTTTGGAAGAATCCGTGATGGAGGAAGTTATTGAAGACCCTGATGGAGAAGGTGATAACCCACAAGTATAGGGGATCGCAATAGTTTTTGAGGGTAGAGTATTCAACCCAAATTTATTGATTCGACACAAGGGGAGCCAAATAATATTCTCAAGTATTAGCAGCTGAGTTGTCAATTCAACCACACCTGGAAACTTAGTATCTGCAGCAAAGTGTTTAGTAGCACAGTAATATGATAGTGGTGGTAATGGTGATAAAAGGTAACGATAGCAAAAGTAATATTTTCGGTGTTTTATAGTGATGATAACAATAGCAACGGAAAAGTAAATAAGCGAAAAACAATATATGAAAAGATCTTAGGCATTGGATCGGTGATAGAGAATTATGCCAGATGCGGTTCATCATGTAAAAGTCATAACCTAGGGTGACATAGAACTAACTCCAATTCATCAATGTAATGTAGGCATGTATTCCGAATATAGTCATACGTGCTTATGGAAAAGAACTTGCATGACATCTTTTGTCCTACCCTCCCGTGGCAGCGGGGTCCTATTGGAAACTAAGGGATATTAAGGCGTCCTTTTAATAGAGTACCGGACCAAAGCATTAACACATAGTGAATACATGAACTCCTCAAACTACGGTCATCACCGGTAAGTATCCCGATTATTGTCACTTCGGGGTTAACGGATCATAACACATAATAGGTTACTATAGACTTGCAAGATAGGATCAAGAACTCTCATATATTGATGAAAACATAATAGGTTCAGATCTGAAATCATGGCACTCGGGCCCTAGTGACAAGCATTAAGCATAGCAAAGTCATAGCAACATCAATCTCAGAACGTAGTTGATACTAGGGATCAAACCCTAAGAAAACTAACTCGATTACATGATAAATCTCATCCAACCCATCACCGTCCAGCAAGCCTACGATGGAATTACTCATGCATGGCGGTGAGAATCATGAAATTGGTGATGGAGGATGGATGATGATGACGATGCGATGGATTCCCCTCTCCGGAGCCCCAAACGGACTCCAGATCAGCCCTCCCGAGAGAGTTTAGTGCTTGGCGGCGGCTCCGTATCATAAAATGCGATGAATCCTTCTCCCTGGTTTTTTTCTCCTCGAAAGTGAAAATATGGAGTCAAGGTTGAGGTGGATGGAGTGTCAGGGGGCCCACGAGGCAAGGGGCGCGCCCAGGGGGGTAGGTGATACGTCTTCAACGTATCTATAATTTTTGATTGCTCCATGCTATATTATCTACTGTTTTGGACATTATTGGGCTTTATTATCCACTTTTATATTATTTTTGGGACTAACCTATTAACCGGAGGCCCAGCCCAGAATTGCTGTTTTTTTGCCTATTTTAGGGTTTCGAAGAAAAGGAATATCAAACGGAGTCCAAACGGAATGAAACCTTCAGGAACATGATTTTCTCACCGAATACAACTTAGGAGACTTGGACCCTACGTCAAGCCAACTAACAGGAGGCCACGAGGTAGGGGGGTGCGCCTACGTGGGCCCCCTGTTGCTCCACCAACGTACTTCTTCCTCCTATATATACCCACGTACCCCCAAACGATTAGAACCGGAGCAAAAACCCTAATTCCACCGCTGTAACTTTCTGTATCCACGAGATCCCATCTTGGGGCCTATTCCGGAGCTCCGCCGGAGGGGGCATCGATCACGGAGGGCTTCTACATCAACACCATAGCCTCTCCGATGAAGTGTGAGTAGTTTACTTCAGACCTTCAGGTCCATAGTTAGTAGCTAGATGGCTTCTTCTCTCTTTTTGGATCTCAATACAATGTTCTCCCCTCTCTTGTGGAGATCTATTCGATGTAATCTTCTTTTTGCGGTGTGTTTGTTGAGACCGATGAATTGTGGGTTTATGATCAAATCTATCTATGAATAATATTTGAATCTTCTCTGAATTCTTTTATGTATGATTGGTTATCTTTGCAAGTCTCTTCGAATTATCAGTTTGGTTTGGCCTACTAGATTCATCTTTCTTGCAATGTGAGAAGTGCTTAGCTTTGGGTTCAATCTTGCGGTGTCCTTTCCCGGTGACAGTAAGGGAAGCAAGGCACGTATTGTATTGTTGCCATCGAGGATAACAAGATGTGGTTTTCTTCATATTGCATGAGTCTATCCCTCTACATCATGTCATCTTGCTTAAGGCATTACTCTGTTTTTAACTCAATACTCTAGATGCATGCTGGATAGCGATCGATGAGTGGAGTAATAGTAGTAGATGCAGGCAGGAGTCGGTCTACTTGTCTCAGACGTGATGCCTATATACATGATCATACCTAGATATTCTCATAACTATGCTCAATTCTGTCAATTGCTCAACAGTAATTTGTTCACCCACCGTAGAATACTTATGCTCTCGAGAGAAGCCACTAGTGAAACCTATGGCGCCCGGGTCTATCTTTATCATATTAATCTCCTACTACTTAGTTATTTACTTTGCATCTTTATCATAAAAATACCAAAAATATTATCTTATCATATCTATCAGATCTCACTCTCATAAGTGTCCCTATAGGGATTGACAACCCCTATTTGCGTTGGTTGCGAGGATTTATTTGCTTTGTGCAGGTACGAGGGACTCGCGCGTAGCCTCCAACTGGATTGATACCTTGGTTCTCAAAAACTGAGGGAAATACTTACGCTACTTTGCTGCATCACCCCTTCCTCTTCGGGGAAAACCAACGCAGTGCTAAAAGAGGTAGCAGTAGGGCGCGCCCCCACCCTCGTGGACAGGTGGAGGCCCCCCTGACGTGGATCTTCCTTCCTATATTTATTATATATTCCAAAATAATTCTCCGTTGATTTTCAGGTCATTCCGAGAACTTTTATTTCTGCACAAAAATAACACCATGGCAATTCTGCTGAAAACAGCGTCAGTCCGGGTTAGTTCCATTCAAATCATGCAAGTTAGAGTCCAAAACAAGGGCAAAAGTGTTTGGAAAAGTAGATACGACGGAGACGTATCAACTCCCCCAAGCTTAACCCTTTGCTTTTCCTCAAGCAATTCAGTTGACAAACTGAAGTGATAAAGAAAAACTTTTACAAACTCTGTTTGCTCTTGTTGTTGTAAATATGTAAAGCCAGCATTCAAGTTTTCAGCAAAGATTATGAACTAACCATAGTCACAATAACATTTAGGTCTCATGTTTACTCATATCAATGGCATAATCAACTAGCGAGCAATAATAATAAATCTCGGATGACAACACTTTCTCAAAACAATCATAATATGATATAACAAGATGGTATCTCGCTAGCCCTTTCTAAGACCGCAAAGCATAAATGCAGAGCACCTTTAAAGATCAAGGACTGACTAGACATTGTAATTCATGGTAAAAGAGATCAGTCAAGTCATACTCAATGTAAACTAACAGTAATGGATGCAAATGACAGTGGTGCTCTCCAACTGGTGCTTTTTAATAAGAGGATGATGACTCAACATAAGAGTAAATGGATAGGCCCTTCGCAGAGGGAAGCATGGATTTTGTAGAGGTGCCAGAGCTCGATTTTGAAATAGATATGAATAATATTTTGAGCGGTATACTTTCATTGTCAACATAACAACCAAGAGATGGCGATATCTTCCATGCTACACACATTATAGGCGGTTCCCAAACAGAATGGTAAAGTTTATACTCCCCCTCGACCAACAAGCATCAATCCATGGCTTGCTCGAAGCAACGAGTTCCTCCAACTAACAATAGTCCCGGGGGAGTTTTGTTTGCAATTATTTTAATTTGATTTGCATAAAGCATGGGACTGGGCATCCCGGTGACCAGCCATTTTCTCGTGAGTGAGGAGCGGAGTCCACTCGTCTTGAGAATACAAAACAGAATGTTTATTTGAAGGTTTAGAGTTTGGCACATACAACTTTACTTGGAACGACAGGTAGATACAGTGTATAGGTAGGTATGGTGGACTCATATGGAATAACTTTGGGGTTTATGGAATTGGATGCACAAGCAGCATTCCCGCTTAGTACAAGTGAAGGCTAGCAAAAGACTGGGAAGCGACCAGCTAGAGAGCGACAACAGTCATGAACATGCATTAAAATTAATCAACACCAAATGCAAGCATGAGTAGGATATAATGCAGCATGAACATAAATATCGTAGAGGCTATGTTGATTTTGTTTCAACTACATGCGTGAACATGTGCCAAGTCAAGCCACTCGAATCGTTCAAAAGAGGATACCACCCTATCATACCACATCACAACCATTTTAATAGCATGTTGGCATGCAAGGTAGACCATTATAAGCTCCTAGCTAATTAAGCATGGCATAAGTAACTATAATCTCTAATTGTCATTGCAAACATGTTTATTCATAATAGGCTGAATCAGGAACGATGAACAAATCATATTTACAAAAACAAGAGAGGTCGAGTTCACACCAACTTTTCTCATCTCAATAAGTTCATCATATAATCATCATTATTGCCTTTCACTTGCATGACCGAACGATGTGAATAATAATAATAGTGCACGTGCATTGGACTAAGCTGGAATATGCAAGCATTCAATTCAAGAGAGAATACAAGGTAATATGGGCTCTTTGTAAGATCAATCAATAATGCATATAAGAGCCACTTTAACATTTTAATCATGGTCTTCTCCTCTCGACCCCCAAACAAAGAAATGAAACTATTTACACGAGAAAGATCCCAACAAGCAAAAGAAGAACGAGAAATCTTTTTGGGTTTTGTTTTTCATTACTATTACAAGCATGGAAAGTAAACTAGCTAAAAGCTACAACTAATTTTTTTGGTTTTTTATTAAGGTTTATTAAACACACAAGAAGAAAGCATAAAAAGGAAAATAAACTAGCATGGATGATACAATGAAAAAGTATGAGCACCGACAACTAGCAATGAGTGTGTGAACAGGAATGTAATGTCGGTGAGAAATACATACTCCCCCAAGCTTAGGCTTTTGGCCTAAGTTGGTCTATGGCCACGGCTGGCCTGACAGATATCCATAGTAATAGTTGGGGTTGTACTATGAAGAAGCCTCGGATTGCCACTGGTTGGCAATCACCTCCGGATCCCACTGGTAATCAGACTGTCGTGGAAGATCAAGTTGTGGTTCCGGCTCTGGCCCTGTAGCTGATGTAGGGTTCCAGTAGGCATGAATGGCCTCCAAAGGAACAAGGTACTTGCCTGCAGATAAATCAAACAAGGAAGGAGCAGGCAAGGTAATAGTCTCAGGATGATTTTTACCAAATATTAGTTTGTACTTAAGCGCCTTTTCCCTATTCTTAATAGTAAAATCATGTGCCACCATACTCCTATAATCTAGATAAACAGGAGGCATCAACTTTTCTTCCTTCTCATAATGTCTAATAGGTATGTTAAAGTGTGCAGCGAGGCGCGAGGCGAAAATGCCTCCAAGGACGGGGCCCTTAGTACGATTAAGGTTTAACCACTTTGCAACAATAGCGCCCATACTAAATGTGTCATCACGAAATAAGGCATGGCACAAAAATAAAAATATCAGGGGCACTCAGATTTCCACAGTTTCCGCGCCCAATTAAGCATCTACTAGCAAATATAGCAAAGTAACATAGAACAGGAAAGTGTATGCTAGTAATTCATGCGTCGGAAACCTTCCTTGTTTCCCCTACAGTAATGGTATCAATAAACCCATCCACATCGTCATCAAAAGGGATCAAACAAATCTGACAAAAGTCATGAAGTGACATCTCCTTATCCTCATCATATAAATAAAATTCCATCGTAGGTGGTGAGTTCCTAGCATGGAAATGAAAGTTCTGCACAAAGATATTAGCGAGTAAGAAATGTTGTTCGCGTTGGTTGTGGAGGAAGGCGGTGAGGCCTGCATTCTCAGCTAATTCATAGAAATCATCATAAATCCCGTCTGATCTCAAGAAATTATCACAAGGCCATTCACACGGCCGAATTTCCGTGGTGCGAGGGAGATTATATTTGGGCATCTTATCCTCCTCACTTTGCTTGTCCTTCGAGCTTCGGCTCGATGAGCCGCTCAAAAATCTCTTCATCTTTTTCTGAAAATATCTGAATTTTTTAGTAACTTCAAAACAAAAGTGAACCAAACTCAACAAAATTGATAGCAACTACTCCCACAAGTGCCTAGAGGATATATCATGCATTAAAACTACTTTTGACCATATAAATTTGACATGCAAGCTCAAGAATAGGGTCACCTAAGAAGAAAAAAATATGCAATGAATAAAGCACTAGAACAAAAACTAATTGGACCATTGGAGGAGTCACATACCAAGGAACAATCCCCCAAAGCAGTTTTGTGAGAGGTGCTTTGAGCAAGGAGATAAAAAATGGCAGCAAGATGAGCTTGGACTCGGGTTTGAGCTGGCTAGTGGTGTTTGTGGGAGGAAGAAGGAGTGTGCGGTAGCTAGAATAAGTGCAGGGGAGCCACCATGGGCCCACGAGGCAGGGGGGTGCACCTAGGGGGGGTAGGGCGCGCCCTCCACCCTCGTGGCCAGGTGCTTGCTCCCCCTGCCGTGTTTTCAGTGCCAGATATTCTCAAATATTATAGAAAAAATCATATTTAATTTTCAGGGCATTTGGAGAACTTTTATTTTCGGGGTATTTTTTATTGCATGGATAATTCAGAAAACTGACAGAAATTACTATTTTTGCTTTATTTAATATAAATAACAGAAAGTAAAAAGAGGGTACAGAGAGTTGTATTTTCTAAATTCATCCATCCCATGCTCATCAAAAGGAATCCACTAACAAGGTTGATAAGGTCTTGTTAACAAACTCATTCCGAATAACATGGAACCGGAGAATTTTCGAATAACACTAGGCTACCTCAACGGGGATATGCACATCCCCAACAATAAGAATATCATATTTCTTCTTGACAGTAGGAAGAGGAAATTCAAAACCTCCAAAAATAATCGATGGAATTTTTCCAATAGAATTGATACTGTGGACTTCAGGTTGTTTCCTCGGAAAGTGTACTGTATGCTCATTACCATTAACATGAAAAGTGGCATTGCCTTCGGTGCAATCAATAACAGCCCCTGCAGTATTCAAAAAGGGTCTTCCAAGAATAATGGACATACTATCGTCCTCGGGAATATCAGGAATAACAAAGTCCGTTAAAATAGTAACGTTTGGAACCACAACAGGCACATCCTCACAAATACCGACAGGTATAGAAGTTGATTTATCAGCCATTTGCAAAGATATTTCAGTAGGTCTCAACTTATTCAAATCAAGTCTACAATATAAAGAGAGAGGCATAACACTAACACCGGCTCCAAGATCACATAAAGCAGTTTTAACATAGTTTCTTTTAATGGAGCATGGTACAGTTGGTACTCCGGGATCTCCTAGTTTCTTAGGTATTCCACCCTTAAAAATATAATTAGCAAGCATGGTGGAAATTTCAGCTTCCGGTATCTTTCTTTTATTTGTAACAATATCTTTCATGTACTTAGCATAAGGATTCATTTTGAGCATATCCGTTTTTCTTGGATGGTTTGGGAGGAAAAGGCATGGGTTTCTGAACCCATGGTTCTCTTTCCTTACCGTGCTTCCTAGAAACAAAGTCTTTCTTATCATAATGTTGATTCTTTGATTGTGGGTTATCAAGATCAACAATAGGTTCAATCTCTACATCATTATAATTGCTGGGTTGAGCATCAACATGAACATCATCATTAACATTATTACTAGGTTCATGCTCATTACCCGATTATTTTTCAGCATCAGAAATAGAAATATCATTGGGATTCTCAGGTGTGTCAACAACAGGTTCACTAGAAGCATGCAAAGTTCTATCATTTTTCTCTTTCTTCCTTTTAGAAGGACTAGGTGCATCAATATTATTTCTCTGAGAATCTTGCTCAATTCTCTTAGGATGGCCCTCAGGATACAAAGGTTCCCGAGTCATTTTACCACCTCTAGTCATAACTTTAACAACATTATCATTTTTCTTACTATTTAATTCATTGAGAAAATCATTCTGAGCTTTAAATACTTGTTCCACTTGAGTGGTAACCATAGAAGCATGTTTACTAATAAGTTTAAGTTCACCTTTAACATTAGCCATATAAGCACAAAAGTGTTCAATCATATAAGCATTATGTTTTAATTATCTACCAAAATAAGCATTGAAGTCTTCTTGCTTAACCATAAAGTTATCAAACTCATCTAAGCATTGGCTAGCAAACTTAGTAAGAAGGATTTCAGCTTTACTACCTGTGTCGGGTTATCAAGACCATGAGTTTCTTCAATTGGTGATGGATTAAAACCATGTATTTCTTCAGCAGGAAGTAAATTAAGACCATGTATTTCTTCAATAGGAGGTAAATTCTTAACATCTTCATCTTTTATACCTTTTTCCTTCATAGATTTCTTTGCCTCTTGCATATCTTCAGGACTGAGAAATAGAACACCCCTTTTCTTCGGAGTTGGCTCAGGAGTTGGTTCAGGAATTGGATCAGGGATTGGATCAGGAAGTGTCCAATTATTCTCATTAGTCAACATATTATTCAATAGAATTTCAGCTTCATCTGGTGTTCTTTCCCTGGAAACACAACCAACACAACTATCCAGGTGGTCTCTGGAAGCATCGGTTAGTCCATTATAAAAGATATCAAGTATTTCATTTTTCTTGAGAGGATGATCAAGCAAAGCATTAAGTAATTGGAGAAGCCTCCCCCAAGATTGTGGGAGACTCTCTTCTTCAATTTGCACAAAATCATATATGTCCCTTAAAGCAGCTTGTTTCTTCTGAGTAGGGAAATATTTAGCAGAGACATAATAAATCAAATCCTGGGGACTACGCACACAACCAGGATCAAGAGAATCAAAAAATATCTTAGCATCACCCTTTAATGAGAATGGAAATAATTTAAGGATATAATAGTAGCGAGTTTTCTCATCATTAGTGAACAGGGTAGCTATATCATTTAATTTTGTAAGATGTGCCACAACAGTTTCAGATTCATAGCCATAGAAAGGATCAGATTCAACCAAAGTAATTATATCAGGGTCGACAGAGAATTCATAATCATTATCAGTAACAAAGATAGGTGAAGTAGCATAAGCAGGATCATATTTCATTCTAGCATTCAGAGTTTTTAGTTTCAGCTTAGCTAATAATTTCTTAAGATCACTCCTATCATTACAAGCAAGAAAATCTCTAGCAGTTTCTTCATCCATAACATAACCCTCAGGAACAACATGCAATTCATATCTAGGGGGAGAATCTTCATCATCACTATCATCAATATTATCAGTTTCAATAATTTCATTCTCTCTAGCCCTAGCAAGTTGTTCATCAAGAAATTCACCAAGTGGCACAGTAGTATCAAGCATAGAAGTAGCTTCATCATAAGTATCATGCATAGCAGAAGTGGCATCATCAATAACATGCGACATATCAGAATTAATAGCAGAAGCGGGTTTAGGTGTCGCAAGCTTACTCAAAATAGAAGGTGAATCAAGTGCAGAGCTAGATGGCGGTTCTTTACCTCCCCTCGTAGTTGAGGGATAAATCTTGGTTCTAGGATCTTTTAAGTTCTTCATAATGACAAGCAGATATAAATCCCAAGTGAGTCAAAGAATAGAGCTATGCTCCTCGGCAACGGCGCCAGAAAATAGTCTTGATAACCCACAAGTATAGGGGATCGCAACAGTTTTCGAGGGTAGAGTATTCAACCCAAATTTATTGATTCGGCACAAGTGGAGCCAAAGAATATTCTCAAGTATTAGCAGATGAGTTGTCAATTCAACCACACCTAGAAACTTAATATCTGCAACAAGGTATTTAGTAGCAAAGTAATATGATAATAGTGGTAACGGTGATAAAGGGTAACGATAGAAAAAGTAATATTTTTGGTGTTTTATAGTGATGTTAACAATAGCAACGGAAAAGTAAATAAGCGAAGAACAATATATGAAAAGCTCGTAGGTATTGGATCGGTGATAGAGAATTATGTCGGATGCGGTTCATCATGTAACAGTCATAACCTAGGGTGACACAGAACTAGCTCGAGTTCATCAATGTAATGTAGGCATGTATTCCGAATATAGTCATACGTGCTTATGGAAAAGAACTTGCATGACATCTTTTGTCCTACCCTCCCATGGCAGCGGGGTCCTATTGGAAACTAAGGGATATTAATGCCTCCTTTTAATAGAGTACCGGACCAAAGCATTAACACATAGTGAATACATGAACTCCTCAAACTACGATCATCGCCGGTAAGTATCCCGATTATTGTCACATCGGGGTTAACGGATCATAACACAAATAGGTGACTATAGACTTGCAAGATAGGATCAAGAACTCTCATATATTGATGAAAACATAATAGGTTCAGATATGAAATCAAGGCACTCGGGCCCTAGTGACAAGCATTAAGCATAGCAAAGTCATAGCAACATCAATCTCAGAACATAGTGGATACTAGGGATCAAACGCTAACAAAACTAACTCGATTACATGATAAATCTCATCCAACCCATCACGGTCCAGCAAGCCTATGATGGAATTACTCATGCACGGAGGTGAGCATCATGAAATTGGTGATGGAGGATGGTTGATGATGACGATGGCGACGGATTTCCATCTCCGGAGCCCCGAACGGACTCCAGATCAGCCCTCCTGAGAAAGTTTAGGGCTTGGCGGCGGCTCCGTATCGTAAAACGTGATGAATCATTCTCTCTGTTTTTTCTCCCCGAAAGTGAATATATGGAGTCAAGGTTGAGGTCGGTGGAGCGTCAGGGGGCCCATGAGGCAGGGGGGCGCGCCCAGGGGGTAGGGCGCACCCCCACCCTCGTGGACAGGTGGATCCACCCCTGACGTGGATCTTCCTTCCAGTATTTATTATATATTCCAAAATAATTCTCTGTTGATTTTCAGGTCATTCCGAGAACTTTTATTTCTGCACAAAAAGAACACCATGGCAATTCTGCTGAAAACAGCGTCGGTCCGGGTTAGTTCCATTCAAATCATGCAAGTTAGAGTCCAAAACAAGGGCAAAAGTGTTTGGAAAAGTAGATACGACAGAGACGTATCAGAAGGCCTAAACAGATTTTATGCTCATGCCTGCTATTCATGTGGAGAAGAGGGAAGTATCCCTGGTGGAATCGCTCCACCGGAGAGCAAAAGTGTTCCTGCCCAGGTTCCACCTCTAGATGGCGGTGTATCATCCAAAAAGTCTTCTTCAGAATTTTTCTATGACAAATAACATCATATAGAAGAAGATGGGCCCTAGAGGCCTGCTGGCTGAGCCACGAGCTCACCAGGCATGCCCTAGGGGGGCTGCACTAAAAGAGAAACACTTCCGTGATGATACGTTTTTCTTACAGTAGGTCACGTTTTCTGTCAGGTACATCCATGATGATTTTATGATAGATTGAAGATAGTCATACCAGTGCTGTCGTAGAAGTTTTCCATGGCAATACTGAAATTATCATCACGGAAGTGTCCACTTCCATGACGATAAATGCCGCGTCATGGAAGTGTTTTCGTCAAGGGTAACTGACACGTGGCTTCCACCATAACGGGTTGCTGTTAAGCTATCGGGTTCCGGTTTGGATCTAATAACCCGTTAATAGCCCGAACCGACAGTGATTTTCCATGTGTAAAATTCTCATTCGCCACCAGATCCATATGTCAGGTGAGCGTTGCGACATATGCCATCCGTCCAATGGATGGGAGGCACCTATGATACTTCGACATGTGGAACAACCCAACAGTGGCCCATATAGGTTAAAAAGGCCGACCCATTTGACTTGGTCAAAATTTAATGGGCCTGTGCATGGGAAAGCCTGTTAATAGCGTGTAAGCATATAGCCCATTTATGGCCCGAGAACTCACGACCTGTTATGTCCTTCCTGAATTATGCCCAGTAGAGTCATCTGGGCCGTCCAATATGATTCCAGCCCATTTTCACTTTCAACCCATATATGACACGTGACGTCATTCGGCCCATATGAGGCCTTGATAACCCACAAGTATAGGGGATCACAACAATTTTCGACGGTAGAGTATTCAACCCAAATTTATTGAATTGACACAAAGGGAGCCAAAGAATATTTACAAGAATTAGCAGCTGAGTTGTCAATTCAACCACACCTGGAGACTAAATATCTGCAGCAAAGTGATCAGTAGCATAGTAGTATGATAGTTTGATAACAATAGCAAAAGTAGTAGCAACAATATAACAGTAACAGAAGTAGCAATAATTTTGTAGCAGTTGTAACAGTAGTGGTAACTTAGCAAGAACAATATGTAAAAAGCTCGTAGGCATTGGATCGGTGATTTCGTTGGATAATATTCATCATATAACAGTAATAACCTAGGGCGACACGGAACTAGCTCTCGTTCAATAATATAATTTAGGCATGTATTCCGTAAGTAGTCATACATGCTTATGGAAAAGAACTTGCATGACATCTTTTGTCCTACCCTCCCGTGGCAACGGGGTCCATAAGGAAACTAAGGGATATTAAGGCCTCCTTTTAATAGAGAACTGGAACAAAGCTTTAACACATAGTGAATACATGAACTCCTCAATCTACGGTCATCATCGTAAAGTATCCCAATTATTGTCACCTTGGGGTTTATGGATCATAACTCGTAATAGGTGCATATAACTTGCAAGATCGGATCAAGAACATAGATATAATGGTGAAAACATAAACGGTTCAGATCTGAAATCATGGCACTCGGGCCCTAGTGACAAGCATTAAGCATAGCAAAGTCATAGCAACGTCAATCTCAGAACATAGTGGATACTAGGGATAAAGCCCTAACAAAACTAACTCGATTACATGATGAATCTCATCCAACCAATCATCTTCCAACATGCCTACGAAGAAAGTATTCACTCCCGATGGTGAGCATCATGAAATTAGTGATGGAGGATGGTTGATGATGATGAAGACGGAAGACCCCCCCCCCTCTCGGAAGCCCCGAACAGACTCCAGATCTGGCCTCCCGATGAAGAGTAGGAGGTGGCGGTGGCTCTATATCGTAAAATGTGATGAAACTTCCTCTCCTATTTTTTTCTCCAAAAAAGGAATTTATAGAGTTGGAATTAGGGTCAGCGAAGTCTCGTGGGCCCCACTACCCACAAGTGCGCGCTAAAGGGGGGTGGCACGCCCTGGTGCCTAGTGGACAACTGCCCCCCTCCAATGGGTCTTGGTTCCAGTATTTTTTATTTATTCCAAAATAATTCTCCAAAAAGTTTTGTCCAATTTCGAGGACTTTTATTTTTGCACAAAAACCACACCATGGTAGTTCTGCTGAAAACAACGCCAGTCCAGGTTAGTTTCATTCAAATCATGCAAATTAGAGTCCAAAACAAGAGCAAAAGTGTTTAGATACGATGGAGACGTATTAGGCCTTCTGTCTCTCTAGGCCCTTTAATGGCCCCTACCGATTCTGGCATGTAATGAACATTACATTGCTTTGGAACCATTAACAACCCATGATTTAGTTGGGCCATTTCTAACCCGTGTTACCTTTCGGCATTCTAAGGGCCCATAAATTCTTGGGCTCATTTTCGGCCCTCAATTACTTATGGTCTGTTACTGGCCTGTTCAGGTAATGGGACAAATTCTGCCCGTGCCTATAATCAGCCCGTTTGTGGTCCATTGGGCCGTTTCCATCCTGTCATGTATTCTGACGCATTAACGACCCATTATGCCTGTCGATAGAATTAAGCGTTTGCTGTCTTCCAGCTTGTTAATGGCCCGTTATGGTGGGGGGCATAAAAGGACTGTTACCAATTTGGCCTGTTTACGACCCATATTGCGACCTGGTTTTGGCCCACGAAAAGTAGGGCCCATGTGTGGCCTATGGATCCTACGGCCCGTAGGAGGCCCATTGATCCTACGGCCCCTAGATGGCCCATGGTCACTACAGTAGGTAGCAGGCCCATGGTTACCATGGTCCGTATATGGCCCATGGTTATTGCGGCCACTAGTAAACCGAAGAAAACGAAGGCTAAGGAAATAAATAAGCAAGCAACTAACGCTCAGCTATTACCGCGATTGCACAGATTACATCCACTTGGCATCAAAGTTCACCACTAGTGCAAATAGAGGGAATGCCCTACACTATACAAGAATGGCTTGCGGTTTTCTTCAGCCGGCCGTTGCCCGTTAAGAACAAATGTTGTATCGCAACCAAACAAATTATAGCTATATAACAAAAGGAGGGTTGGCATAAAAGTTAACAGTCCGGGAGATAAATGTACCATTAGAAGTTCAAAAACTCAGTTCATTTGACCTGACTGTTATGTTGTCATGATGTAGTGTCTGATGGAGCACCATAACCTTCACCTTCACTTCTCCTAGGCTCCTGAACAACATAGCAAATGTTTGATAGCTGGTTTTAAAACCATGCATATCTTGACGACATCGAACAATGGTTGTCCTTGTTTCACAAAGGGTCTATGTTAGGGATTGGACATGTGTGTGGAGCGCGGATATATCATGCGTTTGAGCTTGTAGATCTTGATCATGAGGCAGTTTGGACGAGGTTGCCTTAATAACCAACCCAGTACTACCCAGGAAGGTGCTTTTGGCATTGTTAGTGGAGAGATACTGACCGCTGCAGCAATAGGTGACATTGCGGTTATGGTTGCCCCATCACCTTCAGGAGGTGGCGGTTCTACCATTTGTTCCATAGCTTGCTGAAAAGTTGAGTTTGTACATTAGTAGTACCAGAATAGAAGTTATTAATGAGGTAGCAAAACCAAACATATAATAGCTTTGGTCTATATACAAAACTTATTTTGGTGAATCCGTGTAAAATATTAGTTGTATTTTACTGCAAAGTACATAATAAAACCAGGTTCCAAACATATGAACATGTACCATGGCTAATGTATTGTCGATTTCTTCACATTGCATTGACAACTAAAGATAAAAATACAAAGTTTATAATACTGTAAGCATAGTATGACACCATTCATATCATAAAAGAACTGACACTACTGTAGGATGGTCCAAATACGACACTACAATCAGAGACCCTTCGAGGAAAGTGTGTGCGATGCATTAATCGCAAACATTGATGTAAAAACCCCGTCAAAAATGACATGAAACATTTGCGATGGCAGAGACATCAAACAAGATTCAGATTATCGTTGCATGTGCAATGCGTGGCATATGGTTCACTCCAATGAACTATTTGCGATGAGCCAGAACATAAAAAATGGGCAGCCAGATGAAGGTGGGTGCGATATACGGCATACAGTTCAGTCGAATGAACTAGTTGCGATTAGGGAACACAACAGAAACGGTCACCTAGATTAAGGTGTGCACGATAGATGGCATATAGTTCACTCGGATGAACTATTTGTGTTGAGCCAAGAGAATAGAGATGTTTCATGTAAAAAGATGTGTGTGATACGCGACAAATAGGTCCATAATCAAAACTGTGTGCGAAGACCAATAATAACACAGACGATTGCTACTAAGAAGTCGTGTGTGTTGAGGGCAAACGCTTCCTGGTATACAAATGTTAGTGATTGATTAATTAATCACCAATGGTTTCCCTAGTATGGTCCGTGTGCGATGTGATTACATACAGAACAATAACATATATACTTGTAATGACATGACATGCCGAGCCACGAACGTGTGTCACCATTCTCGTTCCATGATAGCATGCCAAGTTTCATGAATTTCAGATGAGTTTTGGATTTACTTGAATTTAAAAACCATGTATCTCAATGTTTGTGGCCAAGAGATGGTGCCGAGGTTTTTTAAATTCATTTCCATTTCTTGCATGGGACCTAAGCATGCACCCAAGGACACACATTTGATTTTTCCACCCATTTTTCTGCAGTGGAGCATCCGCATGTAGTTCAAATTTGAATTATGCACATAAAATGCCTAGAAAACTCTGTTGATGTATACAAATGTCCAAACAAACCTCGGAAAATTCCAAAATTTAACACAACACTCTTGTTTTTCTATGTTGACACTAGAAAAAATTTGAAAGCTAAAAGAGGCAACGAATATTGTTTCATCCACAAAGGTGACACATTCCCTATCAGAACCATGAGGCTTCTTCTGAGAAGCTCTGGTTTGTGAGAAGCTTATACCAAAACCTGCCCCAAATGGGATAGTTTTTTTTACCACTGAACATGTGCAGAACTCGGAGGTGCCGTATGTTTGGTGCTTGATCGGTTGAAGCTAGAAGAAGTTTGACCACATCAACCGTGTTGTCAAATGCTTCCCCTTTAGGTCTACAAGGGTACGTAGACACACTCTCCCCCTCGTTGCTATGCATCTCCTAGATAGATCTTGCGTGAGTGTAGGATTTTTTTTGAAATTGCATGCTATGTTCCCCAACACTAGATCCATGAACACAAAGAGATCACAAGATCCAAATACAACAAAGGACAGATAAAGTAGCTAGTTCTTCTCCAAGAGGAGGTCTTGAATCCACTAGCAGCGTGTTTGGCAAAAAATGGGAAGGCGAATGGGAGTTTAATGTAGGGAGTTGTATTGAGATTAGACATGGGATGAGTCGTTTTATTCCCAATCCTCTATTTGGCGCATGATGAAAATTATGTATGAGAGTTTGATGAGAAATTGTATTCCCGTGTTTGGTTCGTGGGAATTGACAAGGAAATAGACAATGGAAATTAACGTAAGTTATGATGAAGGGCTAAGATTGACTCACTAAAACAATTCCCTTCCAACTCCCACCCCTCCCCTGTTAATAAAACAGTGGGAGTTGGAGTCTCAAGTCCCATGACTATTCCCTTATCAATTCCCAATCCCCCTAACCAAACAATAGATTTGAAGTCTCGTACCCCTTCAATTCCCATTCCCTAGCTCTAATTACCCCCAACCAAACATGCTGTAGGGGATCTTCCCACAAGGGGGTCTTGAACCCACTTGGAGGATCTTCTCCTAGGAGGCCTCAGTCTCCAAAGGGAGTAGTATCAAGTGGATGAGCAATGCTCTATCTCTAGTAAGAGCTAAACCAATGCTGACCGTAGAAAAGTGGAGGTGGAGTCGTATATATAGGCTAGGGGGACGAAAGGGTACATGGGCTTCGACCCAAAACGCACACACAGGTGGTGGTCCGGATGATCCGGATGGTGGCCCAGATGATCCGAGTGTTAGAGGCCCGGAGGATCTGGGCGGCAATCCGAATCGTCTGGATGTGTCATAGCCGTCGTAGGGGGTCCGGATGACCGGGAGATGGTTCGGACGTCTGGGTGGATCCAGATGATCAGGTAGTCGGTCCATCATCGTTCGCGAGGATCTTCTCCACATCGCGCCACACTTCGGCTTATGGCTCAAGGTCTTCAATCTGAAGCCGAAGGTGGTCGACGGACATCATGCGGACTGTGGCGGAGCCATGATGAGCAAGATCCCCAACGCCATTTGGCCCAAAGGGGCATTTGTGGAGATGGTCAAGGTGTGGCAGCAGGAGTGGTTCTACATCACCAAACCCCATGATGCCAAGTGGGCGGCCACACCCAACTTCAGATCCGGAAGCCCCACAAGACTCACCTCATGGATCGCCAAGGGCCTTGACTGGGGGTCCCAATCGGAGGTGGAGGCGCTACAAAAGCGCATCTCCAATATGTTGGGCAAAATGCCGTTCTCACCGACATGATGCAGTTCTGCCATATTCTTCCCTGCCAGCTCTGTGCCTCCCCATGTGGGAGTTCAATCCGATGGATCTGCGGACCTTGAAGCGCTTCTTCGTCACCACGCATGGAGACATATGGAAGCAACTATTCAAGGCCCAGAAGAATTGGCCGAAGAAGACCGAAGATGTCGGCCTTGATATCGAGAACCCGGCCTCGGAGGTAAGCATAACCCTTCCAAAGACTTGTTTGGTTAGTACGTCGAACATAATAAAGATCACATTGTCTGTCTTCTGTATAGGGCTGGACGGCCAAGGCAGCGTGGATCAATTGTCTAGCGCCACTGCCTGAGTACCCGTCCACACTCCAGCTGACGGAGATGCTAGTCCCGGCGCCCTATCAGGCGCCGGAGAAGAAGGCTAAGAAGAAGAAGGGCAAGGAGGCCAAGGACGGAGAAACCGAAGCACTTTCCTCCCACGAGGGAGATGAGGAGGAAGAGGAAGAGGTGGTGGAAAGCGACTCCCCCTGTAAGGGGAAGAAAAAGAAGAGGGCGGCCTCTGAAGACCCGAAGGGGGAGGCGCCCAAGAGAGGGAAGTTGACCATCCCGGATAGTTCAGACTTAGAGTCCGCACTGGTCCCCAAGAAACCTACCAGGGTGAAGCCCTTGCCCGAGTTGTAAGTATTCAAGAACTTATTTATCTTTGGCCTTCCTATCTCCATTATGTACGTTATTTTTCCATGTGCCTTTCAGCCCTCCACGCAAGCTCCCGAACACTCCGTTATCAAAGGGGAACTCTTTGCCGCTCGAGATGGCAGAGAGTGAGACGCCGCCACGAGCCCCCTCACCTATCACCATGGATGACACCGTCGTGTTATCCTGAAGGACCTCTCCTAGCCGGGGGGCTGATGTCTACTACACAACCTTCTTCTTGTAGATGTTGTTGGGCCTCCAAGTGCAGAGGTTTCTCGGATAGTAGCAAATTTCCCTCAAGTGGATGACCTAAGGTTTATCAATCCGTGGGAGGCGTAGGATGAAGATGGTCTCTCACAAGCAACCCTGCAACCAAATAACAAAGAGTCTCTTATGTCCCCAACACACCTCATACAATGGTAAATTGTATAGGTGCACTAGTTCGGCGAAGAGATGGTGATACAAGTGCAATATGGATGGTAGATATAGGTTCTTGTAATCTGAAAATATAAAAACAGCAAGGTAAATAATGATAAAAGTGAGCACAAACGGTATTGCAATGTGTTGAAACAAGGCCTAGGGTTCATACTTTCACTAGTGCAAGTTCTCTCAACAATAATACATAATTGGATCATATAACTATCCCTCAACATGCAACAAAGAGTCACTCCAAAGTCACTAATAGCAGAGAACGAACGAAGAGATTATGGTAGGGTACAAAACCACCTCAAAGTTATTCTTTCCGATCAATCCGTTGGGCTATTCCTATAAGTGTCACAAACAGCCCTAGAGTTCGTAGTAAAATAATCACCTTAAGACGAAAATCAACCAAAACCCTAATGCCACCTAGATACTCCAATGTCACCTCAAGTATCCGTGGGGTATGATTATATGGTATGCATCACACAATCTCAGATTCATCTATTCAACCAACACAAAGAACTTCAAAGAGTGCCCCAAAGCTTCTACCGGAGAGTCAAGACGAAAACGTGTGTCAACCCCTATGCATAAGTTCACGAGGTCAAGGAACTTGCAAGTTGATCACCAAAACATACATCAAGTGGATCACGTGCTATCCCATTGTCACCACAAGTACGCACATGCAAGACATACATCAAGTGTTCTCAAATCCTTAAAGACTCAATTCATCACAAGAGAGTAGAGGGGGAGAAACATCATAAGATCCAAATATAATAGCAAAGCTTGCGATACATCAAGATCATGCCGACTCAAGAACACGAGAGAGAGAGAGAGATCAAACACATAGCTACTAGTACATACCCTCAGCCCTGAGGGTGAACTACTCCCTCCTCGTCATGGAGAGCGCC
>NC_041382.1:408452579-408532840 GCF_002162155.2 Triticum dicoccoides | reverse complement strand
GAACTCCCGATCTAGGTTATTTTCTAGAGGTTTCTATATTTATAGGAATTTTTGGCGCAGGTCTCACATCAAGAAGGTGCCTGAGTCATCCAGGAGGTAGGCCCACGCACCCGTGGGTGGGGGGGGGGGGCGCCCCCACCCTTGTGGACGGCCTAGGACTCTTCTGGCCCAACTCTTTTACTCCGGGGTCTTCTTTCGGTCCATAAAAAATCGTCAAAATTGGCACGTGAATTGGACTCAATTTGGTATTCCTTTTCTGTAAAACTCAAAAACAAGGAAAAATAGAAACTGCCACTGGGCTCTAGGTTAATAGGTTATTCCCCCAAATCATATAAAATAGCATATAAATGCATATAAAACATCCAAGGTTGATAATAATAGCATGGAACAATCAAAAATTATAGATACGTTGGAGACGTATCAAGCATCCCCAACCTTAATTCCTGCTCATCCTCGAGTAGGTAAATGATAAAACAGAATTTTTGACGTGGAATGCTACCTAACATAATTATCAATGTAATTTTCTTTATTGTTGCAAGAATATTCAGATCCATAAGATTCAAGACAAAAGTTTAATATTGACATAAAAATAATAATACTTCAAGCATACTAACTAAGCAATTATGTCTTATCAAAATAACATAGCCAAAGAAAGCTTATCCCTACAAAATCATATAGCTTGGCCACAAGCCGAGCAATTGGTTCATACTTTTTAACGTGCTTCAGCCTTTTCAACCCTTACGCAATACATGAGCGCAAGCCATGGACATAGCACTATGGGTGGAATAGAATATAATGATTTAGGTTGTGTGAGAAGACAAAAAAGAAATTCTCACATTGACGCGGCTAATCAACGGGATATGGAGATGCCCATCAATTGATGCCAATGCGAGGAGTAGGGATTGCCATGCAACGGATGCACTAGAGCTATAAATATATGAAAGCTCATCAAAAGAAACTAAGTGGGTGTGCATCCAACTTGCTTGCTCACGAAGACCTTGGGCATTTTGAGGAAGCCCATCATTGGAATATACAAGCCAAGTTCTATAATGAAAAAATCCCACTAGTATATGAAAGTGACAACATAAGAGACTCTCTATCATGAAGATCATGGTGCTACTTTCAAGCAAAAGTGTGGAAAAAGGATAGTAACATTGTCCCTTCTCTCTTTTTCTCTCATTTTTTATTTGGGCCTTCTCCTTTTTTGGCCTCCTTTTCTTCTCTTTTTTTCTGTCCGGAGTCTTATCTCGACTTGTGGGGGAATCATAGTCGCCATCATCCTTTCCTCACATGGGACAATGCTCTAATAATGATGATCATCACACTTTTATTTACTTACAACTCAAGAATTACAACTCGATACTTAGAACAAAGTATGACTCTATATGAATGCCTCCGGCGGTGTACCGGGATGGGCAATGAATCAAGAGTGACATGTATGATAAATTATGCATGGTGGCTTTGCCACAAATACGATGTCAACTACATGATCATGCAAGGCAATATGACAATGATGATGTGTGTCATGATGAACGGAACGGTGGAAAGTTGCATGACAGTAATATCTCGGAATGGCTATGGAAATGCCATAATAGGTAGGTATGGTGGCTGTTTTGAGGAAGATATAAGGAGGTTTATGTGTGATAGAGCATATCGTATCACGGGAATTGGATGCACCGGCGAAGTTTGCACCAATTCTCAAGGCGAGAGAGGGCAATGCACGGTACCGAAGAGGCTAGCAATGATGGAAGGGTGAGAGTGCGTAATATCCATGGACTCACATTAGTCATAAAGAACTCATATACTTATTGCAAAAGTTTATTAGCCCTCGAAGCAAAGTACTACTACGCATGCCCCTAGGGGGATAGATTGGTAGGAAACGACCATCGCTCGTCCCCGATCGCCACTCATAAGGAAAGCAATCAAAGAACACCCCATGCTTCAAATATGTCACACAACGTTTACCATACGTGCATGCTACGGGACTTGCCAACCTAACACAAGTATTTCTCAATTTCACAATTACTCAACTAGCACAACTCTAATATTACCACCTTTATATCTCAAAAAAATTATCAAGTATCAAACTTATCATAGTATTCAATTCACTTTATATGAAAGTTTTTATTATATCCCTCTTGGATGCTCATCATATTAGGACTAGTTTCATAACCAAAGCAAACTACCATGCTGTTATAAAGACTCTCAAAATAATATAAGTGAAGCATGAGAGTTCATCTATTTCTTCAAAATAAAATTACCATCGTGCTCTAAAAATATATAAGTGAAGCACTAGAGCAAATAACAAACTACTACAAAAGATATAAGTGAAGATCAATGAGTAGTCGAATAATTATGCAACTATGTGAAGACTCTCTAACATTTAATAATTTAAGATCTTGGTATTTTATTCAAACAGCAAGAAAAACAAAAGAAAATAAAATGACACTCCAAGCAAAACACATATGATGTGGTGAATAAAAATATAGCACCAAGTAAAGTTACCGATGAACGAAGACGAAAGAGGGGATGCCTTCCGGGGCATCCCCAAGCTTAGGCTCTTGGTTGTCCTTGAATATGACCTTGGGGTGCCTTGGGCATCCCCAAGCTTAGGCTCTTTCCACTCCTTATTCCATAGTCCATCGAATCTTTACCCAAAACTTGAAAACTTCACAACACAAAACTTAACAGAAAACTCGTAAGCTCCGTTAGTATAAGAAAATAAATCACCACTTAGGTACTGTTGTGAACTAATTACAAATTCACGTTGGTGTAATATCTACTGTATTCCAACTCATCTATGGTTCATACCCTCCGATACTACTCATAGATTCATCAAAATAAGCAAACAACACATAGAAAATAGAATTTGCGAAAAACAGAACAGTCTGTAGTAATCTGGATCAAACGTATACGTCTGGAACCCCAAAAATTCTAAAATAAATTTCTGGACGTGAGGAAGTTATCTATTAATCATCTGCACAAAGAATCAACTAAGTATCACTCTCCAGTAAAACATAGCAGCAAATCTCGTGAGCGCTAAAGTTTCTGTTTTTTACAGCAAGATCGCAAAGACTTTTCCCAAGTCCTCCCAAAGGTTCTACTTGGCACAAACACTAATTAAAACATAAAAACTCAATCATAATAGAGTATAGATAAATTATTTATTACTAAACAGTAAAAAAAATCAAGGAACAAAAATAAAAATTGGGTTGCCTCCCAACAAGCGCTATCGTTTTAACGCCCCTAGCTAGGCATGATGATTTCAATGATGCTCAAATAAAAGATAAGAATTGAAACATAAAGAGAGCATCATGAAGAATATCACTAGCATATTTAAGTCTAACCCACTTCCTATGCATAGGGATTTTGTGAGCAAACAATTTATGGGAACAAGAATCAACTTGCATTGGAAGGTGAAGCAAGCAAAACTTCAAAACTTTAAGGACATAGAGAGGAAACTTGATATCATTGCAATTCCTACAAGAATATATTCCTCCCTCATAATAATTTTCATTAGCATCATGATTGAATTCAACAATATAGCTATCACATAAAGCATTATTTTCATGATGCATAAGCATAGAAATTTTATTACTCCCTACATAAGCAAATTTATTGTCATGGATAATAGTGGGAGCAAACTCAACAAAATAACTATCATGTGAGGCATAATCCAATTGAAAATTAAAATCAAGAAGAAAAGTTTCATGGTTATCATTATTCTTCATAGCATACATGTCATCACAATAATCATCATAGATAGCAACTTTGTTCACAAAATCAATTGGAACCTCTTCCAAAATAGTGGATTCATCACTAAATAAAGTCATGACCTCTCCAAATCCACTTTCAAAATTATCGCAATAAGATTCAACACCCACAAAAATAGTGGGATCATTACTTCCTAAAGTTGACACTCTTCCAAACCCACTTTCATCAATATAATCATCATAAATAGGAGGCATACTATCATCATAATAAATTTGCTCATCAAAACTTGGGGGACAAAAAATATCATCTTCGTCAAAGATAGCTTCCTCAAGCTTGTGGATTTGCATATCATTAGCATCATGGATATTCAAGGAATTCACACTAACAACATTGCAATCATGCTCATCATTCAAATATTTAGTGCCAAACATTCTAATGCATTCTTCTTCTAGCACTTGAGCACAATTATCGGAATCCTTATTTTCATGAAAGATATTAAAAAGATGAAGCATATGAGGTACCCTCAATTCCATTTTTTTGTAGTTTTCTTTTATAAACTAAACTAGTGATGAAACAAGAAACAAAAAGATTCGATTGCAAGATCTAAAGATATACCTTCAAGTGCTAACCTCCCCAGCAACGGCTCTAGAAAAGAGCTTGATGTCTACTACACAACCTTCTTCTTGTAGAAGTTGTTGGGCCTCCAAGTGCAGAGGTTTGTAGGACAGTAGCAAACTTCCCTCAAGTGGATGACCTAAGGTTTATCAATCCGTGGGAGGTGTAGGATGAAGATGGTCTCTCTCAAGCAACCCTGCAACCAAATAACAAAGAGTCTCTTGTGTCCCCAACAGGCCCAATACAATGGTAAATTGTATAGGTGCACTAGTTCGGCGAAGAGATGGTGATACAAGTGCAATATGGATGGTAGATATAGGTTCTTATAATCTGAAAATATAAAAACAGCAAGGTAACTAATGATAAAAGTGAGCACAAACGGTATTGCAATGCGTTGAAACAAGGCCTAGGGTTCATACTTTCACTAGTGCAAGTTCTCTCAACAATAATAACATAATTGGATCATATAACTATCCCTCAACATGCAACAAAGAGTCAGTCCAAAGTCACTAATAGCGGAGAACGAACGAAGAGATTATGGTAGGGTACAAAACCACCTCAAAGTTATTCTTTCCGATCAATCCGTTGGGCTATTCCTATAAGTGTCACAAACAGCCCTAGAGTTCGTAGTAAAATAACACCTTAAGACGAAAATCAACCAAAACCCTAATGTCACCTAGATACTCCAATGTCACCTAAAGTATCCGTGGGTATGATTATACGATATGCATCACACAATCTTAGATTCATCTATTCAACCAACACAAAGAACTTCAAAGAGTGCCCCAAAGTTTCTACCGGAGAGTCAAGACGAAAACATGTGCCAACCCCTATGCATAAGTTCACGAGGTCACGGAACTCGCAAGTTGATCACCAAAACATACATCAAGTGGATCACGTGCTATCCCATTGTCACCACAGATAAGCACATGCAAGACATACATCAAGTGTTCTCAAATCCTTAAAGACTCAATCCAATAAGATAACTTCAAAGGGAAAACTCAATTCATCACAAGAGAGTAGAGGGGGAGAAACATCATAAGATCCAAATATAATAGCAAAGCTCGCGATATATCAAGATCGTGCCAACTCAAGAACACGAGAGAGAGAGATATCAAACACATAGCTACTAGTACATACCCTCAGCCCCGAGGGTGAACTACTCCCTCCTCGTCATTGAGAGCACCGGGATGATGAAGATGGCCACCGGAGAGGGATTCCCCCCTCCGGCAGGGTGCCGAAATGGGTCTAGATTGGTTTTCGGTGGCTACGGAGGCTTCTGGCGGCGGAACTCCTGATCTTAGGTTATTTTCTGGAGGTTTCTGTATTTATAGGAATTTTTGGCGTAGGTCTCACGTCAAGTAGGTGCCTGAGTCGTCCACGAGGTAGGACCACGCGCCCGGGGGTGGTGGGTGGGTGATAACCCACAAGTATAGGGGATCGCAACAGTTTTCGAGGGTAGAGTATTCAAACCAAATTTATTGATTCGACACAAGCGGAGCCAAAGAATATTCTCAAGTATTAGCAGCTGAGGTGTCAATTCAACCACACCTGGAAACTTAATATCTACATCAAAGTGTTAAGTAGCAATGTAATATGATAATAGTGGTAATGATAGCAAAGTAATATTTTTGGGTTTTGTGGTGATTGTAACAATAGCAACAGAAAAGTAAATAAGCTAAGAACAATATATGAAAGCTCGTAGGCATTGGATTGGTGATGGAGAATTATGTCGGATGCAATTGATCATGCAACAGTTATAACATAGGTGACATAGAACTAGCTCCAGATTATCAATGTAATGTAGGCATGTATTCCGAATATAGTCATACATGCTTATGTCAAAGAACTTGCATGACATCTTTTGTCCTACCCTCCCGTGGCAGCGGGGTCCTATTGGAAACTAAGGGATATTAAGGCCTCCTTTTAATAGAGTACCAGACCAAAGCATTAACACATAGTGAATACATGAACTCCTCAAACTATGGTCATCACCGGTAATGATCCCGATTATTGTCACTTCGGGGTTAACGGATAAAAACACATAATTTGTGACTATAGACTTGCAAGATAGGATCAAGAACTCACATATATTCATGAAAACATAATAGGTTCAGATCTGAAATCATGGCACTCGGGCCCTAGTGACAAGCATTAAGCATAGCAAAGTCATAGCAACATCAATCTCAGAACATAGTGGATACTAGGGATCAAACCCTAACAAAACTAACTCGATTACATGATAAATCCCATCCATCCCATCACTGTCTAGCAAGCCTATGATGGTGCTCTCCAACTGGTGCTTTTTAATAAGAGGATGATGACTCAACATAAAAGTAAATAGATAAGCCCTCCGCAGAGGGAAGCAGGGACTTGTAGTGGTGCCAAAGCTCACATTTGAAATAGATATGAATAATATTTTGAGCGGTATACTTTCATTGTAAACATAACAATTGAGAGATCTCGATATCTTCCATGCTACACACATTATAGGCGATTCCCAAGCAGAATTGTAAAGTTTATACTCCCCCACCACCAACCAACATCAATACATGGCTTGCCCAAAACAACGGGTGCCTCCAACTAACAACAATCCTGGGGGAGTTTTGTTTGCAATTATTTTGATTTGATTTGAACATGGGACTGGGCATCTCGGTGACCAGCCATTTTCTCGTGAATGAGGAGCGGAGTCCACTCCTCTTGAGAATAACCCGCCTAGCATGGAGGATACAAACACCCCTAGTTGATACATGAGCTATTCGATCATACAAAACAGCATGTTTATTTGAAGGTTTAGAGTTTGGCACATACAAATTTACTTGGAACGGCAGGTAGATACCGTATATAGGTAGGTATGGTCAACTCATATGGAATAACTTTGGGGTTTATGGAATTGGATGCACAAGCAGTATTCCCGCTTAGTACAAGTGAAGGTTATAAAAAGGCTGGGAAGCGACCAGCTAGAGAGCGGCAACAGTCATGAACATGCATGAAAATTAATCAACACCGGATGCAAGCATGAGTAGGATATAATGCACCATGAACATAAATATCGTAGAGGCTATGTTGATTTTGTTTCAACCACATGCATGAACATGTGCCAAGTCAAGCCACTCGAATCATTCAAAAGAGGATACCACCCTATCATACCACATCACAACCATTTTAATAGCATGTTGGCATGCAAGCTAAACCATTATAAGCTCCTGGCTAATTAAGCATGGCATAAGCAACTATAATCTCTAATTGTCATTGCAAATATGTTTCTTCCATAATAGGCTTAATCAAGAACATGGACTGATCATATTTACAAAAACAAGAGAGGTCGAGTTCATACCAGCTTTCCTCGTCTGAATAAGTTCATCATATATCGTCATTATTGCCTTTCACTTGCACGACCGAACGGTGTGGATAATAATAATAGTGCACGTGCATTGGACTAAGCTGGAATCTGCAAGAATTCAATTCAAGAGAGAGGACAAGGTAATATGGGCTCTTCGTTAGATAAAAAATAATGCATATATGAGCCACTCAACATTTTCATTACGGTCTTCTCATCTCGACCCCCAAAGGAAAGAAAAGAAACAAAACTATTTACACGGGAAAGCTCCCAACAAGCAAAAGAAGAAGAAGAAATCTTTTCGGGTTTTCTTTTAATTACTACTACTACAGACATGGAAAGTAAACTAGCTAAAAGCTTCAACTAATTTTTTTTGTTTTTCTTAAGGTTTTTCAAACACACAAGAAGAAGGCACAAAAAGAAAATAAACTAGCATGGATGATACAATGAAAAAGTATGAGCACCAACAACTGGCATGAGTGTGTGAACATGAATGTAACGTCGGTGAGAGATACGTACTCCCCCAAGCTTAGGCTTTTGGCCTAAGTTGGTCTATGCCCATGGATCAAAGTGGTCCTCTCTGGTGTAAGGAGGAGTGTCCTCTGGGTGCCACTAGTTGGCAATCTCCTCAGGATTCCACTGATAAACTGACTGTCGATAAGGGTCCTGGGGTGGTTCTGGCTCAGGCTCTGGAGTTGGTGTCACACTCCAGTATGTATACACATCCTCTGGTAAAACAAGGTACTTGCTTGAAAATATGTTAAACAAAGAGGGAGCAAGCAAGGTAATAGTCTCAAAGTTATTCTTACCAAAAATCAGTCTATAGTTAAGCATCTTCTTCTTATTTTTAACAATAAAATCATGTGCTATCATGCTCTTATATCCTAGAGCAATAGGAGGTAGCAACTCTTCCTCTTTCTCATAATGCCTGATAGGTATGTTAAAGTGTGTAGCAAGGCGCAAGGCAAAGATGCCTCCGAGGACGGGGCCCATAGTACGGTTCAGATTTAACCGTTTAGCAACAATAGCGCCTAAACTGAAAGTAGTATCTTGAAACAAGGCATGGCACAAAATAACAATATCAGGAGCACTAAGGTTCCCACAGTTCCCGCGACCAATTAAGCATCTACTAGCAAATATTGCAAAGTAACGTAGAACAGGAAAATGTATGCTAGTGATTCTCGCATCGGAAACTTTCCTCGTTTTCCCCACAACAATCATATCAATAAATCCCTCCACATCATTACGATGTGGTTTCTCCATGCGTCCCTCAAAAGGTATCAAACAAACCCGACAAAAATCACGAAGTGACATTTCCTTATGCTCATCATATAAATAAAATTCCACCGAAGGTGGCGAGCTTCTAGCATGGAAATGAAAGTTTTGCACAAAGATATTGGTGAGCAAGAGATACTGTTCTCGCTGTCATGGAGGAAGGCGGTGAGGCCTGCATTCTCAGCCAAATAATAAAATCTTCATAAATCCCGGCCTCTTTCAAGAACTCATCACAAGGCCATTCACATGGCCGAACCTCCGTAGTACGAGGGAGATTATACTTGGGCTTCTTGTTCTCTTCACTTTGCTTATCCTTCGAGCTTAGGCTCGATGAGCCCCTCAAAAATCTCTTCATCTTTTTTTGAAAATTTCTAAAATTTTTAGTAACTGAAAAATAAAAGTGAACCAAACTCAACAAAATTGATAGCAACTACTCCTACAAGTGCCTAGAGGATATATCATGCATTAAAACTACTTTTGACCATATAAATTTGACATGCAAGCTCAAGAACAAGGTCACCTAAGAAGCAAAAATTTGCAAAGAATAAAGCACTAGAACCAAAACTAATTGGACCATTGGAGGAGTCACATACCAAAGAACAATCCCCCAAAGAAGTTTTGTGAATGGTGCTTTGAGCAAGGATATCAAAAATGGTAGCAAGATGAGCAAGAACTCGGGTTTGAGCTGGTTGGTGATTTTTTTTGGGGAGGAAGAAGGAGTGTGTGGTGGCTGGAATAAGTGGAGGGGACCCACGTGGGGTCCACGAGGCAGGGGGCACGCCCTCCACCCTCGTGGGCACGTGGCTATTCCCCCTGCTGTGTTTTGAGTGCCAGATATTATAAAATATTCTATAAAAAATCATATTTAAATTTCAGGGCATTTGGAGAACTTTTATTTTCTGGGTATTTTTTATTGCATGGATAATCCAGAAAACAGACATAAAATACTATTTTTGCTTTATTTAACATAAATAACACAAAGTAAAAAGAGGGTACAGAGAGTTGTGTTTTCTAACTTCATCCATCTCATGCTCATCAAAAGGAATCCACTAACAAGGTTGATCAGGTCTTGTTAACAAACTCATTTCGAGTAACATGAAACCGGAGAAATTTCGAATAACACTAGGTTACCTCAACGGGGATATGCATGTCCCCAACAATAAGCATATCATATGTCTTCTTGACAGCAGGAAGAGGAAATTCGAAACCTCCAATAGTGATTGTTGAAAATTTTCCAATAGAATTGATACTGTGGTCTTGAGGTTGTTTCCTCGGAAAGTGTACCATATGCTCATTACCATTAGCATGAAAAGTGACATTGCCTTTGGTGCAATCAATAACAGCCCCTGTGGTATTCAAGAAGGGTCTTCCAAGAATAATAGACATACTATCGTCCTCGGGAATATCAAGAATAACAAAGTTCGTTAAAATAGTAACGTTTGCAACCACAACAGGCAAATTCTCACAAATACCGACAGGTATAGCAGTTGATTTATCAGCCATTTCCAAGGATATTTCAGTAGGTGTCAACTTATTCAAATCAAGTCTACGATATAAAGAGAGAGGCATAACACTAACACCGTCTCCAAGATCACATAAAGCAGTTTTAACATAGTTTCTTTTAATGGAGCATGGTATAGTTGGTACTCCTGGATCTCCAAATTTCTTTGGTATTCCTCCCTTAAAAGTACAATTAGCAAGCATGGTGGAAATTTCATATTCCGGTATCTTTCTTTTATTAGTAACAATTTCCTTCATATATTTGGCATAAGGGTTCATTTTAAGCATATCAGCCAAACGCATATGCAAAAAGATAAGTCAAATCATTTCAGCAAAGCGCTCAAAATCCTCATCATCCTTTTTCTTGGATGGTTTAGGAGGAAAAGACATGGGTTTCTGAACCCATGTTTCTCTTTCTTTACCATGCTTCCTAGCAACAAAGTCTCTCTTATCATAACGTTGATTCTTTGATTGTGGGTAATCAAGATCAACATCAGGTTCAATCTCTACATCATTATCATTGCTAGGTTGAGCATCAACATGAACATCATCATTAGCATTATCACTAGGTTCATGTTCATTACCAGATTGTGTTTCAGCATCAGAAATAGAAATATCATTGGGATTCTCAGGTGTGTCAATAACAGGTTCACTAGAAGCGTGCAGAGTCCTATCATTTTCCTTTTTCTTCCTTTTAGAAGTACTAGGTAGATCTACATTAGCTCTCTGAGAATCTTGCTCAATTCTCTTAGGGTGGCCTTCAGGATACAAAAGTTCCTGGGTCATTTTAGCACCTCTAGTCATAACTCTAACAACATTATCATTCTTCTTATTATTTATTCACTGAGAAAATCATTCTTAGCTTTAAGTACTTGTTATACTTGAGTGGTAATCATAGAAGCATGTTTACTAATAAGTTTAAGTTCACCTTTAACATTAGCCATATAATCATCCAAGTGTTCAAGCATATCATCATTGTGTTTCAATTGTCTACCAACATAAGCATTGAAGTTTTCTTGTTTAACCATAAAATCATCAAACACATCCACGCATGGGCTAGCAAACTTAGTAAATGGGATTTCACATTTATCGAATCTATAGAGAGAATTTACCTTTACTACCTGTGTCGGGTTATCAAGACCATGTATTTTTTCAACATGCGGCAAATTAAGACCATGTATTTATTCAATAGGTGGTAAATTCTTAACATCTTCAGTTTTAATACATTTTTCTTTCATAGATTTCTTTGCCTCTTACATATCTTTAGGACTGAGAAATAGAATACCCCTTTTCTTCGGAGTTGGCTTAGGAGTTGGTTCAGGAAGTGTCCAATTATTTTCATTAGTCAACATATTATTCAATAGCAATTCAGCTTGATCAACAGTTCTTTCCCTGAAAACACAACCAGCACAACTATCCAGGTGGTCTCTGGAAGCATCCGTTAGTCCATTATAGAAGATATCAAGTATTTCATTTTTCTTGAGAGGATGATCAGGCAAAGCATTAAGTAATCGGAGAAGCATCCCCCAAGGTTGTGGGAGACTCTCTTCTTCAATTTGCATAAAATTATATATTTCCCTTAAAGCAGCTTGTTTCTTATGAGCGGGGAAATATTTAGCAGAGAAGTAATAAATCATATCCTGGGGACTACGCACACAACCAAGATCAAGAGAATTAAACCATGTTTTAGCATCACCCTTTAATGAATGGAAACAACTTAAGGATAAAGTAATAGCGAGTTTTCTCATCATGTGTAAAGAGGGTGGCTATATTATTTAATTTAGTAAGATGTGCCACACTAGTTTCAGATTCATAGCCATAAAAAGGACTAGATTCAACCAAAGTTATTAACTCAGGATTGACAGAGAAATCATAATCCTTATCAGTAATAAAGATAGGTGAAGTGGCAAAAGCAGGGTCATATTTCATTCTAGCATTCAAAGACTCTTCTTTAAGCTTAGCTAATAATTGCTTAAGATCAGATCTATCATTGCAAGCTAAGAAGTCTCTAGCAGTTTCTTCATCCATAACATAACCCTCAGGAACAACAGGTAATTCATATCTAGGGTGAGAATCTTCATCATCACTTTCATCAATATTATCAGTTTCAATAATTTCATTCTCTCTAGCCCTAGCAAGTTGTTCATCAAGAAATTCACCTAGCGGCACAGTAGTATCAAGAATAGAAGTAGTTTCATCATAAGTATCATGCAATGCAGAAGTGGCATCATAAATAACATGCGACCTATCAGAATCAATAGCATGTGTAGGTGTCGCAAGTTTACTCAAAACAGAAGGTGAATCAAGTGCAGAGCTAGATGGCAGTTCCTTACCCCCCCTCGTAGTTGAGGGAAAAATCTTGGTTCTTTGATCTTTCAAGTTCTTCATAATGATAAGCAGATATGAATCCAAAGTGACTCAAAGAATAGAGTTATGCTCCCCTGCAACAGTGCCAGAAAATAGTCTTGATAATCCACAAGTATAGGGGATCGCAATAATTTTCGAGGGTAGAGTATTCAACCCAAATTTATTGATTCGACACAAGGGGAGCCAAAGAATATTCTCAAGTATTAGCACCTGAGTTGTCAATTCAACCACACCTGGAAACTAAATATCTGTAGCAAAGTGTTTAGTAGCAAAGTAATATGATAATAGTGGTAATGGTAGCAAAGTAATATTTTTGGGTTTTGTAGTGATTGTAACAATAGCAACAGAAAAGTAAATAAGCGAAGAACAATATATGAAAAGCTCGTAGGCATTGGATCAGTGATGGAGAATTATGTCGGATGCGATCGATCATGCAACAGTTATAACATAGGGTGACACAGAACTAGCTCCAGTTCATCAATGTAATGTAGGCATGTATTCCGAATATAGTCCTACGTGCTTATGGAAAAGAACTTGCATGACATATTTTGTCCTACCGTCCCATGGCAGCGAGGTCCTATTGGAAACTAAGGGATATTAAGGCCTCCTTTTAATAGAGTACCGGACCAAAGCATTAACACATAGTGAAGACATGAACTCCTCAAACTACGGTCATCACCAGTAATGGTCCCGATTATTGTCACTTCGGGGTTAACGGACCATAACACATAATAGGTGACTATAGACTTGCAAGATAGGATCAAGAACTCACATATATTCATGAAAAAATAATAGGTTCAAATCTGAAATCATGGCACTCGGGCCCTAGTGACAAGCATTAAGCATACCAAAGTCATAGCAACATCAATCTCAGAACATAGTGGATACCAGGGATCAAACCCTAACAAAACTAACTTGATTACATGATAAATCTCATCCAACCCATCACCGTCCAGCAAGCCTACAATGGAATTACTCACGCACAGCGGTGAGCATCATGAAATTGGTGATGGAGGAAGGTTGTTGATGACGATGGCAACGGATTCCCCTCTCCGGAGCCCCGAACGGACTCTAGATCAGCCCTCTCGAGAGAGTTTAGGGCTTGGTGGCGACTTCGTATCGTAAAACGAGATGAATCCTTCTTCCTGATCCCCCCCGAACATGAATATATGGAGTTGGAGTTGAGGTCGGTGGAGCGTCAGGGGGCGCACGAGGCAGCGGGGTGCGCCCAGGGGGGGGGGGGGGTAGGCGCGCCCCCACCCTCGTGGACAGGGCGTGGGCCCCCTGACGTGGATTCTTCTTCCAGTATTTTTTATATATTCCAAAAATAACTCCATTGATTTTCAGGTCATTCCGAGAACTTTTATTACTGCACAAAAATAACACCATGGCAATTCTGCTGAAAACAGTGTCAGTCTGGGTTAGTTCCATTCAAATCATGCAAGTTAGAGTCCAAAACAAGGGCAAAAGTGTTTGGAAAAGTAGATAAGACGAAGATGTATCAGTGGGCGCGCCCCCACCCTCGTGGACGGCCCAAGACTCTTCTGGCCTAACTCTTTTACTCCGGGGTCTTCTTTTGGTCCATAAAAAATCATCAAAAATTGGCACGTCAATTGGACTCCGTTTGGTATTCCTTTTGTGTAAAACTCAAAAACAAGGAAAAACATAAACTGGCACTGGGCTCTAGGTTAATAGGTTAGTCCCAAAAATCATATAAAATAGCATATAAATGTATATAAAACATCCAAGGTTGATAATATAATAGCATGGAACAATCAAAAATTATAGATACGTTGGAGACGTATCAGGGGGGGACGAGGCTGTGGAGAAGGCGCCCGAGCTTAATACCTCGGTCGCCGAAGACATAGGGGAGGCGATTCCTATGACCACCGATGGTGGGGACTCCCAATAGTCCAGGCCCCAGCCGGACACCATTTCGGAGACCAACACGGCTCCGGGATCGGGTGAGCAGCCCCCTTCATGGGAGGGGGGAGGAGCATCAGGTCCATCGGCGACCTCCACTAATCCGGAGGCGCCAAGCGCTCTAGAGGAAGCACTGCAACGTGCTTCCATCCTGGAGGAGCCCCGCACCTTGATGGGTGCGGTGGTGGAGAAGGTTCAGTCTGCAAAAAGCGGACTGAACGAAGCCTTCACCAGCCTAATGACAGGCTTTAGGTATGCGACGTAATGTCCTAAACATTTTTGTTTCATATAGAGGAATATAACTATATATAGACATTAGCCCCTGAGGCTCTATCCGGTTTAAAAGGAACCTGACAGAGGATCCACATAAAATCCGGGAAAGTTAACATGCTTCTCTATTATTGTAACAGGCTTCCCTGTTGGCGGCAACCGCCCAGGCCGTAGAAGTTTCTGAACTCAATCGGAAGCTTAAGGTGGCCGATGAAGAAATTGACCGCATTAACCAGCGGTTTGACGAGACGCAAGGTATGCGTATAGTGTTAAAAGTTTAGTTGAATATCAGAAGTGATAGTTATATTCAGATATTAACTCATGTAATGCTTTGATTATGAGCATAGTTGGCGCAGCCGAGGTCGAGACCCTCAAAGGCGCCCCTGCCCAGGCCAAGAAGGAGGCAAAGGTGAATAAGGCAGCCGCTGACAAAGCGGCTGCCAAACTGAAGGCCGAGGAGGTCGCTCCCGCCAACACGAAGCTCGGGTAACCGAAGTTGAGCAGGAGCTGAAAGATGCCATCGAAAAGTGTGAAGCTTTGGAGGAGAAGGCGTCAGCCCAGTCGGCTAAACTCGCCAAGGCTCTCAATGATGCCAAGGCGGCATGGGTCGAGTCCCAAAGTGCTCACAAGGAGATCCATCAGGCGAAACAAATAGCGGCTGCTAAGGCCTTTCTTTTGTAGAGTATATTTGGAGGTCAGAGGTATGCTTTACTCACACGAGTGTGCAGTTATCCAAACGCGTTTGCGGATCTTCCGAGGAGTGCCACTGATGCCACATAGTTCTTTCAAGCCCAGGAGGGTGTTGGGGATCGTAGCAGAAATTTAAAATTTTCTACGCATCACCAAGATCAATCTATGGAGTAATCTAGCCACGAGGGGAAGGATAGTGCATCTACATACCCTTGTAGATCGCTAAGCGGAAGCGTTCAAGTGAACGGGGTTGATGGAGTCGTACTCGTCGTGATCCAAATCACCGATGATCCTAGCGCCGAACGGACGGCACCTCCGCGTTCAACACACGTACGGTTGGGAGACATCTCCTCCTTCTTGATCCAGCAAGGTGAGAGGAGAAGTTGAGGGAAAACTCCGACAACACGACGGCATGGTGGTGATGGAGCTCGTGGTTCTCCGGCAGGGCTTCGCCAAGCACTACGGAGGAGGATGAGGTGTTGGAGGAGGAAGAGGGCTGCGCCAGGGGAAGGGTGCGGCTGCCCTCTCTCTCCCTCACTATATATAGGGGGAAGGGAGGAGGGGGAGGCGCGCTAGGGTTCCCTAGGGGAGGGGCGGCGGCCACAGGGGAAACCCTAGATGGGTTTGGGCGCCCCCACCCCCTAGGAAACTTGCCCCCCAAGCCGGGAGGGGCGGCTGCCCTAGGGGTGGCGCCCCCACCTCTCCTGGTTACGTGAGATGGGGTGGGAGGGGCGCTCAGCCCCTTAGTGGGCTGATGTGCCCTCTCCCCTTGGCCCATAAGGCCCCCCAATGCTTGTCGGGGCCTCCGAAACCCCTTTCGGACACGCCGATCATCACCTGGTACCCCCGGAACAATTTCGGACTCCAATACCCTTCATCCAATATATCGATCTTCACCTCCGGACCATTCCGAAGCTCCTCGTCATGTCCGAGATCTCATCCAGGACTCCGAACAACCTTCGGTAACCACATACTATTTCCCATAACAACTCTAGCGTCACCAAACCTTAAGTGTGTAGACCCTACGGGTTCGGGAACCATGCAGAAATGACCGAGACAACTCTCCGTCCAATAACCAACAGCGAGATCTGGATACCCATGTTGGCTCCCACATGTTCCACGATGATATCATCGGATGAACCATGATATCGAGGATTCAATCAATCCCGTATACAATTCCCTTTGTCCAGCGGTATTGTACTTGCCCGAGATTCGATCGTCGGTATCCGATACCTTGTTTAATCTCGTTACCGGCAAGTCTCTTTACTCGTTCCGTAACACATCATCCCGTGATCAACTCCTTGGTCACATTGTGCACATTATGATGATGTCCTACCGAGTGGGCCCAGAGATACCTCTCCGTTTACACGGAGTGACAAATCCCAGTCTCGATTCACGCCAACCCAACAGACACTTTCGGAGATACCTGTAGTGTACCTTTATAGCCACCCAGTTATGTTGTGATGTTTGGCACACCCAAAGAACTCCTACAGTATCCGGGAGTTGCACAATCTCATGGTCTAAGGAAATGATACTTGACATTAGAAAAGCTTTAGCAAACGAGCTACACGATCTTGTGCTAGGCTTAGGATTAGGTCTTGTCCATCACATCATTCTCCTAATGATGTGATCCCGTTATCAACGACATCCAATGTCCATGGTCAGGAAACCGTAACCATCTATTGATGAATGAGCTAGTCAACTAGAGGCTTACTAGGGACATGGTGTTGTCTATGTATCCACACATGTATCTGAGTTTCCTATCAATACAATTCTAGCATGGATAATAAAAGATTATCATGAACAATGAAATATATACAATAATAACTAATTTATTATTGCCTCTAGGGCATATTTCCAACAGTGTCCCACTTGCACTAGAGTCAATAATCTAGTTCACATCGCCATGTGATTAACACTCACAGGTCACATCGCCATGTGACCAACATCCAAGAGTCTACTAGACTCAATGATCTAGTTCACATCACTATGTGATAAACACTCAAAGAGTTTTGGGTTTGATCATGTTATGCTTGTGAGAGAGGTTGTAGTCAACGGGTCTTGCCATATTCAGATCCCTTTGTATTTCGCAAAACTTTATATCGTAGATGCTGCTACCACGTTCCACTTGGAGCTATTCCAAATTTTTGCTCCATTATACGTATCTGGTATCTCTACTCAGAGCTATCCGGATAGGTGTTAAGCTTGCATCGATGTAACTCTTTACGTTGAACTCTTTATCACCTCCATAACCGAGAAACATTTCCTTATTCCTCTAAGGATAATTTTTGACCGCTATCCGGTGATCTACTCCTAGATCACCTTTGTACCCTCTTGCTAGACATGTGGCAAGGCACACATCAGGTGCGGTACTTCAGCATGGCATACCATATAGAGCCTATGACAAAAGCATAGGGGACGACCTTCGTCCTTCCTCTTTCTTCTGCCGTGGTCAAGCTTTGAGTCTTACTCAACTTCACACCTTACAACTCAGGCAAGAACCCCTTCTTTGACTGATCTATTTTGATCTCCTTCAAAAACATGTCAAGGTGTGCGTTCTTTGAAAGTATCATCAGACGTCTTGATCTATCTCTATAGATCTTGATGCCCAATTTGTAAGCAGCTTTATCCAGGTCTTCCTTTGAAAAACACTCTTCAAACAACCGTTTATGCTTTCCAGAAATTCTACATTATTTCGGATCTACAATATGTCATCCACATATACTTATCAGAAATGTTGTAGTGCTCCCACTCACTTTCTTGTAAATACAAGTTTCTAGCAAACATTGTATAAACCTAAAAGCTTTGATCACTCCATCAAAACATATATTCCGATTCCGAGATGCCTGCTCTAGTCCATAGAAGGATTGCTGGAGCTAGCATACCTTTTAGCATTCTTAGGATCGTCAAAACCTTTTATTGTATCACATACAACTTTTCTTGCGAAAACTGGTAAGAAAACTTGTTTTGACATCCATCTGTAAGATTTCATAATCGAAAAATACAGCTAATGCTAACATGATTCTGACGGACTTAAGCATCGCTACGGGTGAGAAATTCTCATCGTAGTCAACTCCTTGAACTTGTGAAAAGTTTCTTTCCCACAAGTCGAGCTTCATAGACGGTAACATTACTGCCCACGTCTGTCTTCTTCCTAAAGATCCATTTATCTCAATGGCTTGCCGATCAATGGGCAAGTCCACCAAAGTCCATACTTTGTTCTGATATTTGGATCCTATCTCGGATTTCATGGCTTCTAACCATTTGTCGGAATATGGGCCCACCATCGCTTCTCCATAGCTTGTAGGTTCATTGTTGTCCAACAACATGATATCTGAGACAGGATTACTGTACCACTCAGGAGAAGCACATATCCTTGTCGACGTACGAGGTTCGATAGCAACTTGATCCGAAGCTTCATGATCACTATCATTAACTTCCTATTCAACAGACGTAGGCGCCATAGAAAACATCTTTCTGTGTTGCATCACATTCTGGTTGAAATAAAGGTTTGACAACCTCATCAAGTTCTATCTTCCTCCCACTCAATTCTTTCCAGAGAAACTCCTTCTCGAGAAAGGACCTGTTCTTAGAGACAAACAATTTGCCCTCGGATCTGAGATAGAAGGTATACCCAACTGTCACCCCTAGGTATCCTATGAAGATGTGTTTGTCCGCTTTGGGTTCGAGCTTCTCTGGCTGAAGCCCCAAGCATCGCATCCCCAAACGTTATGAAACGACAACTATGGTTTCTTGCCAAACCAATGTTCTTATGACGTTGCCTCAACGGACTTAGATGGTGTCCTATCTAAAGTGAATGCAGCTGTCTCTAATGCATAACCTCAAAATGAAAACGGTAGATTGGTAGGAGACATCATAGATCGTACCATATCTCATAAGGTTCGATTACGACGTCCGGACACACCATATCTCAGTGGTGTTCCAGGTGGCTTCAACTGTGAAACAATTCCACAATGTCTTAAGTGTTTGCCAAAGTCATAACTCAGATATTCTCATTGATCAGATCGTAGGAATTTGATCTTTTTGTTATGATGATTCTTAACTTCACTCTGAAATTGCTTGAACTTTTCAAACGTTTCAGACTTGTGCTTCATTAAGTAGATATACCTATATCTACCCAAATCGTCAGTGAAGATGAGAAAATAGTGATATCCACCGCATGCTTTAATTCTCATTGGATCACACGCATCAGCATGCATGATTTCCAACAAGTCACTTGCCCGTTTCATTGTACCTGAAAACGGGGTCTTAGTCAACCTGCCCATGAGGCATGGCTCGCATGTGTCAAGCGATTCAAAATCAAGTGACTCCAAACATCCATCGATATGGAGTTTCTTCATGCATCTTACGCCAATATGACCTAAGCGGTAGTGCCACAAGAAAGTGGTACTATCATTATTAACTCTACATCTTTTGGCATGAACATGTGTATTACCATGACCGAGATTCAATGAACCATTCACATAGGGTGCATGACCTTGAAAGGTATTACTCATGTAAACAGAATAACCATTATTCTCTAATTTAAATGAATAACCGTATTGCAATGAACATGATCTAATCATATTCATGCTCAACGTAGACACCTGATAACATTTATCTAGGTTCATTACTAATCCCGAAGGCAGATGGAGCGTGCGATGGTGATCTCATCAATCTTTGGAAACACTTCCAACACACATCGTCACCTCGCCCTTAGCCAGTCTCCGTTTAGTCCGTAGCTTTTGCTTCAAGTCACCAATAATAGCAACTGAACCGGTATCCAATACCCAGGTGCTACCAGGAGTACTAGTGAGGTACACATTAATAACACGTATATACTTTGTTGAAGTTGCCAGCCTTCTTATCTACCATGCATTTGGGGTAATTCCGCTACTAGTGACCGTTCCCCTTACAATAGAAGCACTTAAACTCGGGTTTGGGTTCAACCTTGGGATCCTTCACTGGAGCGGCAACTCGTTTGCCATCCATGAAGTTTCCCTTCTAGCCCTGGCCCTTCTTGAAACCAGTGGTCTTGTTAAACCGTCAACACTTGATGCTCCTTCTTGATTTCTACCTTTTGCGGTCTTAAGCACCGCGAACAGCTCCGGGATCAACTCCATCCCTTGCATGTCATAGTTCATCATGAAGATCTAGTAGCTTAGTGATAGTGGCTAGAGAACTCTATCAATCACTATCTTATCTGGAAGTTTAACTCCCACTTGATTTAAGTGATTGTAGCACCCAGACATTCTAAGCACATGCTCACTAGTTGAGCTATTCTCCTCCATCTTGTTGGCTAAAGAACTTGTTAGAGGTCTCACACCTCTCAACACGGGCATGAGCCTGAAATCCCAATTTCAGCTCTTGGAACATCTCATATGTCTTATGGCATTCAAAACGTCATTGGAATCCCGATTCTAAGCCGTAAAGTATGGTGCAGTAAACTATCAAGTAGTCATCAGGATGTGTCTATCAGGTGTTCACAACATCCACAGACGACGTTGTAGGGGTTTGCACATCGAGTGGTGCATCAAAGACGTAAGCCTTCTGTGTAGCAGTGAGGACACTCCTCGGACTACGGACCTAGTCCGCATCATTGCTTACAATATCTTTCAACTTAATCTTTCTCTAGGAACGTATTGAAACAAGGAGCTACAACGTGAGCTATTTATCTACAACATATTTGCAAAGACAATTTAGACTATGTTCATGATAATTGAGTCCATCTAATCAAATTATTTAATGAACTCCCACTCAGATAGACATCCCTCTAGTCATCTAAGTGAAACATGATCCGAGTCAACTAGGTCGTGTCCGATCATCACGTGAGACGGACTAGTCAACATCGGTGAACATCTTCATGTTGATCATATCTTCTATACGACTCATGCTCGACCTTTCGGTCTTCCGTGTTCCGAGGCCATGTCTGTACATGCTAGGCTCGTCAAGTCAACCTAAGTGTATTGCGTGTGTAAATCTGGCTTACACCCGTTGTATTCGAACGTTAGAATCTATCACACCCGATCATCACGTGGTGCTTCGAAACGACGAACCTTCGCAACGGTGCACAGTTAGGGGGAACACTTTTCTTGAAATTTTAGTGAGGGATCATCTTATTTAAGCTACCATCGTTCTAAGCAAATAAGATGTAAAACATGATAAACATCACATGCAATCAAATAGTGACATGATATGGCCAATATCATTTTGCTCCTTTTGATCTCCATCTTCGGGGCTCCATGATCATCGTTGTCACTGGCATGACACCATGATCTCCATCATCATGATCTCCATCATCGTGTCTTCTTGAAGTTGTCTCGTCATCTATTACTCCTACTACTATGGCTAACGATTTAGCAATAAAGTAAAGTAATTACATGACGTTTATGTTGACACGTAGGTCATAAATAAATTAAGACAACTCCTATGGCTCCTGCCGGTTGTCATACCCATCGACATGCAAGTCGTGATTCCTATTACAAGAACATGATCAATCTCATACATCACATATATCATTCATCGCATCCTTTTGTCCATATCACATCACATGGCATATGCTGCAAAAACAAGTTAGACGTCCTCTAATTGTTGTTGCAAGTTTTTACGTGGCTGCTATAGGTTTCTAGGAAGAACGTTTCTTACCCACGCGAAAACCACAACGTGATATGCCAACTTCTATTTACCCTTCATAAGGACCCTTTTCATCGAATCCAATCCGACTAAAGTGAGAGAGACAGACACCCGCTAGCCACCTTATGCAACTAGTGCATGTCAGTCAGTGGAACCAGTCTCATGTTAGAGTACGTGTAAGCTCGGTCCGGGCCGCTTCATCCCACGATGCCGCCGAATCAAGATAAGACAAGTAACGGCAAGTAAATTGACAATATCGACGCCCACAACTACTTTGTGTTCTACTCGTGCATAGAAACTACGCATAGACCTAGCTCATGATGCCACTGTTGGGGATCGTAGCAGAAATTTAAAATTTTCTACGCATCACCAAGATCAATCTATGGAGTAATCTAGCAACGAGGGGAAGGAGAGTGCATCTACATACCCTTGTAGATCGCTAAGCGGAAGCGTTCAAGTGAACGGGGTTGATGGAGTCGTACTCGTCGTGATCCAAATCACCGATGATCCTAGCGCCGAACGGACGGCACCTCCACGTTCAACACACGTACGGTTGGGAGATGTCTCCTCCTTCTTGATCCAGCAAGGTGAGAGGAGAAGTTGAGGGAAAACTCCGACAACACGATGGCGTGGTGGTGATGGAGCTCGTGGTTCTCCGGCAGGGCTTCGCCAAGCACTACGGAGGAGGATGAGGTGTTGGAGGAGGAAGAGGGCTGCGCCAGGGGAAGGTGCGGCTGCCCTCTCTCTCCCTCACTATATATAGGGGGAAGGGAGGAGGGGGAGGTGCCCTAGGGTTCCCTAGGGGAGGGACGACGGCCACAGGGGAAACCCTAGATGGGTTTGGGCGCCCCCACCCCCTAGGAAACTTGCCCCCCAAGCCGGGAGGGGCGGCTGCCCTAGGGGTGGCGCCCCCACCTCTCTTGGTTAGGTGAGATGGGGTGGGAGGGGCGCTCAGCCCCTTAGTGGGCTGATGTGCCCTCTCCCCTTGGCCCATAAGGCCCCCCAATGCTTGCCGGGTCCTCCGAAACCCCTTTCGGACACGCTGGTCATCACCTGGTACCCCCGGAACAATTCCGGACTCCAATACCCTTCGTCCAATATACCGATCTTCACCTCCGGACCATTCCAGAGCTCCTCGTCATGTCCGGGATCTCATCCGGGACTCCGAACAACCTTCCGTAACCACATACTATTTCCCATAACAACTCTAGCGTGACCGAACCTTAAGTGTGTAGACCATACGGGTTCGGGAACCATGCAGACATGACCGAGACAACTCTCCGGCCAATAACCAACAGCGAGATCTGGATACCCATGTTGGCTCCCACATGTTCCACGATGATCTCATCGGATGAACCATGATGTCGAGGATTCAATCAATCCCGTATACAATTCCCTTTGTCCAGCGGTATTGTACTTGCCCGAGATTTGATCGTCGGTATCCGATACCTTGTTCAATCTCGTTACCGGCAAGTCTCTTTACTCGTTCCGTAACACATCATCCCGTGATCAACTCCTTGGTCACATTGTGCACATTATGATGATACCTCTCCGCTTACACGGAGTGACAAATTCCAGTCTCGATTCGTGCCAACCTAACAGACACTTTTGGAGATACCTATAGTGTACCTTTATAGCCACCCAGTTACGTTGTGACGTTTGGCACACCCAAAGCACTCCTACGGTATCCGGGAGTTGCACAATCTCATGGTCTAAGGAAATGATACTTGACATTAGAAAAGCTTTAGCAAACGAACTACACGATCTTGTGCTAGGCTTAGGATTGGGTCTTGTCCATCACATCATTCTCCTAATGATGTGATCCCGTTATCAACAACATCCAATGTCCATGGTCAGGAAACCGTAACCATCTATTGATCAACGAGCTAGTCAACTAGAGGCTTACTAGGGACATGGTGTTGTCTATGTATCCACACATGTATCTGAGTTTCCTATCTATACAATTCTAGCATGGATAATAAATGATTATCATGAACAATGAAATATATACAATAATAACTAATTTATTATTGCCTCTAGGGCATATTTCCAACAGAGGGGAATTCGACTAAGAAGCTATTCTGGTCGCAATTTCTCTCACCGGAGCATCCGACGCCTCTAAACGACCAGCTGAAGCAGCTCATGGAGCTGCATAGGGTGGCAGGCTTGGCCATGAAGGACTTAATAGTCCACCTCTGGCCGGTCGAACCTATTCTGAGCAGCTACTTCGGTTTGGTGAAGCGGCTTGTCGATGCACGGCCCCGAATTGATGCTATAAAGCGTTCGACCTGCATAGAAGGTGTTTAGATGGCCTTCGCCCGCGTCAAAATGCAATGGGAGAAGATGAAGGCCACCGACCATGCGACCGCAGGTCTACCAGAAGGCAAAGATCATCAGAATCCGGAGAAATACTTCGACGACATCCTAGAAGGGCCCGAATATGTCGGCGTCCTAGGAACGGGGGTACCCAGACTTGCTTGCCTGCGGCCCAGGGCGTGGTTCCACCAACGGCCTGGTATGGTCCATCTTCACCAGCAACCAATCAAGACCCAGAGCCTCGCGAGGCGGACAACACCAAGACCTCATTCGGGGCGGCCTCGCGAGGGTGGCTCCTGAGGAGCGGAGATACCTATCCAAGGGGCACCTCGCGAGGTCCGCGTGACGTGAGCCATGATGACCAAGGTCAGGCGGGCGCCAGCGGGCGCAGGGTGCAAGTTTCCTCTTTGGTGCTAAGGAAGCAGGCGCAAGCGAGGAGTCCCGAGGCATCAGACAAAGGTTTCCATATTGGTGCAACAAGACCAAGACCGGCAGGACGGAGGTCATCGCGGAGCCCATGGCGGCGTCACCCCCAGAGCCTTTGGCAGGCGAAGACCACCTTTTGGCAGGATAACTTGTACTAGTTGTCTCCCTAGGAAATTGGCTGTTGTGGTATCCCTTCCCGCGTAAACATGTGGGAAGAGGACCAGGGCCTCTATAAATAGGGCTAGCCACCACCGTAGTTAAGGATCGGCTCATCTTGGACCGGATCCACTCCACCAAGGCCATCTCACCAGCTCATCGAGCTCAAGAACACCTCCCCTCAGGAGGCTGTCGGTACATGGTACTAGTTCATCCCCAGCCCACGAAGCAATCCACCACACCACACTGGAGTAGGGTATTTATAACGCCCTCGATGCGGCTATATCTCCCACGTGTCGAGGCATGACTTAGAGGCATAACCGCATTGAAAGCAATGTCGCAAGTTAGGCAATCTTCACAACATCCCATGTAATATATAGATAATAAAAGGGGAGAGAACATAGTTGGCTTACACTCGCCACGTCAATCAAGTACATAAATAGCATTACAACATTCAAACACTCATGGCCCGACTACTGCGCCAAAATAAAAGATAACCCAACATGCGACATGGTCCCGATCACCCTAACTAGGCACCACTACTGATCGTCAGGAAAAGAAACATAGTATCGTTGAGAGTCCTCATCGAACTCCCACTTGAGCTCAAGCGCGCCATCTGGAGCGGAATCATCAGGCCCTGCATCTGGTGTAATAGTAATCTGTGAGCCACAGGGACTCAGCAATCTCGCACCCTCGCGATCAAGACTATTTAAGCTTAATAGGTAAGGCAAGGTAAATATATGTGGAGATGCAGCAAGCGACTAGCATATATGGTGGCTATCCTGTTCGCAAAAGAGAGCGAGAATAGGAGGCAAAGCGCGAACGAGTAACTAGAGGGCAATCCTGCGGCAAGCATTACTCCAACACCGTGTTCACTTCCCGGACTCCGCCGAGAAGAGACCATCACGGTAACACACTGAGTTGATTCATTTTAATTAAGTTAAGGTTTAAGTTATCTACAACCGGACATTAACAAATTCCCATCTACCCATAACCGCGGGCACGGCTTTCGAAAGTTCAAATCCCTGCAGGAGAGTCCCAACTTAGCCCATGACAAGCTCTCACGATCAACGAAGGAATAGACCTCCTCCCGAGATGTTCCGATCAGACTCGGTACCTCGGTTCTTTAAGACACTTCGACAGGTTAAAACAAATCCAGCAACACCGCCCGAATGTGCCGACAAATCCCAATAGGAGCTGCACATATCTCTTTCTCAGGGCACACTCAGATTGTCCAAACTTCTGGTAGGCCAGCCTAGAGTTGCCCTTGGTAGCCACCGGCGGCTGACGAGTTGGACCAACACTCAGAGGAGCACTGGCCCGGGGGGGTTTAAAATAAGTTGACCCTCGGGCTCCGGAAACCCAAGGGAAAAAGAGGCTAGGTGGCAAATGGTAAAACCAAGGTTGGGCATTGCTGGAAAAGCATTAATCAAGGTGAACTATCAAGGGGTTCCCATTATAAACCAACCGCGTAAGGAACGCAAAATCCAGGAACATAACACCGATATGACGGAAACTAGGGCGGCAAGAGTGGAACAAAACACTAGGCGAGAGGCCGAGCCTTCCACCCTTTACCAAGTATATAGATGCATTAAGATAACATGGCAATATAATGATATCCCAACAAGTAACTAATGTTCCAACAAGGAACGGTCTCCAATCTTCACCTGCAACTAGCAACGCTATAAGAAGGGCTGAGCAAAGCAGTAACATAGCCAATCAATGGTTTGCTAGGACATGGTGGGTTAGAGGTTTGACATGGCGATTTGGGAGGCTTGAAAGAAAGTGGTAGGCATTGTAGAATAGCATAGCAAAAGAGCGAGCATCTAGCAAAGCAAAGATAGTAGTGATTTCGAGGGTATGATCATCTTGCCTGCAAAGTTGTCAGAGATGAATGGGTCCTCGAAAGCAAACTCAACGGGCTCCTCGTTAGAGAACTCGTATCCCGGCTCTACCCAAACAAGACAAACAAGCAACAAGGACACAATCAACCACGTGCAAGGATCAAACAATGATGCAAAGATGGTATGCTATGCAGGTTGCAATATGCGATGCATATGCAAGATTTGACAAGGAATGCATGAACCTGGCCTCAACTTGGAAAACCAAGTGTGCCACTGGAAATATGAGATGAAATCGCTTGAAAACGATATAAAGATCACCGGAATCGGGGTTACGGTTTGGAAATGGCAAGCGATTCAAATATGACCATGTTGTGCGATTTACAGCAAGTAGCCATCTAAATGTAATGATATGAACATGCTACAGCACTCAAACATGACAACAAAATACATGGAAGGGATGCATTCAAGATGCTTAATAAAAGTCTAGCACTGAGCTACGACCAATTCATCCATTAACAGGTTCAAACAAGCATGGCAAAAATGCATTTGGCAAACAGATCTCAGACTTAGTGAAATAAACAGTTGTCTGGAATTTCAGATCAGATAGCACTCTTCGGAGCAACAAAACTACATGCTACAGGACCTGAACATGGCAAACTAAAGCATGGCATGGAGCTACTCAAAGAGCTTAACAAAAGTCCCATAGTGACCTTGAGCAAAAAGGGATCAGAAAATACATTTGCAAGCATGTGAACATGGCAAAAACATAAACAGATCACAGACTTAGTGAAAACTGGAGCATGCTGAAAACAGATATCAAGTAGGCATGTTTACGAGCTTGATGCACTCACTACAGAGCAAGTCATGACAACATAAGCATACACCCATCAAGAGTACACAAAATACAAGATAGACATGGCAAGAACAATAACATAGCATGCACGGATCAACTACAACATCCTCGGTAAAATCGCTAACAAGTAGACAATCTGCCCAGATTCACGAAATGACAAAAGTAGAGCTCGATTGACTCAAGCTAGGGTGCTCCATAATTGCAAAAAAGACATGGATGGATAGAGCACTACAAGGTTAACAAAACATCCTTACTGATCATCCTCAAAAGAGGCACGGATCACTAGGAAACAACATGAACATATGGCCATATGAGATAAACATCTCAAAGACTTAGTGGAAATACTAAGTCCCTGAAATCAGCATTACCAAGTGCCTCACTTTGCAAGCTTGTGCTAGTCACCACACACGTCACAAAAATACATGGGTTGCACCTCTGGATAGATAGCAAAACATATAAAAAAACACATGTAGAGCTCATGGGCATATCATGCGCACAATAATCATGGCAAAAATGACAAATATCTAAATGGAGCAGCAGATCTGACAATTATCTCAAGTAGCACTCTTCTAACAGCATTTCGGGCATCAAGATGAACTCAAATGAAAATGATGCAATGGAATGAAATGATGTGCTCTCTGAGACGAACATTTTGATATGCTATATGCCAAAAACGGAGTTACGGATGAGGAGTTATAGCACGATGAACATGAGCAAAAAATTAGGGTTTGGGATAAAAAGTCAACCCGAGATCCAGATCTGGATCCGGGGGTACTGTAGCAACACGGCTCCTGAGGATCGCCGGAATCAGCGCCGGAGTTGGAGGAGTGGTGGCCGGCGAGGTGGGGGTCGCCGGATCTGGCCGGGGCGACGCGGGTCGCCGGCGGGGGCACGGACTCCGGCGCGGCAGAGCCGCCGGAACGGCGAGGTGGCCGGGCGGTTGGTGGCGACGCTCGCTGGAGTAGGCGGCGGCAATGGCACGCGGCGGCCGGTGCGGTGGCGGCGGGCGGCAGAGACGAGGCATTGGGGGCGGGGTCGGGCGCGGGGCGCCGCGGGAGGCAACGGGCCTCGGGGGCCCCTCCTGGGCCTCCCGGGCCGGCGAAGTGGGCGCGGGCGCTGGCCACGTGGCGCTTCCGGAGTGGCTGGCGGGGAAGCGGACAATGTCCGTCGGCTGGGGTTTTTGTCCGGCGGCGGTGGACGAAGATGGATCTAGGGTTTTCGGGAGGAAGGAGAAGGAGATTTCGGAGGGGGTCTATTTATAGGCATAGGAGGAGCTAGGAGAGTCCAAAAGAGGTGCGGTTTTCGGCCACGCGATCGTGATCGAACGCTCTAGATGATGGAGAAGGCTTTGGTGGGTTTTGGGCCAACTTGGAGGGGTGTTGGGCTGCAACACACACGAGGCCTTTTCGGTCCCTCGGTTAACCGTTGGAGCATCAAACAAAGTCCAAATGGTATGAAACTTGACAGGTGGTCTACCGGTAGTAAACCAAGGCCGCTTGGAAAGTCTCGGTCCAATCCGGAAATGTTTAATCCCCACACACGAAAGAAAGGTAGAAATGACCACCGGGGGAGAACGAAGCGCCGGAATGCAAAATGGAGAACGGGGAAAATGCTCAGATGCATGAGATGAACACGCATGCAAATGCAATGCACATGATGACATGATATGGGATGCATGACAACGATAACAACACGCGGAGACAAAGACCCGAACCCGATAAACTAATATAACTTAAGGCCGGAAACGGCAAGAGTTGGAGTACGTATTGGGTAAATTACATCCGGGGTGTTACAGTATTACACCACAATGGTGGCCCGAACCAGTATAAACTCTCGTGTCACTTGTTCCTCGGGTTCGGCGAGCTAGGCCTAGAGATTGTTGCGAGAGTGAGAGAGAGAGATCTTCGTGCGCACCCTAGTGTTCGAACCTCAAGGGTTTGCCGAAACCCACAATCTAACATTTGGTGCGCCAGGTAGGGGTGAGCCGAAGCCTTCTTCTCTGTCGACTGACTCGCCTTCGCCCCGTGACTCCAATGTCTGAGGGCCTGAGGACCCAAGCCGACCACTGGGCGGCATGGCCTGCCCGGGCGCCGCCAACTGCTCCAGAAGAGCTCAACTCCGCACTCTAGGTGGCCCGCGTGCCACCTAACACTCGCGGGCACGGGCAGCATGGACCGACGCCCGCTGCCCTCGCGCCAAGACACGCGCACGCAGCCGCGCGATATTCAGGTTACACGGCGGCGACGACACCATACACCCGGCAGGAGCAGGAAAACATGCAAGCCGCGCTCATCGTGGCACAGGAGCTACTGTGGTGCAGGCTGGAGGATAGCGATCGCGAAGCTCTACTGGAGCGAGTGGCCGAGCTACTGGACGCCGCCTTTTTGCCCCTTGACCACATCCCAAGTCGTGGCAGAAGCGTGTGTGAGGCACGGGCGAGCCCACGCGCCCCCTGGGGTGCCAGGGGATCCGACAACACCGGCATAGGACCTGACGCGAGCCTTTCGGCCGTGGCAGCACCATCGCTAGGAGGAACAAGCACCAACGGCCCGCCGTGAGGATGCGCCAGAATGCCACACGGCGGCCACCAGGGCCAAGTGCCTCGACTGGCGGCACGAGGCACAGGGTACCTGGGCAGAGGCTCTGGTGAGGTGGCCACGGACGCCTACACGTGCCCCGCATGGTGAACCCGGAGTAGTTGTCGGGGGAAGGCCCCAATCCGTTCCCTTGACCGGGATGGGCGGCTAGAGGTCCAGAAGCACAAGGCTTCCCCGAGCCTCCCGGAGGCTTCGCCGACCCCTTCAGCGACGATGATAGTGGGGTACGGTCAATATCTCCAGAGCAAGCTTATGCCAACCCCGAACTGCAGGAGAACCAGGCTGCAGCTGCAGTTAGAGACCTCGGGACAGTGGCCCAACCGGCGGCAGGAACGATGCTCTGGGGGCCGCGCGGGAGAGGCCCGGAGCCAGGCCCTTCCCTGCGTCGCACGGAGCAAGATGTTGCATGGAGGTAGGTCCTCTGCTAGGGGAAGCGTCAGCGAGCCTTCCCCCCAGCAGAGGACCCGTGGTCGCCGGGGGCACTGCCAGCATCCTCTTTGCCCCTTGGTCACATCCTGGTTTCCAGACACCCCAATGGTGGTCGACGGTGGTGCAGGGCGGGGCCCTCGCCTGGCGATATGAAGTAAGGCTCACGCCTGTGAAGGTCTCCACTCGTGACACTCTCACGTAATAATGAGTGGGGCTGTACATGCCCCGGATTCTCCGAAGTGCCGCCCTCGGGCCTCAAGGGCTCCCACCCACATCCTAGTGGAAGCACCATGCTCCATGCTGACCGTCGACACTGTGCCGCAATGACTATGCTCACAGCCAGTGAAAGCACTTAGCTCCATGCTAGTGGGAAGACAAGAAGACTAGCTAGGTGCCGGACGCGGCCATTTGCTTTCAACCCCTTTTTTGTAGCTTGACTTACCGCCTTTTGGATTTGAACTTGAAGTCACCTTTTCGTTCGCAAGCGCGAGGGGTATCTTCTCTTGTTCGTGTTGATTTTTTGAGTTTTCTGGTTCTGTGCCTTGCTTCGAGGCTCGCGCCTGTTACCCCTTTTCCATGCAAGCACCTCGCGAGTGGGGGCTGGATGTGGTATGCGCGCGCTACGCGCATGACCCGCCGTGGTCTGCCGCTCATTTCTCGCAAGGCCCTCACGGGCGGGCCGACAGGCTCTTCAGAAGCCCAAAAGCTCGCGAGCCCGTGAAGCACTCCCCCCGGGAGCCCGCGGAGAACCCCCCGTGGGAGGAATGCACATTGGCAACTACTAAACCAGCTCGAGGCCAGCCTGGATTGAGGTAAGTTACTACAGTAAGCCGCGGAGGAGCTTGGGGGCTGGCAAAATCACATTTCAAGTCTGGCTTAAGTAATAAGACAAAGTCTGATTACATGAGGGGCTCCCCCTCCCCAAAATTCTCGTACACCTTGAGGGGCCGTGCCTGAGCTTTTGCATGCAGGTTCAAAGCAAAGGAGCACGGGCTCAATCGGACATGTCGCTCGCAGCGTCTTCTGGATCACTCCCAGACATGCTACTGGCGCTGTCGCTGGCATCATCTTCACCATCATCGACCACGTCGCCTTCGTCCACCACGACCACCACATCGTCGTCCTCGAAAGAGAAGGCCCTGACTAGAGCGTCCACATTATCATCCACCCAGCGCGCCAGGTTGTCCCGGATGGCCCTGGGCACTGGGGCAATGGCGGCGTTGAAGTCAAAATTGGGATCGATGTTCTGGAGATGACTGAAAACGCGAGAGAATGCGTGCCCAACGAGCCCTGAGCTCCTCTCTTCGACAAGCTCGCGAGCCCTCTCAGCTCGGTACCCCAGGCGTGTCACGACGCCGGTGAAGAAGTGGAGGTGGCTGGCGTAGTCTTCTGCATGGGTGTCGGCGTTTTGGGAATGGGGGTCCCTAGACTTGCCTGCCTGCGGCCCACGGCGTGGCTTTGCATGCAGGCCTGCACGGCCCATCTTCATCAACAAGGCATTCAAGACCCTCGCAAGGGGCCAAGCCTCGCAAGGCGGATGACACAAGACCTCCTCAGGAGCGACCTTGTCAGGAAGGCTCGCGAGGGGCAGAGAGTTCAAGGCAAGGCAAACCTCGCGAGGTTCTCGTGACGTGAGCAGTGACGACCGAGACCAGGTGGGCGCCAGCGCGCACAACGTCCTTGTTTCCTCTTTGGTGCTAAGGGGGCAAGCGCAGGCGCGGAGTACCTAGGCATCAAGCAAAGGTTTCCATATCGGTGCAACGACACCAAGACCAGTAGGACGGCAAGACGGAGGTCACCATGGAGCCCAAGGCGGCGTCATCACCAAATCCTTTTGCAGGCGAAGACCACTTTTGTCAGGATAAGTTGTAGTAGTTGTCCCCTTTCAAATTGCCCGTTGTTGGCTCCCTTCCCGCTCAATATTTGGGGAGAGGACCAGGGCCTCTATAAATAGGACTAGCCACCACCATAGCTAGGGAGACCAGATCGGAGACGGGGAGGCCTGAGCTGATCAAATCCACACACACACACACACACACACACAAGTTCGCCAAGCACAAGAACACCTCAACCTCAGGAGGCTGTTCTTCCCCTTGTATTGTCCATCATCAGCCCAAGAGGCAATCCACCACCACACTGGAGTAGGGTATTACACAAGAACGGTGGCCCGAACCGGTATAAATCTCTTGTCCTTTGTATTGCGAGTTCGTCGAGTTAGTTCGTAAGATCTTAGCTGAGTTAGGATGTGGATCGGTAGGGGGGAATCTTCGCACGCACCCCAGTGTTCGAACCTTAAGGGTTTTGCCGGAACCCATGATCCGACATTTGGCGTGCCAGGTAGGGGTGCGCCGAAGCTTCCCTTCCGTCGCTTCGTGTCACGCGGTTCATCTTCTCCATGGCGGATGCACGCCGCGCCCGCGCCGAGCGCCGGGCTGCCCTCGCCACCCGCATTGCTCAGACAGCCCCTGTCGGCGGGCCACCCCGTCGCTCTCTGTCGCCTACCGCCAACGCCGCCACCGGCCTGGAGGGGAACGAGCAGCAGGCATCCTCGCTGCACCCCTCGGTGCGACAGGACGGCTGCACCGCCACTCCATCACTGACTCCCGCTGGTTCGTCGTCTCACGCTCGTCGCGTTCCCACAGATGCACGGGCCGCGCTTCTCATGGCGCACGAGCTCCTGCGCTACCGCCCAGTCGACGACCTCTACGAGGACTGGCTTGACCGCATCGCCAAGCTTGTCCGCGCCACAGGGGGCTCCCCTGTGCCGTTCCACTCCCTGCCTCACCCCCTGCCAGCCACGGGCGACGCAGCTAACGATGCACCTCCACCACCACTACAACAAGACGGCGCCCTAGCGCCAAGGCACGCGGCTCCATGGCGCGACCCGCCGCGTCAGGCGCCCGCGCGTGAAGAAAGAAGCCGTCAAGAAGTTCCTCGACCGCAAGTGAACGCTTCGCCACTCCTCGCACCGCCGTGCCAAGATCGTTTGCTGTGGAAAGGCCCCGCGCCGCTTGCCGTAGCGGCGCGCGGGCGCCAATACCAACTTCCACCTCCAAGGCGGGCCCCGGTGACCACGGACGGCTGCCGTGCCTTCACCCCGAGCTGCGTAGCGTCGCCTGGCCGGGCAAGTTCAAGCCAGATCTGCCTCCTTGCTACGACGGCACCCCTGACCCCGTGGAGTTCCTGCAGCTCTATGAGCTGAGCATCGAGGCGGCCAACGACGACGAGAAAGTCATGGCAAACTGGTTTCCCATGGCCCTCAAGGATGGTGCCCACTCCTGGCTCCTAAACCTGCCTCCAGGCTCGATTTCCTCCTGGGACGAGATGCGCAACCACTTCATTGCCAACTTCCAGGGCACTCGCGACCGCCCCCCAGTCGCGGGTGACCTGCGCCGTGTCAAGCAACAACCAGGAGAGACCCTGCAGAAGTACATTCAGCACTTCAACAACGCGTGAATCAAGATCCCCAAGGTGACCGACGAGGCCATCATCTCAGAGTTCTCTGACGGCATCCGCGACGTCAAGATGAAGGAGGATCCTGCCATCCATGAGGAGCTGTGCATGACTTTGGAGCTGTTCAACATCGCGACCAAGTGTGCAAGAGCTGAGGAGGGGTGCCTCTCCCTCCTCGCGCTCCCTGCTGTGGACCCAGAGGAGAAGAAGGCCAAGGCCAAGGACGTGAATCGCAAAGGAGTGGCCGTGCTCGCGGCGGAGCCAGACACCAAGCGCGGCCGAGATCTTCCCGAGTAATCCAAGAGTAGCTGACCGTTCTGTGCCTTCCATGACCTGCATACCCACAACACCGGCGACTGTCAAGAGCTCAAAGCCATTCGAGAAGGACGCTTCGGTCGACGCCCCGAGTGCAGCGACCGGGGCTACGACCGAGGAGGAGGACGTGGTGGCGGACGCTGGGACGACCGTGGCCTGCGCTAGGAGTGGCGCAACCGGCCTCGTGAAGACCGCTAGCAAGATCAGCCACGCGAGGGTGCCTGGAGGGACCAGCCTCGTGAGGATCGTCCTCAAGGCAACGCTGGCCTTCCTCCACTACCACCACAACCTAGAAGGAATGACGACCACCATCAAGACAAGGGGGCTAGGGGCTTGTAGGAGCCACGCGCTATCTCCTGCATCTTGGGCGAAGCTCAAGCCCCAGCCTCGCAGCGTATCGTCAAACAGTTTGCTCGAGAAGTGAATGCAGTCCTCCCCAAGCTCGAGGCCACACGCCCGCTTAGATGGTCCAAGTGCCCCATCACGTTCAGTTTGTCAGATCAGCTCAAGTGCGTAGCTACTGCAGGCGTCCTCCCAATGCTTTGTTCACCAGTCATCAGCAACATGCAAGTTACCAAGACCCTCATCAACAGCGGCGCAGGGCTCAATGTCCTGTCCGTCGACACATTCGACAACCTCCAAGTGCCATATGACCAGCTTCAGCCTACCAAGCCTTTCTCTAAAGTGACCGACGGCTCTACTACCCCGGTCGGGTAGGTCCGCCTCCCCGTTACCTTCGGAGAACGCAACAACTACCGCATCGAACTCATCGAATTTGACGTTGCCTACATCCGCCTACCATACAACGCCATCCTCGGGTATCCATCCCTAGCCAAGTTCATGGCGGTGACCCATCACGGCTACAATGTCTTCAAGATGCCGGAAAGCGGCGGAATCATCACAGTCCCGTGCGAGGAAAGAGACGCGGTGTGCTCCCTCGAGCGTGCCTTCCAAGCTGCAGCCATCGACGACCCCAACAGCCAGGGCAAGCACCCTCTTGAGGCCACCCCCAAGATGAAGAAGCAGTTGCGCCACGCAGGGCCTCAGGCAAGCGGCGCCTCGCTAGGATCGGTGCCCGCGCCTGGGGCGCCTCCCTCCATCGGATAGGAAAGCGCGCCCAGCGCCCCTCTTGGGCAGGACTCGGGGGCTCTCTTCTGAAGGGCCTCAGACTTTGCCAACATCATGAGGGAGGTGCTTGGGCACCACTTGGAGGCGTGCTTTGCGGCACGTTTCCCTCAGGAGAACACATGGCAAGGAGTGCCCACCGTTCAGGAGTTCATCACCAAGACCACTCAGGAACTGCAAGACGCAAGGGCCATGCGCGGCGGTCGCCGCTCACCAGGCGCAGCTCCCTATCCAGGCGAGGATGCCGGGCTACGCGTCTGCATCGACGTCCCAGGGCTCAACTGGGCCGCCTCTCAGGAGCTTCCCTGGCTTTCGCGCATGGGACACTGCAAGGGCCCACCTCACAGCTACGTTCGCATGGCTTTTGGCATGCCGAGCGTGGCGACCGCCTATCAGCGCAACCTGCGGAGCATCCTGGCGGCTCAGGAGGCCAGACACCATGCGGTGCTGACGGAGATGAAGACGGTCCTCAAGGAACCCCCTGGACCCCCAGAGCCTCCCGAGGCTCAGGGTCCCGGTGGCTCATGAGGAGTAGCCAATTCACCGCATACCTTCAGCTGCCCCAACTCTCCTTCATTAACAGAACCAGGTCACATTTTCCAATTTCATTCAGCTGGGAGCGCCCCCAGGGCTACATCATTCCCAGGCCGCGTGGGTCTGTCCCCGTGGCACGTATCTTTCCTTTTTTATGTCTTTAGCTTACCTTGTTGGGGGCTCCCCTCGGGTTGCATCATCCCCAAGCCGCTTGGGCCTGACCCAGTGGCATGCATCTTCCCTGCATTTACTTAACCCTGCTGCTTCCATGCTTAATCTACCTGTGATTATTACCTGCTCGATCGCCACCCACCATGGGAGCCGCACGCCGGCCGTCTTTCTTCAGGACCCTTTGCGTGAGTAAGTTAAGCACGACGTCTATGCTCGGGCCCATCCCTACAGCGTCGATAAATCCAGCGGCTGAGCTGTGTCTGGCGGGCCGGCCCCGTTCACGTCACCTCCTGGGGCCGTTGGTGCTTATCTTTCTCATGTGATAACCTCAGGAGATTCGTTTGGCGCAGGTTGTCTAACCACCTCACAGGACCAAGACAGCGAACAAGAAACAAGACCAGGCGCAACCCGCCTTGAGGTAGGGCCTCGTGAGTCCCGTGCTGGCTCACGAGTGCACAGATACACCTCGTCTAGCCCTGCCGTGCATGCCACGTGTCAGGGCGGGGCTGTACATGCCCCGGGGGCTCTCCGCAGTAGGGAGTCCCCCACCCACGCACCAGTGGAAGCACCATGCTCCACGCTGGCCGTCGGCACTGCCGAGGAGTGGCTATGCCCGTGCACAAGAAGAAGCACTACACTCCGCGCCGGTGATAAACAACTAAGGGCAGACTCACGGCCGTACCAACCTCAGGGAGCCCCAGAGCTCAGTGTCCGGCCTCACCGCAACGCCTCCCCTCGAGAGAGCCGCGCGAGGGGGCTGGGCATGGGGGCTGCGCTCGGGTCACGCCCAAGCGCACGCCACCCAACCAGGTCCCTCGGACCTGGTCGTCGCACGCCCCTCCCGAGCCGAGCCTCGACAAGGGAAAAGGTACGGAGAATGTTTGCACGTCAAGGGGGACTCCTAAGAATCGCGACTCAGGAGCCTAACTGGTCACGTAGCCCCTCACTCCTTGGTTCGTCCTGGTTTCTGGTCGGCCCAACAACGGTTGAGGTATGCGCGGGGCCAGGCTCTGCCGACGTAGAACATTAACCTATCCTCGTGTATCCTTCCTATAAGCTGTTTGCGCGTCAAGGGGGACTCCTGAGCATCGCGACTCAGGAGCCTAAGTGGTCACGTATCCCCTCACTCCTTGGTCCGTCCTGGTCTTTGGTCGGCCCAACGACGGTTGAGGTATGCGTGGAGTCGGGCTCTGCTGACGCAGAACACAAAGCAGATAGGAAGAAAATTGCAAAATCTCAAAGCAAATATTACAAGACATATTGTTCTCACAATATCAAATGCGAATTTAAACGCTTCCATGAGGCACGCTACATGCTGCAGGAATCTCAACAATAAAGGAACCGTACGCCCGTCATCCCTCGACACCGCTGGCATCTGCAAGAGGTGCCCCCTCCTGGGTAGCATCGCCTTCACCTGCATCACAGGTCGAGGGCACGGGGGCGAAGGCGTCGAACTTCTTCAGCAGGGCCTCCACTTGACCCTTCATGGCTGCGGCGGCAGCCGCGTAGTATTCATCAGCTATAGGCTACAGCAGCTCATCAAGACGAGTGCAGGGATCACGAAGGTGCAGGTGGCTGATGACCCACGTCAGCGTAGCAGAGGAAAGGACGCGAGCCTCTGCCTCCGCCATGGGACTGATGCCCTCCACGACTTCAACGAGCGCCTTCACCAAGAAGGGAAGCAGCTGAGCAGGGCCATCCTCGTTGGTGGCCAGCGGCCTCTCCAAGCCCTTCTCATACAGTGACTTCAGTGCCACGCGAGACCTCTCCTCGAGGAGCGAGAAGGCCGCGCGGTCTTCAGCCAGGACCTTTGCCTTGGCATCAAGATCGGCCTCCTTCGCCCTCGCCTTCCACTCCAACTCCTCCAGCCGGCTGCGCTCCGCAGTGTGCGCCTTCGCCAGCTCTCCCAACTCGGCGTCGCGCCCTTGATGGCGTCCTCCCGGGCTTTCATTTCCTCCTCCTTCGCCTGACGGCCACGAGCTTCCTCTGCGCGCTCATCACGCAGACTCTTCAGCTCATTTTCCAGCGCCCGACATCGGTCGTGGGCGGCTTCGGCGTCCTTCATCGCCGCCTCGTGATCGACCACAGCTTGGGTGATGGCCCGCTTCTCCTTTTCGGAGGTCGTCACGGCCTGGCTTAGCGCCGCTTAGACTGCTGCATCAGACTGAAGCCAGCCGGAGGCCAGCTCCAGGCGCCTGGCTGCCAGGCATGGATCCGCGCTCAGGAGATCTTCTCGCAGCCGAGCCATCTTTGAAAGGGCATGCTCCAAGACAACAGAGGAGGCAGAAGAACCTGTAATAAAGGCACAAAAGGACGAAGAGGCGTCGTCACCATGGCCTGAGAGGAAGGACGCTCCTGAGCCTCTTGGACCTCAGCACCCGAGACGGACACCGCACCTCATGAGCCAGCGGCGCTTCGGGGGTTAACTCCTCCCGAGGATGCTCCACCGGGCCTCGCGAGGATGACCGGGCTGGAGAAGCTCGAGCACCATCCCCACCTTTGCTCATGGAGAGGGGCGCGGTCACAGGAGGCGACACAGACACAAGAGGAACCACCTCACTCTCCCTTCTCCTCTTCGCCGCAGACGACAACTGCTACCTCTTGAGCACTGCGTTGGATTTCCCTTGAAGAGGAAAGGGTGATGCAACAAAGTAGCGTAAGTATTTCCCTCAGTTTTTGAGAACCAAGGTATCAATCCAGTAGGAGGCCATGCACGAGTCCCTTGCACCTACACAAACAAATAAAATCCTCTCAACCAACGCAATAAAGGGGTTGTCAATCCCTTCTCGGTCACTTACGAAAGTGAGATCTGATAGATATGATAAGATAATATTTTTGGTATTTTTATGATAAAGATGCAAAGTAAATAAAGCAAAATAAAAACGGTGCAAGAAATAGCTTGTTGACGGGAGATTAATATGATGGGAAATAGACCAGGGGGCCATAGGTTTGACTAGTGGCTTCTCTCGAGAGCATAAGTATTACGGTGGGTAAACAAATTACTATTGAGCAATTGACAGAATTGAGCATAGTTATGAGAATATCTAGGTATGATCATGTATATAGGCATCACGTCCGAGACAAGTAGACCGACTCCCGCCTGCATCTACTACTATTACTCCACACATCGACCGCTATCCAACATTCATCTAGAGTATTAAGTTCAAAAGAATAGAGTAACACTTTAAGTAAGATGACATGATGTAGAGGGATAAACTCATGCAATATGATATAAACCCCATATTGTTATCCTCGATGGCAACAATACAATATGTGCCTTGCCGCCCCTACCGTCACTGGGAAAGGACACCGCAAGATTGAACACAAAGCTAAGCACTTCTCCCATTGCACGAAAGATCATTCTAGTAGGCCAAACCAAACTGATAATTCGAAGAGACTTGCAAAGATAACCAATCACACATAAAAGAATTCAGAGAAGATTCAAATATTGTTCATAGATAAATTTGATCATAAACCCACAATTCATCGGTCTCAACAAACACACCGCAAAAAGAAGATTACATCGAATAGATCTCCACGAGAATCGTGGATAACTTTGTATTGATATCCAAAGAGAGAGAAGAAGCCATCTAGCTAATAACTATGGACCCGAAGGTCTGAGGTAAACTACTCACACATCATCGGAGAGGCTATGGTGTTGATGTAGAAGCCCTCCATGATCGATGCCCCCTCCGATGGAGCTCCGAAAAAGGCCCCAAGATGGGATCTCACGGGTACAGAAGGTTGCGGCGGTGGAATTAGGTTTTTGGCTCCGTATCTGGTAGTTTGGGGGTACGTAGGTATATATAGGAGGAAGAAGTACGTCGGTGGAGCAACATGGGCCCCACGAGGGTGGAGGGCGCGCCTGGGGGAGGAGGTAGGCACGCCCCCTACCTTGTGCCTTCCTGGTTGCTTTCTTGATGTAGTGTCCAAGTCCACTGGATCACCTTCGTTCCAAAAATCACGTTCCCGAAGGTTTCATTCCATTTGGACTCCGTTTGATATTGTTTTTCTGCGAAACTCTGAAATAGGCAAAAAACAACAATTCTGGGCTGGGCCTTCGGTTAATAGGTTAGTGCCAAAAATAATATAAAAGTGTATAATAAATCCCAATAATGTCCAAAACAGAATATAATATAGCATGGAACAATAAAAAATTATAGATACGTTGGAGACGTATCAAGCATCCCGAAGCTTAATTCCTGCTCGTCCTCGAGTAGGTAAATGATAAAAACAGAATTTTTGATGTGGAATGCTACTTGGCATAATTTCAATGTAATTCTCTTAATTGTGGTATGAATATTCAGATCCGAAAGATTCAAGACAAAAGTTTAATATTGATATAGAAATAATAATACTTCAAGGATACTAACTAAGCAATTATTTCTTCTCAAAATAACATGGCCAAAGAAAGTTATCCCTACAAAATCATATAGTCTGGGTATGCTCTATCTTCACCACACAAAGTATTTAAATCATGCACAACCCCGATGACAAGCCAAGCAATTGTTTCATACTTTTGGTGTTCTCAAACTTTTTTAATGTTCACGCAATACCTGAGCGTGAGCCATGGACATAGCACTATATGTGGAATAGAATGGTAGTTGTGGAGAAGACAAAAAAGGAGAAGATAGTCTCACGTCAACTAGGCATATCAACGGGCTATGGAGATGCCCATTAATTGATATCAATGTGAGTGAGTAGGGATTTCCATGCAACGGATGCACTAGAGCTATAAGTATATGAAAGCTCAACAAAAGGAACTAAGTGGGTGTGCATCCAACTCGCTTTCTCATGAAGACCTAGGGCATTTTGAGGAAGCCCAACGTTGGAATATACAAGCCAAGTTCTATAATGAAAAATTCCCACTAGTATATGAAAGTGATATCATAGGAGACTCTCTATCATGAAGATCATGGTGCTACTTTTAAGCACAAGTGTGGTAAAAAGATAGTAGCATTGTCCCTTCTCTCTTTTTCTCTCATTTTTTTATTTTTTTATTTGGGAATTTTCTCTTTTTTTATGGCTTCTTTTTTTTAGTCTGGAGTCTCATCCCGACTTGTGGGGGAATCATAGTCTCCATCAACCTTTCCTCACTTGGGACAGTGGCTTTGCCACAAATACGATGTCAACTACATGATCATGCAAGCAATATGACAATGATGAAGCGTGTTATAATAACGGAAAGGTCGAAAGTTGCATGGCAATATATCTCTGAATGGCTATGGAAATGCCATAATAGATAGGTATGGTGGCTGTTTTGAGGAAGGTATTTGGTGGGTTTATGGTACCGGCGAAAGTTGCGCGATACTAGAGAGGCTAGCAATGGTGGAAGGGTGAGAGTGCGTATAATCCATGGACTCAACATTAGTCATAAAGAACTCACATACTTAATGCAAAAATCTATTAGTTATCAAGGCAAAGTATTACGCGCATGCTCCTAGGGGGATAGATTGGTAGGAAAAGACCATCGCTCGTCCCCGACCGCCACTCATAAGGAAGACAATCAATAAATAAATCATGCTCCGACTTCATCACATAACGGTTCACCATACACGCATGCTACGGGAATCACAAACTTCAACACAAGTATTTCTCAAATTCACAACTACTCAACTAGCATGACTCTCATATCACCATCTCCATATCTCAAAACAATTATCAAGTATCAAACCTCTCATAGTATTCAACACACTCATAAGACTTTTTATTATTAATCTTGAATGCCTATCATAATTAAAGAAAATTACCACGCTGTTTTGTAGGACTCTCAAAATAATCTAAGTGAAGCATGATAGAACAATAGTTTCTATAAAACAAATCCACCACCGTGCTCTAAAAGATATAAGTGAAGCACTAGAGCAAAAACTATATAGCTCAAAAGATATAAGTGAAGCACATAGAGTATTCTAATAATTTTCAAATCATGTGAGTCTCTCTAAAAAGGTGTGTACAGCAAGGATGATTGTGGAAAACTAACAAATAATACTCAAATAATACAAGATGCTCCAAGCAAAACACATATCATGTGCTGAATAAAAATATAGCTCCAAGTAAAGTTACCGATAGACGAAGACGAAAGAGGGGATGACTTCTGGGGCATCCCCAAGCTTAGGCTTTTGGGTGTCCTTGAATTTTACCTTGGGGTGCCATGGGAATCCCCAAGAATAGGCTCTTTCCACTCCTTGTTCCATAATCCATCAAAACTTTTACCCAAAACTTGAAAACTTCACAACACAAAACTCAAAATAGAAAATCTCGTGAGCTCCGTTAGCAAAAGAAAACAAAACACCACTTCAATGTACTGTAATGAACTCATTATTTATTTATATTGGTGTTAACCTACTGTATTCCAACTTCTCCATTGTTTATAAACTATTTTACTAGCCATAGATTGATCAAAATAAGCAAACAACACACGAAAAACAGAATCTGTCAAAAACAGAACAGTCAATAGTAATCTGTAGCTAACGCAAACTTCTGGAACCCCAAAAATTCTAAAATAAATTGTTGGAAGTGAGGAATTTATCTATTAAAATCTGCAAAAAGAATTAACTAAATATCACTTTCCAAATAAAAATGGCAGCAATTCTCGTGAGCGCTAAAGTTTCTGTTTTTTACAGCAAGATCAAAAAGACTTTCCCCAAGTCTTCCCAACGGTTATACTTGGCACAAACACTAATTAAACACAAAAAAGCACAACCAAAACAGAGCCTAGATAAATTATTTATTACTAAACAGGCGAAAAAAGCAAGGAACAAAAATAAAATTGAGTTGCCTCCCAACAAGCGCTATCGTTTAACGCCCCTAGCTAGGCATAAAAGCGAAGATAGATCTAGGTATTTCCATCTTTGGTAGGCAAGCCATAAGTGGCTCTCATACTATATTCATATGGTAATTTAATTTTAATTCTAGGGAAGTGTTCCATGCCTTTCCTCAACGGAAATTGGAATCTAATATTCTCTTCCTTCATATCAATAATTGCACCAATCATTCTAAGGAAAGGTCTACCAAGAATAATAGGACATGAAGGATTGCAATCTATATCAAGAACAATAAAATCTACGGGCATATAATTCCTATTTTCAACAATAAGAACATAATTAATTCTTTCCATAGGTTTCTTAATGGAGGAATCCGCAAGGTGCAAGTTTAAAGAGCAATCATCAAAATCACGGAAACCTAGCAAATCACACAAAGTCTTTGGAATCGTGGAAACACTAGCACCCAAATAACACAAAGCATAGCACTCATGAACTTTAATTTTAATTTTTATTGTAGGTTCCCACTCATCATAAAGTTTTATAGGGATAGAAACTTCCAACTCAAGTTTTTCTTCATAAGATTGCATCAAAGCATCAACGATATGTTTGGTAAAGGCTTTATTTTGACTATAAGCATGTGGAGAATTTAACATGGATTGCAACAAGGAAATACAATCTATCAAAGAGAAATTATCATAATTAAATTCCTTGAAATCCAATATAGTGGGTTCGTTGATATTTAAAGTTTTGATCTCTTCAATCCCACTTTACCAATTTTTGCATCAAGATCTAAAAACTCCGAATTTTTGGAATGCCTTCTAGGTAAAGGTGGATCATATTCAGTCCCATCATTATCAATATTCATATTGCAAAACAAAGATTTAATAGGGGACACATCAATAACTTTTTGATCTTCATCTTTATTATCATGAAAACTAGAAGAACACGCTTTTATAAAGCAATCTTTCTTAGCATGCATCCTAGCGGTTCTTTGTTTGCACTCATCAATGGAAATTCTCACGGCTTTGAGAGACTCATTGATATCATGCTCAGGTGGAATAGATCTAAGTTTCAAAGAATCAACATCAAGAGAAATTCTATCAACGTTCCTAGCCAATTCATCAACTTTAAGAAATTTTTCTTCAAGCAAAGTGTCGGTGTCAAAACCAGCAGATCTCGGGTAGGGGGTCCCGAACTGTGCGTCTAAGGCGGATGGTAAGAGGAGGCAGGGGACACGATGTTTTACCCAGGTTCGGGCCCTCTTGATGGAGGTAAAACCCTACGTTCTGCTTGATTTATTCTTGATGATATGAGTATTACAAGAGTAGATCTACCACGAGATCGGAGAGGCTAAACCCTAGAAGCTAGCCTATGGTATGATTGTCTGTTGTCCTACGGACTAAAACCCTCCGGTTTATAAAGACACCGGAGAGGGTTAGGGTTACACAAGGTCGGTTACAAAGGAGGAGATATCCATATCCGTACTGCCTAGCTTGCCTTCCATGCCAAGTAGAGTCCTATCCGGACACGGGACGAAGTCTTCAATCTTGTATCTTCATAGTCCAACAGTCTGGCCAAAGGATATAGTCCGGCTGTCCGGAGACCCCCTAATCCAGGACTCCCTCAGTAGCCCCTGAACCAGGCTTCAATGATGATGAGTCCGGCGCGCAGTGTCGTCTTCGGCATTGCAAGGTGGGTTCCTCCTCCGAACACATCACAGAAGAGTTTGAATACCAGGATAGTGTCCGACCCTGCAAAATAAATTCCATATACCACCATAGAGAGAATAATATTTCCACAAATCTTAATCTGCTGACACACTTTGGCAACATGACATCAGGCCATGGCTCAGTGATTATTCGAACCACTTTTCTTCAACCATCTCCACACATAACGCGAGGCAGTTTCTTGACACGTCTTGTCAAAGTAGAGATTGTGTTCCCCTAATTACGGGATTCTCATCAATACGGTCGTGGGTAACCTAACCATGCCTAGGACTCCTCGATTTTAGGCAAGTCCCAAACGGCCACTAGGAGGATGCTTGATATTCACCCTCTTTATAAAGGGACAAGGCTTTTACTTTTTTCCCTCTCATGCTCAATCGAATCCTTCCCTCGCCTCGAGTTCTAACACCCAAAGCCCAGGTTAGGTGCTTCGGACCTTCAATCATGTCCGGATCTAGCCTTCAAGGCCGGTGGATGCCCTCCTCCATTACGGAAGAGGATATCAAGAAGTTGAGGGAGGCCAGATACCTGACCGCCGAGGTTTCGCATCGGCTGCCTGCCCTAGGGCAGGTCGTCCCTACTCCCGAACCCAACGAGAACGTTGTGTTCATCTCCCACTTCCTCCATGGTCTAGGCCCCACTCTGGATCCCTTCATTAGATTTCCACGATCTAGCCCCGGACTCCTTTCTCCACATCTCGGCATTTATTGTTGTATGTGAGGCCTTCCTCCGCATTACCCCTCACTTCGGCCTGTGGCTCAAGACCTTTGACGTGAAGCCGAAGATGGTCGAGGGGCAGCATGTAGCATGTGGAGGCGCATTAATAAGCAAGATCGCTGGAGCTCCATGGCCAAAGGGTTCCTTTCCATAGTTGTCCGGATTATGGCAACGGGAGTGGTTTTACATCACAACTCCCAGAAGTGCCAAGTCGATGGCTGCCCCTGCTTTCCGCTCGGGCCCTCCACCACAACTGATGTCATGGATTAGCAGAGGGCTGAGCTGGGGTCCAGCCATGGATGTGCCTATACTGCAAAGCCGCATTCAAGATATCTTTGAAGGAGATTTCAGTCTAGTTACGATGGTGCAAGTCATGCTGGTTCGTCGAGTCCAGCCTTGCAAACGCCGGCCCCTCCTTATGTGGGAGTTCAACCCAGAAGGACTATGCACTATTCAGAATTTCCTCACCCAGACGCACGAGGAGATGTATAAATCATTCTTCGGACGCCCACATAGAGTGTCTGGATACTACCAAGGACATGGGCCTGAGCAGCAACCGCACCGCCGACCAAGTAAGTAATCCTCTAGCCGAACACACCGTCTTTCATTTATCATGACGTCATTCTGAAAAATCACTCTTTGACCAGGACTGGCTAACAAAGGCGAAGATGATTCGGTGTTCGGCCCCCATTCCTGAGGGTTTGGACAATCCGGTACAGGAAAAGATGCTCGAGCTAGCACCTTGCTCGGATCCCTCAAAGGAAGATAAAGGGGGGAATAATGATGGCGAAAGCGGGCCCCCATCGCTACTAATTTCAACTGAGGGAATGAGGGCCTCTGCGAGGGAGGATAACAAAGGGGAAGAATCCGACATTCTCTTGCCCCGGGGAAGGAAGAGGACCGCCTCTGAAGATCCAAAAGCCAAGGCTTCCAAACAGGAGAAGAAATCTCCACCAGAGGGTCCGGCCGGGGTGCTCTTGCCACACAAAGTTCGTGCGGAGATCAGCCCTCTAACGAGCTGTAAGTTATCGAAAAATACTTGATAGTAAAGATATTCTACCTTTGTTCCAAGGAAAATAACCGAAGCATTTATCTTGCAGTTCGGATCTCAGCCCTTCTCAGTAAAGCTCCTCTTCGGGGGATCTTCTTCCAGAGATGATGGAGAGAGAAACGCCTCCCCCAGACTCCTCCGCTCAAGAAGCGGGCGACCTTGAAGTGTCATCTCGGAGGGCCTCCCCAGATCCGGTGAGGCCAGAAGATAATCCTATGGTCACCCGAAGTCCCCAGTATCCGGCTCTTGAAGAGAGCAAACAGAAGAGTCCGGCACCGTCTGGTATGCGGTCGGACGTACTGAGGGAGCTGTTGGAGTGAGCGGCCATCTCAGAAGAACACCATATGTTGATGGGTACGGTGATGGAAAGAATTTTGTCCGCCGAAAGCGGATTGCATGAGGCCTTTATGAGTCTACTGACGGGCTTTGAGGTACGTGAAATGATATACTTTTTGATAGTACCACACATTTTTAGGTGTGCCCTGTGTAGATAGTAGCCCCTAAGACTCTGGTTGTCGTCGAGAACGGCGGCGAACAGAGGATCGTAGTCCCAGGTAATAACCAAACTGCCTTTATGTGCAGGTGGCTGGAGCTCCGGTGGCTGGCCGGACTCATGAGATTGCCAAACTAAAGCTGCAACTGGATGCGGCGGATGCCGACATCGAGCTTGTTAATAAGCGGCTTGACGAGGCACAGGGTAAGTGATATTTTCTGGTGAATGTCACATAGTAAGAGCAGCATAACGCCGGTATCTTAAATATGTTGTGACTACAGATGGAGCTTCCACCGTGGAGACCCTTTGGGCGGAACTTACCCGAGCCAAGGAACAAGCAAGAATTAGTAATGCGGCCGCTTTAAAGGCGGCCGAAGACTTAATAGCCAAGAAGGCCGTGCATGGCGAGACCAAAGAGAAGATGGCCGAAATGGATGTAAAGTTAAAAGACACGGCCGACCGTTGCCAGTTCCTTGAAGAAGAAAACCAGGCGAAGGCGACGGACCTTGAAAAGGCCATGATGGCAACCAAAGACACCCGCTCTGCCATGAGAGCGAGGAAGGAAGAGCTGCGTGAAGCCGGGGATATTGTGGCTGGAAAGCCCTTTATGCTGTGGAGGAAGTTTGGAGATCCTCGGTATGCCCCTCTGGATCGGCTGTGGAGTTCGGCAGACGCATATCTGGACTTGGCGGCGAGCACTGTCGATGCGGCCGAATACTTCCGAGATCAAATAGATCGTGAAGTGGACAAACTGTTCTTGTCTCAATTTAACATTCCAGAGCATCCGCTTCCATTGACTGATCAGCTTGCCAAATGGGCCGAGCTGGATAGATTGTCCGGACTCGCCATGAAGTCTGTTGTAGATGATTTGTGGCCGGAAAGGCCGAAGCCGAACAGCTATTTCAGCTTGGTGCAGCAGTTCCTTGGTGCGGTGCCGCGTATTAATGCGATGAAGAGGTCGGCGTGCATAGAAGGCTCGCGTATGGCCCTTTCCCGTGTCAAGATATACTGGGCGGAGATGGATGCCACCACTGTTGCGGCACAGGGTTCGGCCATAGGCCGAGTGGCTGCCGAGCACTATTTTGAAGAAGTTCTTGAAGGCGCTCGTTCGATAGAGGCCCAGTGCTCGAAGAATATTATGTTTGAGTGACATGTAGTCCCATTGTAAAAACAATGTTTTATTGAATTTATCAAGGCTGTATTTATACTTTTGCCCAAAAGTAATATGATGCCTCCTGTGCGGCCGTTTACATATATATATATATATATATATATATATATATATATATATATATATATATATATATATATATATATATATATATATATGTATATAACCTGAAAGAATGCAGTCATCGGCTTCAGCCCCCACGCATATAATGCGGGGGTGTTTGCAGAAGACGCGTTTTCACACTTAATCCAACGTCTTGGTCCTATTAAGGAAGTGATAGCGCAGCGAACTAGGCAACCGTACTATAATGCTTTAACACTTTCACTTAGCCAGAGGAGTTTGACAGTGGGGCTACTATATAGCCCCTGGTGGCTCCGCACTCACTCGAATTTGGGATGCGTACATGCCTGACTGGGAAACGACCCTTTGTTAAGGCGGAGGAATTCTAAGATTTCGATAGGTCATCGAGTGGTTGACCAGTCTCACGCTATATCATGACAATCAGTTTTCGGCTTTCTCTACTGAGGTGCTCGTCCGGCTGAACGAGGGCACAATCGCAGTAGTTCTCCTGGTGCCGCCTTAGCCGATAGAGCGGAACATAAGGCAGCAAAACACAGGAGCCGGGAAAACCCAACATTTGACCAAAGACATGATTCGGAGCTGATGCATATAAGGCCAAACTCGCGACGCCGAACACTCCCTAAGGTATTCGGTCTTTATTGTGGGCCTGAACAGTGCCCTTTATAAGAAGCTCCTGGTGTCCAGGTACGTGCATTACTCTGACGTGGCCACATGCCAAGACGTCAGCATCCTTCTCAATTGTACTGAGAATCCGAGGGATGTGTATCAACAAGAGACAGTAAAAAAGGTTGACACAGGGTCTTAATCTAAAAAGAATCCTCGGAACGGGTCCCTGCTGCACATCTGCGCCTGTGTCTCTGTTGTGCCATATCCTGGACGGGTGTAGCATGATGGTCATCTGTAAAAGAGAGGAACTTAGGTGAAAAGTTGTCGTGCAAAAAGGTAGGTTTAAAGAAACCATGTTCAATTTAAGATGAGTAAAAGTTGCCACTTGTCTGTGCTCGTTGAGCCCCTTGTATTTGTAATAGGGGTATGGCCATCAAACCTGTATGAATTACATATAGCTGCGCCAAACTCGTCTAACCGTGTTCGTGGTCTTGATGACCTATCGAATGCTTTAGTTGGTGAGGCCGTTTTAGTGTGTGGCTGCCAAGGCAGCCGCACTATCTTCGGCGCACAGGGATCACTCAATATTTCCATTTACTGTAATGATGCCACATGGACCGGGCATCTTAAGAGTGAGGGAAGCGTAATGCGGTATTGCATTAAAGCGAGCGAAAGCTTCGCGTCCAAGTAGTGCTTGATAGCCACTTTGGAATGGCGCAATGTGGAAGGTTAAATTTTCGCTACAGAAGTTATCGAGGAAGCCGAATATAACCTCTAGTAGCAGGGAGCCCGTGCAATGAGCCCCTGGGCCTAGTGTTACTCCTTTAAAGGTAGTATTGCTGTGGCAAACTTTTGTTGGGTCTATCCCCATTTTGTGGACTGTGTCCTGATATATCAGGTTTAGATTGCTGCCACCGTCCATCAGGACTCGTGTGAAGTGGTATCCGTCAATTATTGGATCTAATACCAAGGCAGCCCATCCTGTGCGCCGGATACTTGCTGAGTAATCCTGATGGTAGAAGGTGATCGGTTGAGACGGCCAGTGGCAGAACTCCACGGTGATAGGCCCTTGGGCATATTTATCTGGGAGTGCCGCTTTGTTTCTCCCCTTTATCACGTGTAACATGTTTACTGTTTGACTTCTGGTGGAAATTTCTTCTGTTCCCCATTGCTTTGCTTGCGAGGCTCATCCTCGTCTTCGCTTGAAGTATCCTGCCCCTTGTGTTCGGCGTTGAGCTTGCCGGACTGTTTGAAGACCCAACATTCTCTGTGGGTATGATTTGCAAGTTTATCGGGGGTGCTTTGGATCTGACATATTTGGTCCAAAATTTTGTTTAGGCTGGACAGTTCATCTCTGGTGCCTTTAGGGGGTGGCTTTTGCTGACCTGGCCAAGTGCTTCTGAATCCGGAGTTTACCTCCATGCTCTTCGGGCTGTCTTCTTTATTCCGACGCTTATGATTTTTGCTGCATCGTGATTTCCTGTTTCCATCTCTAACTTCGGATGTACTTGGGTCGCTGGTGCTGCATCGGGCTAGCCAGTTGTCCTCGCCCACGCAAAAGTGGGTCATGAGGCTTGTTAATGCTGCCATTGTTCTCGGCTTTTCGTGGCCAAGGTGTCTGGCAAGCCATTCGTCTCGGACGATGTGCTTAAAAGCTACCAAGGCATCGGCGTCCGGACAGTCGACTATTTTGTTCTTTTTAGTAAGAAGCCTGTTCCAAAGCTTTCGGGCTGACTCTCCGGGCTGTTGAGTTATATGACTTAAATCGTCCACATCCGGAGGTTGGACATAAGTCCCTTGAAAATTTGCCCAAAAAGCGTCTTCGAGCTCTTCCCAGCTTCCAATGGAGCTTTCGGGGAGGCTTTTAAGCCAGTGCTGAGCTGGCCCTGTGAGTTTGAGGGTGTCGGTGTCAAAACCGGCGGATCTCGGGTAGGGGGTCCGGAACTGTGCATCTAGGCCGGATGGTAACAGGAGGCAAGGGACACGAAGTTTTACCCAGGTTCGGGCCCTCTTGATGGAGGTAAAACCCTACGTCCTGCTCGATTAATATTGATGATATGGGTAGTACAAGAGTAGATCTACCACGAGATCGGAGAGGCTAAACCCTAGAAGCTAGCCTATGGTATGATTGTCGTTCTACGGACTAAAACCCTCTGGTTTATATAGACACCGGATAGGTTTAGGGTTACACAAAGTCGGTTACAATGGTAGGAGATCTACATATCCGTACTGCCAAGCTTGCCTTCCATGCCAAGGAAAGTCCCTTCCGGACACGGGACGAAGTCTTCAATCTTGTATCTTCATAGTCCATGAATCTGGCTGAAGGTATAGTCTGGCCATCCGGACACCCCCTAATCCAGGACTCCCTCAGTAGCCCCCGAACTAGGCTTCAATGACGATGAGTCCGGCGCGCAGATTGTCTTCGGCATTGCAAGGCGGGTTCTCCTCCAAATTCCGTGTACCTGTTGAATAAAGTCTGGTTTCTTGTAAATGTTGCGCTCCTTGGCTTCTACGCCCAATAATGGCCGTCTCCCACGTGTCAAACGAATACGAAAAGTCTGAGTGTTTTTACATCCACACCCCTAGCCGCGTAAATGAGCCGCCTATTTAAGGGGATGAGGACTTAGATCCAAACACACCTTCTCCCTTCCACGAGTATTCATCAGAGCGTATTCGACAGAGGTCCATTCTATCATGGCCGGCCGCCGCAGCTCCTCCTCTCGCCCTTCCAGCCCTCAGCCTGGAGATTGGAAGAGGTGTTCCCTCCCGCACAGCGAGCTAGTGGAGCTCCAGACCAAGGGATTTCTCCCCCCGGCCTATATGGTCCCGGTTCGAGCCGGACTCGCCACCTATAATGGCGGAGAGAAAGCGGAGAGCGTCCCCAATCCCTCCAAAGGAGAGCGAGTATGCCTTGCCCCTTACTTAATAAGAGGGCTTGGATTTCCAATTCATCCGTTTCTCCGGGGCTTCTGGAGTTCTATGGCCTCCAGCTGCACAACCTCACGCGTGCTTCCATATTGCATATCGCGGGCTTCGTAGCCCTCTGCGAGCTGTTTTTGGGTGTTGAGGCTCATTTCGGGCTGTGGAAAGAGCTATTCTGCCTTGTGCCCCGTTCTAAGAAGGGGTCAGTGTATCAAGTGGGCGGAGCCGAAGTGTGGCGCATCGCCGGGACCGGATATTTATCCGGAACCCCAAAGAAGGCGTCCGAGGACTGGCCTTCGGAATGGTTTTACATAGAGGACCTTCCGCTGCGGGATCCTGTCCGTATCGGCCTCCCTGAGTTCGACAGTGCTCCACTAAAGAAGCGCCTAAGTTGGCGTCCACGGAGCCCTCAGAGGGAAAGTGACAAGGATGTTATTTACCTGATGGGCCGGATAAGATTGTTAGCTCATTCCGGACTGACCATGACTGGGGTCATGGCCGCACGCATTATGCGAGGGGTGCAACCGCTACAGTATAGAGGCCACCCCATGTGGGACTTCAACGGGGAGGACGACGCCACCCACTACGGCCGTAAGGGGCCGGATTCGGCTGTGGCTCTAACGAAGACCCTGTCCGCTTTGTACAAGGGAGAAGAGGAGGATTTTCTCCGCGTCGACCCAAAGGGTGGATTTTCTATGTACAATCCTCCAAGCTGGGTAAGTGGTCGCATCTTGCCCATCCGTTTTATATCCCCATTGTTAAATATTCAGTCTAGCGACTTCAATGCAGGAACTGCGCCAGGCTGTTAAAGAAATAAATAGCCCTCCTCCACAACCCGAGGACCCAGGACGGTCCCTCGACCCAGCCTCTCAAGAGGATCCGGACGTATCTGTGGAGCTGGTTGATGGAGTGTTCCATCAATTGAGCAAGGACAACGCCTTGGTGGCCATTACAGCCGATTACTAGGGCTAATCCCGGCCTCCCAGGTAACTGAGATCGAAGTCCCAGTACTCCGAATAGGGGTCCACCCTCTCGTGTTTTCAGTTTCTTGATTACAACCGAGCTTTGCAGGGGAGGTTTCTGAGATGGGAGGCCGAACCTGCGGCGACAAGCCAACGAGGGGCCGCAGGGACCGGTGGGCAGAAAAGAGGTGCAGTCCAGACTGAGGCGTCGGCGCAAAGATATGGCACGCCTCCTTATCCCAGGTGTTATACCTTTAAGGCATATTAACACTCGTGCTCTCTTCAGGACAAAGAGACCTCGCCGGACTATATTCGGAGAGGCTGCCAATCGCGCCTCCACCAGCCAGGCTCCAAAGCCTGGTCCGGAGGCGGAGGCGGACACAAAGCGCGCACCGGACGCTCCTCCGACGGAGGATGTGGACAGGTTGTCTGCCACCAACTCTGAGGTGGAGAGTGCCATGAACCACAGGCGTCGCCGGACAATTTTTTGTGACGCTTGTTTCTCCCAAGAGGCATTAGATGCCTTCAAGTCGGGAGATGCGTACCTCCGTGCCGCTCAAAATGGTCTAGCCAGAGCCACGGAGCAATATGTAAAAGACATGCGGGTAAGAAAATTTTGGTAATTATATATATATATATATATATATATATATATATATATATATATATATATATATATATATATATATATATATATATATACCAGTAGCCCCCGAGACTTGAAACAGTTAGAATAACTGATTTAAGGATCATATGTTATGCAGGTTCTTACAGAAAAGAATTCCCTACTGTCCCAGGAGCTGGAAGAGTGCAAAGCCCAACTTGAGGCCGCACTAGCCGCGGCAGGGGATCCCAAGGATACCCCCTCTAGTAATATACACTTCGAAAGATAAATATTTTGCGAAGCACAACATGGGTGTGAATCTGACAAATGAAATTGCAGATGGCGCCGGATTGAATCCGGAAAGGCAACACCTCCTACGCCAGCTGAAGGCTGGTGAGAAGGTGCTGACAAAGGTGAGGCGGGAGAAGAATGATCTCCAAGATGCCAACACCAAGCTGGGCGTCAAGCTGAAATATGTTCGTGCCCAGCTGTCAGACTCCGTTAAGGAGAATCAACGGCTTTGGAGCAGCATATTTAGTAAGTGCTTGAACGAACCTTTGGAGAAAAAAAGTTCGGCGGGGAAGTCGACTAACGGAGTAATGTCTGTAGGTGTGCTAACAGGTCGTCCTGCAGAGGAGATGCCCGGTTCTACGGGTGACCTTCTTCCCGAGCTCTCGCAACTGCTCGAGCGAGTTCGGAGGGCGATGCGAGGCGTCGCCTAGGCCCTGTGGCCATCCATCTCCGTGCCCGAAGGTCTTGGAGAGCTTGCGGAGAAGCTAAAGGGAGCACGGAGGCGCTTCCGATTGCGGAAGATATCGGCCTGCCGTCAGGGCACTAGGGAGGCCTGGGCCATGGTGAAGACACGGTACACAAAGGTTGACCCCAACCACATGGCCGAGGTCGGTCCTGTGGGGCCCGATGGGAAGGAGATCCCTGTAAGCTTAGTATACGGCCAAGTAGAATTGGCCGCAAAGTATTCCCAACAGGACTGTAAATTAGACAGCCTATTGGATGGTATTGAAGAGGAATACAATCAGTCAGAATGACTATGTAATTTAATTGACATTTATAATGCCTTCTAGCCGGATTGTAGATTGTTTGTCATGGCCGACCTTTTCGCTTCAGCTTTGGGACCTGACAGTCCGGAGTGTGTCTGAATTCCCATACGGTTATATAAGAACCGGGGAATGCATGGAGACCAGGCGTAGAGGTCATTAGTGCGTGAACAGACAAGTGCCCGACTAGTTATGTTATATTACATGGTTAGTAAGAAACATCTTCCAGGGAGAATAGTTCCGTTAGGGGTTTCTTTCCCTGGGAGGCATGCCCTACAGTGCATGCCCATTCTGCGAAAAAGACGCAGGAAAAAGCATCTGGGGGCTCATAAATAAATAACTAAAAAGATCATCTTTTAGGTCACCGACCGAATATTCCCTTAAGAACGCTAGCTTTCGGCTTCACCCAGTCTGAGGTACACATCCGGCTGATCCGGCAGTAACAATCGCAGAGGTGCTCCCTGTACCGCCTAGCCGAATAATCGGGAACGTAGGGGTAAGCATAGGAGCCAGGCAACCCAGCTTGGCCAAAACTTAAGTCATATCGATGCATATAATGGTGAAATAAAAGGTACATGCGGAAGTGTAACACATGTGTTGGGCATGAAGCCCGTATAAATAAGCTTCTGTTAAAAGAAGCCCCCAGGTTTGATGAGTGCGAATAGCACGTCATTTGGATGAGCCTTTAAAGGCTATAAGAGAAAGGAAGGGGAGAAGGTGAGAAATGTAAGACAGACAGTATATAAAGAATGGACAGAGGAAGGAGACGAACACAGAGTCTGGCGCTAGGCATAGAATCTTCGGAGACAGGCTGCGTTCCATGGGTTCGGCTCGAGTCGGTTATCCGATGCATCTCGCAGGAGGTACGCTCTGCCAGTCAAGACTTGGTCAATTATGAAGGGACCTTCCCACTTGGGCTTGAGTTTGTCCTTTTTCTTGTCCGGCAGGCGTAGAACTAATTCGCCAATGTTGTAATTTTTGGCCCGTACTTGTCTGCTTTGGTATCTTCGAGCCTGCTGTTGATAGAATGCGGAACGGGCTTTTTCCACGTCACGCTCCTCCTCCAATGCGTCCAAACTGTCCTGCCAGTCGAGCTCGGCTTCTCTTTCTTCGTACATGCGCACTTGAGGTGAGTCATGAATTATGTCGCAAGGCAAAACTGCCTCTGCGCCGTACACCATAAAGAATGGTGTGTATCCAGTGGTGCAATTCGGCGTGGTCCGTAGCCCCCAGAGTACAGAGTCGAGCTCCTCTACCCAGTGCGTGTTAGATTCCTTGAGGGACCGCACTAATCTGGGCTTCATGCCGCTCATGATAAGACCATTTGCACGTTCGACCTAACCGTTAGTTTGTGGGTGATAGACAGAAGCATAATCGAGCTTGATGCCCATGTTTTTGCACCAGAGTTTTACCTCGTCGGCCGTAAAGTTCGTGCCGTTATCAGTGATGATGCTGTGGGGGACGCCGTAGCGGTGTACAACCCCGGATATAAAGTCTATCACCGGTCTGGATTTGACCGTCTTAACAGGCTTGGCTTCTATCCATTTGGTGAACTTATCCACCATGACCAGTAAGTATTTTTTCTTGTGGGTTCCGCCTTTAAGGGGTCAAACCATGTCAAGCCCCCAGACCGTGAAGGGCCAAGTGATGGGGATAGTTTGGAGGGCGGTGGGTGGCATATGGCTTGGGTTTGCAAAGAGCTGGCAACCGGCGCATCGTTGGACTAAGTCCTGGGCGTCTGCCTGGGCCATCGGCCAATAAAGCCTGTACGAAAGGCCTTGCTTACAAGGGACCGAGCTACAGCGTGATGACCGCCGAGTCCGGCATGAATTTCAGCCAGGAGGTTCCGCCCTTCCTCTTCGGAGATGCGCCTTTGAAGTACTCCGGTAGTGCTTTTCTTATAAAGCTCTCCCTCGTGGACTTTGTAGTCTTTGGATCGTCGCACTATGCAGCGTGCCACATTTTGGTCCTCGGGGAGTTCCTGCCTAGTAAGGTAGGCGAGGAATGGTTCTGTCCACGGGGCAATGACGACCATTATTACGTTGGCTGAAGGTGTTATTTCATTGGCAGAGCCTCCGATTGTGTCAGAATGTTCGGTGTCGGGCAGTGCGGTTGGGTCCGGGCTGTTATTGTTCGGCTCCCCTTCCCATACAACGGATGGCTTGAACAGACTTTCTTTTTTTTTTGAGGGGATGAACAGACTTTCTAAGAAGATGTTGGGGGCGACTACATCGCGTTTTGCGCCGATGCGTGCCAGGACATCTGCCGCCTGATTATTTTCCCGGGCTATATGGTGAAATTAAAGCCCTTCGAACTCAGCTGACATTTTTAGGACAGCGTTGTGGTAGGCTGCCATTTTTGGATCCTTGGCATCGAAGTCTCCATTTATTTGGGATATTGCGAGGTTCGAGTCCCCGCGCACCTCTAGGCGTTGAATGCCCATGGATACTGCCATCCGGAGACCATGTAAAAGGGCCTCATTTTCGGCTGCATTGTCGGAGTCTGCGTACATAATCTGGAGTACGTATTGAACTGTGTCTCCTGTACTCTTTAGGGAGTTCGGCCTCCATCCATTCTGCGACAAAGTCGGCCAAAACATGCGACTTGATGGCTCGCCGTGGCTTATAAGTTATGTCGAACGGGAGGAGCTCAATGGCCCATTTTGCAATCCGGCCTGTTGCGTCACGGTTGTTTATAATATCGTTAAGTGGTACTTCTGAGGCTACTGTTATTGAACACTCTTGAAAGTAGTGTCGTAGCTTCCGGGATGCCATGAATATCGCGTACGCAATCTTTTGATAATGCGGGTACCGTGATTTGCACGGAGTGAGGACAATGGACACGTAATAGACCGGCTTTTGAAGGGGGAATTTGTGTCCGTCCGTTTCTCGTTCGACGACGAGCACTGCGCTTACAACCTGATGTGTTGCTGCAATGTACAATAGCATTGGTTCGCCAATGTTTGGCGCGGCCAGGACTGGGTTTGTTGCCAATATGGCTTTTATTTCGTCGAGTCCGGCCATGGTTGCATCCGTCCATTCGAAGTGTTCGGTGCGCCGAAGGAGGTGGTAAAGGGGTAGGGCCTTTTCTCCCAAGCGGGAGATAAAGCGGCTTAGAGCCGCTACGCATCCGGTTAACTTTTGTATTTGTTTGAGGTCTTTTGGGATATCCAATGGTGACAGAGCTCGGATCTTGGCTGGATTTGCTTCAATTCCTCTATCGGATACAATGAAGCCCAAGACCTTTCCGGCGGGAACGCCGAAAACACATTTTTCCGGGTTGAGCTTGATGTTGTATGTTCAGAGGTTATCAAATGTGAGCCTCAAGTCGTCTACTAGAGATTCGACATGTCTTGTTTTGATGACCACATCATCTACATATGCCTCCACTGTTTTGCCGATCTGGTTTGCCAGACATGTCTGAATCATGCGCTGATATGTTGCGCCGGCGTTTTTGAGCCCGAAGGGCATTGTGTTGAAGCAGAATGGGTCGTATGGTGTGATAAATGCCGTTGCGGCTTGGTCTGGTTCTGCCATCTTGATTTGATGGTAGCCGGAATATGCGTCGAGGAAACACAACGGATCGTGTCCTGCGGTAGCGTCGATAATTTGATCGATGCGGGGGAGGGGGAAGGGATCCTTTGGGCAAGACTTGTTAAGGTCTTTAAAAGCAACGCACATGCGCCAGGATTTGTCCTTCTTTGGTACCATCACCAAGTTTGCTAGCCAGTCCGGATATTTTATATCTCTGATGAATCCAGCCTCCAATAGCTTTGCTAGCTCCTCTCCCATAGCCTGTCTCTTAGGTTCGGAAAAACGCCGAAGAGCTTGTTTGACAGGTTTGAAACCTTTTAGGATATTTAGGCTGGGCTCAGCCAGCCTGCGTGGGATTCCTGGCATGTCTGAAGGGTGCCAGGCAAAAATGTCCCAGTTCTCTCGTAGGAACTCTCGCAGTGCGGTGTCTACATCAGGGTTGAACTGTGCCCCGATGGAAGCTCTTTTATTGGGGTTCGTTGGATGGACCTGGAATTTGACTATTTCGTCCGCCGATTTAAAGGAGGTGGACTTAGATCTTTTGTCGAGTACCACATCGTCCCTATTCACCGTGGAGCACAACGCAGTCAGTTCCTCAGTCGCTAGGGCTTCGGATAGTGCCTCGAGGGCCAGTGCGGCTGTCTTGTTTTCGGCGCGGAGTGCTATGTCCGAATCACTAGCGGGAGTGATGATCTCTTTAGGCCCGGGCATCTTGAGCTTCATGTACTCGTAATGGGGTATTTCTTGGAAGATTGTAAACGCTTCCCGCCCTAACAGAGCGTGATAACTGCTGCTGAACGGAGCCACATGGAACGTGACCTCTTCAGACCTGTAATTGTCCGCCGTGCCGAACACCACATCTAGTGTGATTTTTCCTGTACAGCGCGCTTCTCGACTGGGGATTATTCCTCTAAAGGTTGTGCTGCTTCGCTCAATGCGGTTCTAGTCTATTTCCATTTTTTGAAGGGTTTCCTCATAAATGAGGTTCAATCCGCTGCCGCCGTCCATGAGTACTTTGGTAAGACGAAAGCCGTTCACTATTGGACTGAGGACCAATGTAGCTGGTGCTCGGGCTGTTCGGAATTTAGGTTCATCACTGGCGTTAAAGGTAATAGCCGTGTCACTCCATGGGTTTATTGTTGCTACTTGGTAGACTTCGGCGAGGCTGCGGAGTGTCCTTTTTCGCATATTATTTGATGCGAAAGTCTCGAAGACTGTTAATACCGTATTGGTGTCTCTGGGGTGGCTTTCCGTGGCCTCCGGAATTAGGAGGTCTTCGCCAATTTTGGCCACCTGCCGGAGTATCCAACATGCTTTAAGGCTGTGAGTTGGTGTGGCATCCTTTGTACTGTGAATTTTACAGGGTCCATTAAGCCATCCTTCCAGTACGGTTCCATGCCCTGTAGAGGGTTTTTGCTTTTTGGTGTTTGACCCGGGTGTCTGGCGATGATGCACCCTTTTATTTCGGACTGGGTTTGTACTCAGGGCCGGATCGTCCCAAAATTTTATTTTGGTTTTCCAGGCGCTTTCCATCGCACAATACTTTCATACAATGGACGCTAAGTCAGCGAAGCGTGTAATATCACGGCGGCTTATGGCGTTGAGGATTCCCTTGTCCGTGCAATTATTGCAGAAGATTGAGATTGCGTCTTCCTCGCGACAGTCCCTTATCCTGTTCCTAATCAGGAGGAATCTGGCCCAGTAATGATGTACTGTTTCATCGGGCTCTTGCCTGATTTGGGATAGATCACTTATGTTCGGGTGGGTGGGTGGAATTAAATCCGAAGCCTCACCCAATCTGAGGCTCAGAGGCCGAGGAATTTCCGAACTCGAAAATTTGGATTCCTGGATGTTGTCCAATGAATCCAACCCGTCGCCTGACTATAAGTTTAGGTCTTGAGTAATATCCACCTCTCCACGGGTATCCGGCTTGGAGGGATCGGGAATCAGGACGTAGCTAGTCCTTAAGATAGATGAAGGGTTGCCGCACTTTCCCTCTACCACGACAACGTAATGGGTGACTTGGGGAGAGTTAATCTCTCTCAGATCGGGTTTAGGCCTAATCTGGTCGTAATCCGTAGCGACTCCCAGGGTGGCAATGAGATCCAAGAGCTCTTTTATGGAGGAGAGCTCCATTGGATCTAACTGCTCGGCGAGTTTCGAGCTGACATGAAGATTATTTTCGATGGCTGAGAGGTCATCATCGGCGTAGAAGCTGAACAGGCGGTCATAAGAAAACCACCTAGCCGGAGGGTTTGGCCAACAGCCAAAGCTCCGTTAGCAACGGTGTCATCTTTAAAGATGGGGCGAGGCATCCTTCCTGATGGCGACAACACAGAGGAACTCTCAATGAAAGCACCAATGTCGGTGTCAAAACCGGCAGATCTCGGGTAGGGGGTCCCAAACTGTGCGTCTAGGCCGGATGGTAATAGGAGGCAAGGGGCACGAAGTTTTACCCAGGTTCGGGCCCTCTTGATGGAGGTAAAACCATACGTCCTGCTCGATTAATATTGATGATATGGGTAGTACAAGAGTAGATCTACCACGAGATAGGAGAGGCTAAACCCTAGAAGCTAGCCTATGGTATGATTGTCATTCTACGGACTAAAACCCTCCGGTTTATATAGACACCGGATAGGGTTAGGGTTACACAAAGTCGGTTACAATGGTAGGAGATCTACATATCCGTATCGCCAAGCTTGCCTTCCACGCCAAGGAAAGTCCCTTCCGGACACGGGATGAAGTCTTCAATCTTGTATCTTCATAGTCCAGGAGTCCGGCTGAAGGTATAGTCCGGCCATTCGGACACCCCCTAATCTAGGGCTCCCTCAGAGGGGTAAATACTTAATGGCGTGGAGATCATCTCCTCGAGCCATATGGATATGGAGGATATAGTCCTCAATCCAGACCCCAGGGTCTGTTGTTCCGTCGTATGCCTCTATGTTTACGGGTTTGAATCCCTCTAGAAATTCATGGTCCAGCACCTCAATGGTGAAACATAGGGGGTGTGCGGCACCCCTGTATCTGGGTGTACCGCGTTGTTCGGATGTTTGTTGTGTTGCATCGTATGCTGGAGCACTTGCGTGGTCCATAGATGGATCTGGTTGCGCCATCCTTTTGATGCGAGCCCTCACGTGGATCGCGTATTGGCTTATGTGCGGCGTTGTTTGCCACTCTATGTTGGCCGTGAGGTCGTCTATCCGGCCAGATGGCCGTTTTAATTTTTGGTTGCGGGGGACCTAAGGCCTCCTCATCGAATTCAGGTAGCAACTTCCGCTTCGGGTAGCTCTTGGTGGGGCGATGACCGCCGTACTTTGTTGCTGTGTTGAGTACTTTACTCCATCTGATTCTGAGTGTGTCTTGCGCAGCCTTGAGCCTTTGCTTCTGCTTTTTTAGACTCCTCGCGGTGGCAACAAGCCTTTGACGGGCATTCTGTTGCTCCGGGTGTCTGTCCGGTATGATGTCGTCCGTACTATTATCTTTGACAGAGTCGGGTTGTTCGGTTTGATTCTCCGTGTTGCCGTGGTCCGGCGATTGTTCACCCTACTCTAAAGCTGGGTCTATATGATCGTTGTTTCTGCCGAGGCGGGATTTGGGGCGGCGCTTATGCCGCCGCTTTGACTGCTTCTCGAGGGGATAGCCCTTTGTTGCGTCCTTCGGTTCCTCATCGTCGTCTTCTTTTGGTGTGTCCACCATGTATAAATCATGTGATGAACATGGCAGTGGTTCCTGTTCGTCTCCTGCATCGTTGTCCATACCGTCGATGTTTTCGGAGTCGAAGTCGAGCATGTTGGTTAAATCGTCGACAGTGGCTACAAAGTGGGTGGTGGGTGGGTGGCGAATTTCTTCGTCATCCGCATCCCAATCCTGCCGGACATAGTTCGGCCAGGATCCTCCTGACAAGGAGAGAGACCTTAATGAGTTCAGTACGTCACCGAAGGGCGAGTACTCAAAAATATCCGCAGAGGTAAACTCCATGATCGGCGCCCAATTGGATTCAATAGGAACGGGCGCAGGCGGTTCGGAGTCCATGGCCGGAGAAGTATCCGGCAGTTTGACAACACGGCTCTCGTGAAGGGTAAGGTCGATGTTCGGCTCGATCGCCGCTGAGGAACGGCCTCCGTGACGGGGTCTATGCACCCGTCCATGGATGGTGCAACTGGCTCCGAATTGAGGCTCGGAGCGGCTACCAGTGCGATCTCCTGAATATGGTCCGATGACAGTGCTAAATCGTAGCCATCGTGACCGCGTGGCGCACAAGGCCGGGGCTCGAATCCGTCGAATATCAAGTCTCCGCGGGCATCGGTCGTGTAATTTAATCTTCCAAACCTGACCTGGTTGCCAGGGGCGTAACTTTCGATCTGCTCCAGATGGCCAAGCGAGTTGGCCCGCAGTGCGAAGCCGCCGAACACAAAGACCCGTCTGGGGAGAAAAGTCTCACCTTGGACTTCATCGCTATCGATGATCGTAGGAGCCATCAGGCCTAACGGCGACGACATAGAGGAACTCTCAATGAAAGCACCAATGTCGGTGTCAGAACCGGCGGATCTCGGGTAGGGGGTCCCAAATTGTGCGTCTAAGGCGGATGGTAACAGGAGGCAGGGGACACGATGTTTTACCCAGGTTCGGGCCCTCTTGATGGAGGTAAAACCCTACGTCATGCTTGATTTATTCTTGATGATATGAGTATTACAAGAGTAGATCTACCATGAGATCGGAGAGGCTAAACCCTAGAAGCTAGCCTATGTTATGATTGTCTGTTGTCCTACGTACTAAAATCCTCCGGTTTATAAAGACACTGGAGAGGGTTAGGGTTACACAAGGTCGGTTACAAAGGAGGAGATATCCATATCCGTACTACCTAGCTTGTCTTCCACGCCAAGTAGAGTCCTATCCAAACACGTGACGAAGTATTCAATCTTGTATCTTCATAGTCCAACAGTCCGGCTGTCCGGAGACCCCCTAATCCAGGACTCCCTCACATAGCATTGATATTATTTTGCAAATTCATAAACTCCTTAACATTAGTCTCAAATTCAGAGGGCATCTTATTAAAATTTCCAAAAGAATTATTGTAGGAATTACCATAATTATTAGAGGAATTACTAGGATACGGCCTAGGATTAAAGTTTCCTCTATACGCGTTGTTACCAAAATTATTCCTACCAACAAAATTCACATCCATAGATTCATTATTATTCTCAATCAAAGTAGACAAAGGCATATCATTAGGATCAGAAGAAACACTTTTATTAGAAAACAATTTCATAAGTTCATCCATCTTTCCACTCAAAACATTAATTTCTTCTATCGCATGCACTTTCTTATTAGTAGATCTTTCAGTGTGCCATTGAGAATAATTAACCATAATATTATCTAGGAGTTTAGTAGCTTCTCCTAAAGTGATTTCCATAAAAGTGCCTCCCGCGGCCGAATCTAAAAGATTTCTAGAAGCAAAATACCATCTGGCATAATTTTTTTGTATAATCATCCACAAATTCAAACCATGTGTAGGGCAATTACGTATCATTAATTTCATCCTCTCCCAAGCTTGTGCAACATGTTCATGATCAAGTTGCTTAAAATTCATGATATCATTTCTAAGAGAGATGATCTTAGCAGGAGGAAAATACTTAGAGATAAAAGCATCTTTGCACTTATTCCAAGAATCAATACTATTTTTAGGCAAAGACGAAAACCAAGCTTTAGCACGATCTCTAAGCGAAAAAGGAAATGGCTTCAATTTAACAATATCATTGTACACATCTTTCTTCTTTTGCATATCACACAAATCAATGAAGCTATTAAGATGGGTAGCGGCATCTTCACTAGGAAGGCCGGCAAATTGATCTTTCATGACAAGATTCAACAAAGCAGCATTAATTTCACAAGATTCAGCATCGGTAAGAGGAGCAATCAGAGTGCTAATAAAATCATTGTTGTTGGTATTAGTAAAGTCACACAATTTGGTATTATCTTGAGCCATCGTGACAGGCAAGCTATCCAACACCCAAGCAAACAAGAAACAGGCAAAAAGAGGCAAATAGGGAAAGATAAGGAGGACGGAGAGAGAGGGCAAATAAAACGGCAAGGGTGAAGTGGGGGAGAGGAAAACGAGAGGCAAATGGCAAATAATGTAATGCAGGAAATAAGGGTTTGTGATGGGTACTTGGTATGTTGACTTTTGCGTAGACTCCCCAGCAACGGCGCCAGAAATCCTTCTTGCTACCTCTTGAGCACTGCGTTAGTTTTCCCTTGAAGAGGAAAGGGTGATGCAGCAAAGTAGCATAAGTATTTCCCTCGGTTTTTGAGAACCAAGGTATCAATCCAGTAGGAGGCCACGCACGAGTCCCTCGCACCTACACAAACAAATAAAATCCTCGCAACCAACGCAATAAAGGGGTTGTCAATCCCTTCACAGTCACTTACAAAAGTGAGATCTGATAGATATGATAAGATAATATTTTTGGTATTTTTATGATAAAGATGCAAAGTAAATAAAGCGAAATAAAAACGGTGCAAGAAATAGCTTGTTGATGGGAGATTAATATGATGGAAAATAGACCCGGGGGCCATAGGTCTCACTAGTGGCTTCTCTCGAGAGCATAAGTATTAGAGTGGGTAAATAAATTAATGTTGAGCAATTGACAGAATTGAGCATAGTTATGAGAATATCTAGGTATGATCATGTATATAGGCATCACGCCTGAGACAAGTAGACCGGCTGCTGCCTGCATCTACTACTATTACTCCACACATCAACCACTATCCAGCATGCATCTAGAGTATTAAGTTCAAAAGAACAGAGTAACACTTTAAGTAAGATGACATGATGTAGAGGGATAAAATCATGCAATATGATATAAACCCCATCTTGTTATCCTCGATGGCAACAATACAATACATGCCTTGCTGCCCCTACTGTCACTGGGAAAGGATACCGCAAGATTGAACACAAAGCTAAGCAATTCTCCCATTGCAAGAAAGATCAATCTAGTAGGCCAAACCAAACTGATAATTCAAAGAGACTTGCAAAGATAACCAATCATACATAAAAGAATTAATAGAAGATTCAAATATTGTTCATAGATAAACTTGATCATAAACCCACAATTCATCGGTCTCAACAAACACACCGCAAAAAGAAGATTATATCGAATAGATGTCCACGAGAATCGTGGAGAACTTTGTATTGATATCCAAAGAGAGAGAAGAAGCCATCTAGCTAATAACTATGGACCCGAAGGTCTGAGGTAAACTACTCACACATCATCGGAGAGGCTATGGTGTTGATGTAGAAACCCTCCATGATCGATGCCCCCTCCGGCGGAGCTCCGAAAAAGACCCCAAGATGGGATCTCACTGGTACAGAAGGTTGCGGCTGTGGAATTAGGTTTTTGGCTCCGTATCTGGTAGTTTGGGGGTACGTAGGTATATATAGGAGGAAGAAGTACGTTAGTGGAGCAACATGGGCCCCAGGAGGGTGGAGGGCACGCCAGGGGGGTAGGTGCGCCCCCTACCTCGTGCCTTTCTGGTTGCTTTCTTGACGTAGGGTCCAAGTCCTCTGGATCACGTTCATTCCAAAAATCACGTTCCCAAAGGTTTCATTCCGTTTGGACTCCGTTTGATATTATTTTTCTGCGAAACTCTGAAATAGGCAAAAACAACAACAATTCTGGGCTGGGCCACCGGTTAATAGGTTAGTCCCAAAAATAATATAAAAGTGTATAATAAAGCCCAATAATGTCCAAAACAGAATATAATATTTCATGGAACAATAAAAAATTATAGATACGTTGGACACGTATCAACAGCCTAGTTACACAACAAGGAAAGAGAGTGGGAAACGGGCATCAACAGCAGGAACAAGGTGAGGCGGGGCACTTACTGGTCCACAGCAACGTAGTCCACCTTCCGCTTGGTGAGCTTGAAGCCTAAGAGATTCGCGACTTGAGGCGCGGGCGCACTAGCCCAAGAAGCTGAAGCAGGAGCAGTAGTTGAGCCAGAAGCGGCTCTAGCCAGCACTGGAGTAGCAGTAGAATCTCGACAGATCAGCGCCGACCTGCTCCTCGTCGGGATCACGACCAGTTCCTCCTTCTCCCCGGGAGCGTCGGCCTCGTCATCATCGGGAAAGGCGCGGAGGATGTCAGCCTTACTCAAGGGGGAGGTCTCCCCCGTCCCTTCAGGGGTCTCCTCCGAGTCTTCCTCCTCCTCTTCTTCCTCGCCACGGGACTCACCAGGAGACAGCTCCACCGATGTCGGTGCCACAGGGGCCCCGGTGAGCACCGGCGGCACCAGTCCATGCCCGTCAAAGGTCGGCTTGGAGGCCACTATTAGCGCCCATCCTTGTGGCGGAACAAGGGAGTACAGACATTCCGCGGATACTCCTCATCGTCCCCAACCAGGAGGCGGAGAGCTGCATTCAGCTCCTCGTCGGACAAGGCCTCTGAGCTCAAGCGAACCTTGTCCTCTTCATCCCCAAGTTCCCACAAGGGGCGCGTGCGGGCTTGAAGTGGGGCCACGCGCGGCACCAGGAATTCCCTTAGGAGCATGGCCCCTGTAATCTTTGCTGCCTTCACATTGTCGGGCTTTAGGTTGGACTTCTTCTACTCCAGCACCAACGTCGCCCTCTCGTCGGTGAGCTTTGCTCAGGACCACCCCTTGTCAGACTGGGGCCTCTCCGTCGGCAACGCCAAGCGCGGGTGGACGCACTTGGCGCCCATCATGACCCATTTGGCCCTGAGGTTGTCATCCTTATTCCCGGTGTTTGAGATCGAGTTGGCCTTGCCGGCCGCGGTGAAATTGGCGCACCCAGAGATATGGCCCTAGCTGGCGCGGAGGAAGAAGAAGTGGCGCAACAGAGCCACGGACGACATCATGCCCAGATACGCCTCACAGTAGTAGGCGAAGATGGACAAGAGAAGGATGGAGTTGGGATGCAGATGCAGCGCCTGCAGCCCGTAGTGGCCGAGGGCCTCATAGAAGAAATCGGAGAAGGGAGGAACCAACCCGGCGGCGATACTGCTCGTGAAGAAGGGGAAGAACGCGCTCCCCTCGGGCTCCAGCACATCGGAGGCAACCCGGAGCTCCGTCTTCCCCCTTTCGTTGCTCTCCCCCGCCGTCAGCAAGCGCGTGGCGGCGAGGCTCTTCTCCAAGACGTTGGCCGAGTCGAGAGCAGGTTCATACTAAGCCGGCGACGAGGCGGGTTTGACCCTCCGAGGCGCCATTGGTTGTTGATGTAGGAAAGGATGGGAGCAGATCTGGAGATTTCGGAAGCGGGGAGCAAGAAAGGGGATTTGAGCAAGGCGAAAGGAAATAGTGAAGGCAAGCGCTGTCCACACCAGCCTTTTGATAGTCGGGCAGTTGCTGAGGTAGCGTGGGGAAGCGGAGATGCCCATGTCCAATCAACCGCCACGCATCGACCAAGGTCGCAGGCTATTGGGGCCCACGGCGCTCCGCACATGACCTTTGGCTTCACCTCGAAGCCAAGCTCGAGCGCGCCTTGGGCCCGGGGGCTACTGTTGGTGTTCTAGGAATGGGGGGTCCTCAGACTTGCTTGCCTGCGGCCCACGCCGTGGCTTTGCTAGCAGGCCTGCACGGCCCATCTTCATCAACAAGGCATTCAAGACCCTCGCGAGGGGCCAAGCCTCGCGAGGCGGATGACACAAGACCTCCTCAGGAGAGACCTCACCAGGCAGGCTCGCGAGGGGCGGTGAGTTCAAGGCAAGGCAAACCTCGTGAGGTTCTCGTGAAGTGAGCAGTGACGATGGAGACTAGGTGGGCGCCAGGCAGGCGCCAGCGCACGCAGCGTCCTTGTTTCCTCTTTGGTGCTAAGGGGGCAAGCGCATGTGCAGAGTACCGAGGCATCAAGAAAATGTTTCCATATCGGTGCAACGAGACCAAGACTAGCAGGACGATAAGAAGAAGGTCACCATTGAGCCCAAGGCGGCGTCATCACCAGAGCCTTTTGCAGGCGAAGACCACTTTTGTCAGGATAAGCTGTACTAGTTGTCCCCTTTCAAATTGGACGTTGTTGGCTCCCTAACCGCTCAATATTTGGGGAGAGGACCAAGGCCTCTATAAATAGGACTAGCCACCACCGTAGCTAGGGAGACCGGATCGGAGATGGGGAGGCCTGAGCTAATCAAATCCACACACACACAAGTTCGCCAAGCACAAGAACACCTCAACCTCAGGAGGCTGTTCTTCTCCTTGTACTGTCCATCATCAGCCCAAGAGGCAATCCACCACCACACTAGAGTAGGGTATTACACCACAACGGTGGCCCGAACTAGTATAAATCTCGTGTCCTTTGTGTTGCAAGTTCGTCGAGTTAGTTCGTAAGATCTTAGCTGAGTTATGACGTGGATCGGTAGGGGGAAATCTTCGCGCGCACCCCAGTGTTTGAACCTTAAGGTTTTTGCCGGAACCCGTGATCCGACAGTGGGGATGAGGGGCATGTTCATCACTGATGGCGCCCAGCGCCTGGTTGGCCCTCGCTCTGAGGGCCCGGAGCATGGGAGCGTGCTCGCCTGCAACATCTGCTGACAGAGCGCTTCCTCCCTACTCTACTGCGCAAGGGACTCAACATCAGTAACCCGCCGCTGAAGTGGGAGCAGTTTGGCACGGGCGGAGGCCAATTCGGCCTGGACGAAGATCAGGGCTACCGCAGTTGCCTTGTCGCACTGGTCCGCTTCCTCCAGCCTCGACTGAGGGCGGTGGTTCTGCCCTCGGCTTCGGCTCCCACGAGCTTCAGCTTCAGGTCGTATCTGTTGGTGAGGTCCGCATGAGCCTCTGCCACCATATGGCCGACTTCCTCCTGGATCCTGGCCTCGCACGCGCTAGTGGCACCCTCCGCCTGGGTGACCTGGCGCTCCCTCGTCTCCAATCGCTCAAGCTCAAGGCTGCGCTCCATGGCCTCCAGCATCAGTGCCTCCTCGCGATTCAAGATCTCTTCCTCTTCAGAAGGCGACCCCTTGATTGACGCCAAGGCAGCCCTGCGCACCTCGACCTGGTGCTCTAGGGAGGCATTCAGGGCTCGGAGTTCCCCTTCGCGTTTCTCTGCAGCCTCAGGGTGGCGGTCAGCCTCCCTCGCTTCCTCCAAGGCTTGGGTGCTGGCCAGCACAACGGCGCGGTCGCTCTAGAGGCGCCCAAGGTCGATGCCTACCCTCAGCTGGTCCCACTCGTCCGCCAGCCGAAGGCCATCGGACTCAAGACAGGCGTCAACATCCACAAGCTCTTCGCCGAGCCGGCTCAGCGCGCCTGATACGTCTCCAACGTATCTATAATTTTTGATTGCTCCATTTTATATTATCTACTGTTTTGGACTATATTGTGCTTTATTTTCCACTTTTATATTATATTTGGGACTAACCTATTAATCGGAGGCCCAGCCCAGAATTGCTGTTTTTTGCCTATTTCAGTGTTTCGGAGAAACAGAATATCAAACGGAGTCCAAATGGAATAAAATCTTCGGGAACATGATTTTCTCACCGAATGTGATCCAGGAGACTTGGACCCTACTCCAAGGAGTCAAAGAGGAGGTCACGAGGGTGGGGGGGCGCCCCCCTAGGGTGCGCCCGCCTGCCTCGTGGGCCCCTCGGTGCTCCACCGACGTACTTCCTCCTCCTATATATACACACGTACCCCGAAACGATCAGAACAGGAGCCAAAAACCTAATTCCACCGCCGCAACTTTCTATATCCACGAGATCCCATCTTGGGGCCTGTTCCGGAGCTCCATCGGAAGAGGGCCGTCATCACGGAGGGCTTCTACATCATCCTTGCCCCTCCGATGAAGTGTGAGTAGTTTACCTCAGACCTTCGGGTCCATAGTTAGTAGCTAGATGGCTTCTTCTCTCTTTTTGGATCTCAATACAAAGTTCTCCCCCTCTCTTGTGGAGATCGATTCGATGTAATTTCTTTTTGCGGTGTGTTTGTTGAGACCGATGAATTGTGGGTTTATGATCAAGTCTATCTATGAATAATATTTGAATCTTCTCTGAATTCTTTTATGTGTGATTGGTTATCTTTGCAAGTCTCTTCGAATTATCCGTTTGGTTTCGCCAACTAGATTGGTAGTTCTTGCCATGGGAGAAGTGCTTAGCTTTGGGTTCGACCTTGCGGTGTCCTTACCCATTCACAGAAGGGGCAGCAAGGCACGTATTGTATTGTTGCCATCGAGGATAACAAGATGGGCTTTATTTCATATTGCATGAATTTATCTCTCTACATCATGTCATCTTGCTTAAGGCGTTACTCTGTTTTTAACTTAATACTCTAGATGCATGCTGGATAGCGGTCGATGAGTGGAGTAATAGTAGTAGATGCAGAATCGTTTCGGTCTACTTGTCACGGACGTGATGCCTATATACATGATCATGCCTAGATATTCTCATAACTATGCTCAATTCTGTCAATTGCTCAACTGTAATTTGTTCACCCACCGTAGAATACTTATGCTCTTGAGAGAAGCCACTAGTGAAACCTATGGCCCCCGGGTCTATTCTCATCATATCAATCTCTATCACTTTAATCTTGCTTTGCTTTTTTACTTTTCTTTTACTTTTTACTTTGCATCTTTATACCAAAAATACCAAAAATATTATATCTATCAGATCTCACTCTCGTAAGTGACCCTGAAGGGATTGACAAACCGTAATCGCGTTGGTTGCGAGTAGCTATCGTTTTGTGCAGGTACGAGGGACTTGAGCGTGGCCTCCTACTGGATTGATACCTTGGTTCTCAAAAACTGAGGGAAATACTTACACTACTCTGCTGCATCATCCCTTCCTCTTCGGGGAAAACCAACACAAGCTCAAGACGTAGCAAGAAGGATTTCTGGTGCCGTTGCCAGGGAGGTTCGCGCAAGTTAAGATTTGACTCCCGACAACAAGCCATTTCTGGCGCCGTTGCCGGGGAGTCTATGCAAAAAGTCAACATACCAAGTACCCATCGCAATCCCTATCTCTCGCATTACATTATTTGCCATTTGCCTCTCGTTTTCCTCTCCCCCCAATTCACCCTTGTCGTTTTATTCGCCCTCTCTCTCTATCCTCCCTCTCTATTTGCCTCTTTTGCCCATTTTCTCTTGTTTGCTTGTGTGCTAGTTTGTCTGCTTGTCGTCATGGCTAGTCTCATATCTTCTCCGTTGTCTCCCGAGAGTGAAGTTCTAAATTTTAAACAAAGGGAGGGAGAAAATCTAAAAGATGCTTGGTATAGAATTTGCAATGCTCAAAATTGATCTACCAGGAAACAATCTACCTTAGTTCTTCTCCGCAATTTTTATGTAGGTGTTAATCCTTGGTATAGATATATCCTCGATACCATTGTCGGAGGGAACTTTTTGGGTAGCCATACCTTTGATTCTTTTAATGCTATGCTAAATTTATTTGGCTCACCACCTCTTTTGGTTAATGGAACCATGTTAACTTTGGAGCATGTTATGCAAAGACTTGAAATTATTGAAAATAAAGTTGCTACTATTGAATTAATTGAAAATCTAGATAAAAAGATCCACAATCAAATTACTCAATATGGATCTAAGGTAGGAATGACTCTGAAAAATATTAAGGAAAAGGGACCCATAGTTAATGAGAAGTAAACTTAGATTCTACTAGAATTGATAAACTTGAGGGTGTCATTTCAAACTTGGGAACCACTTTTTCTTCCGTAAAGAATACTCCAAGTACTCCTACTAAAATTGCCAAGCTTATGTATGTTCCTAAAAATAAGGGTGAATCATCTAGTAAGGAAACTGCGGATCTTAAATCTATAAGTATTCATCCTAATCTTTTTGCTACCATTAAGTAACTACAAATGAATTTTTCGATCTTGTGCCTAAAAGTTTGATAATCACTAGGAATAAAGAAATTCCTAAGGGAAATAGATGCCTCATCGAAGAATTGCCTACCAAAGATGGCAATACCTAGATCTATCCTCGCTTTTATGCCAAGCTAGGGGCGTTAAACGATAACGCTTGTTGGGAGGCAACCCAATTTTATTTTTATTCCTTGCTTTTTTCTCCTGTTTAGTAATAAATAAATTATTTAGCCTCTGTTTTGGTTGTGTTTTTTGTGTTTAATTAGTGTTTGATCCAAGTAGAACCATTGGGAAGACTTGGGGAAAGTCTTGTTGAACTTGCTGTAAAAATAGAAACTTTAGCGCTCATGAGAACTGCTGTAATTTTATTTGAAGAGTTATATTTAGTTAATTATTTTTGCAGATGATTAATAGATAAATTTCTCACGTCGGGAAATTTATTTTAGAATTTTTGGGGTTCCAGATCTTGCGCTAGCTACAGATTACTACAGACTGTTCTGTTTTTGACAGATTCTGTTTTTCGTGTGTTGTTTGCTTATTCTGATGATTCTATGGTTAGTAAAATAGTTTATAATCTGTAGAGAAGTTGGAATACAGTAGGTTTAACACCAATATAAATAAAGAATGAGTTCATTACAGTAACTTGAAGTGGTCTTTTGTTTTCTTTCGCTAACGGAGCTCACGAGTTTTCTATTTTGAGTTTTGTGTTGTGAAGTTTTCAAGTTTTGGGTGAATTCTTTTGATGGATCATGGAACAAGGAGTGGCAAGATACTAAGCTTGGGGATGCCCATGGCACCCCCAAGATAATACAAGGACACCAAAAAGTCAAAGCTTGGGGATGCCCCGGAAGGCATCCCCTCTTTCATCCACTTCCATCGGTAATTTACTTGGAGCTATATTTTTATTCACCAACATGATATGTGTTTTGCTTGGAGCGTCTTGTATTATTTGTGTCTTTGTGTCTTAGTATGCCACAATCATCCTTTCTGTACACACCTTGAGAGAGCCATACATGAATTAAAATTTGATAGAATAATCTATGTGCTTCACTTATATCTTTTGAGCTAAGTAGTTTTGCTCTATGTGCTTCACTTTTATCTTTTGAGGTAAGTAGTTTTCCTCTATGTGCTTCACTTATATCTTTTGAGCTAAGTAGTTTTGCTCTATGTGCTTCACTTATATCTTTTGAGCTAAGTAGTTTTGCTCTATGTGCTTCACTTATATCTTTTGAGCATTATAATTTTGCTCTATGTGCTTCACTTAGATCTTTTAGAGAACGGTGGTGGATTTGTTTTAAAGAAATTATTGATCTCTCATGCTTCACATAAATTATTTTGAGAGTCTCTTAATAGCATGGTAATTTGCTTAATAATAATATGCTTGGTATTCAAGATTTGTGAAACTTTCTTTTGAGTGTGTTGAATACTAAGGAAAGATTGAAGCATGATAATTGTTTTGAGATATGGAGGTGATAATATTAAAGTCATGCTAGTTGAGTAGTTATGAATTTAAAGAATACTTGTGTTAAAGTTTGTGATTCCCGTAGCATGCACGTATGGTGAACCGTTATGTGATTAAGTCGGAGCATGATTTATTTATTGATTGTCATCCTTATGAGTGGCGGTCGGGGACGAGCGATGGTCTTTTCCTACCAATCTATCCCCCTAGGAGCATGCACGTAATACTTTGCTTTGATAACTTCTAGATTTTTGCAATAAGTATATGAGTTCCTTATGACTAATGTTGAGTCCATGGATTATACGCACTCTCACCCTTCCACCTTTGCTAGCCTCTCTAATACCGCGCACCTTTCGCCGGTATCATACACCTATCGTATACCTTCCTCAAAACAGCCACCATATCTACCTATTATGGCATTTCCATAGCCATTCTGAGATATATTGCCATGCAACTTTCCACCATCTAGTTCATCATGACACACTCATCATTGTCATATTGCTTAGCATGATCATGTAGTTGACATAGTATTTGTGACAAAGCCACCGTTCATAATTTTTTCATACTTGTCACTCTTGATTCATTGCATATCCCGGTACACTGCCGGAGGGGCATCCATATAGAGTCATACTTTGTTTTAGAATCGAGTTGTAATCATTGAGTTGTAAATAAATAAAAGTGTGATGATCATCACTCAATAGAGCATTGTCCCAAAAAAAGGCCAAAGAAAAAAAGGCCCAAAAAAGAAAATAAATAAAAAGGGGCAATGCTACTATCCTTTTTTCCACACTTGTGCTTCAAAGTAGCACCATGATATAGTGAGTCTCATATATTGTGCTTCAAAGTAGCACCATGTTCTTCATATAGAGAGTCTCATATGTTGTCACTTTCATATACTAGTGGGAATTTTACATTATAGAACTTCGCTTGTATATTCCAATGATGGGCTTCCTCAAATTGCCCTAGGTCTTCGTGAGCAAGCAAGTTGGATGCACACCCACTAGTTTCTTTTGTTGAGCTTTCATACATTTATAGCTCTAGTGCATCCGTTGCATGGCAATCCCTACTCACTCACATTGATTTCTATTGATGGGCATCTCCATAGCACGTTGATATGCCTAGTTGATGTGAGACTATCTTCCCCTCCTTTTTGTCTTCTCCACAACCACCATTCTATTCAACCTATAGTGCTATATCCATGGCTCACGCTCATGTATTGCGTGAAGATTGAAAAAGTTCTGAAAAAGTTAGAGTATGAAACAATTGCTTGGCTTGCCATCGTGGTTGTGCATGATTTAAATACTTTGTGTGGTGAAGATGGAGCATAGCCAGACTATATGATTTTGTAGGGATAACTTTCTTTGGCCATGTTATTTTGAGAAGACATAATTGCTTTGTTAGTATGCTTGAAGTATTATTATTTTTGTGTCAATATAAACTTTTGTCTTGAATCTTTCTAATCTGAATATTCATACCACAATTAAGAAGATTTGCATTGAAATTATGCCAAGTAGCACTCCGCATCAAAAATTCTTTTTTTTTATCATTTACCTACTCGAGGACGAGCATGAGTTAAGCTTGGGGATGCCTGATACGTCTCCAACGTATCTATAATTTTTGATTGCTCCATGCTATATTATCTACTGTTTTGGACTATATTGGGCTTTATTTTCCACTTTTATATTATTTTCGGGACTAACCTATTAACCGGAGGCCTAGCCAAGAATTCCTGTTTTTTGCCTATTTTAGTGTTTCGGAGAAACAAAATATCAAACGGAGTCCAAACGGAATAAAATCTTCGGGAACGTGATTTTCTCACCGAATGTGATCTAGGAGACTTGGACCCTACTCCAAGGAGTCAAAGAGGAGGTCACGAGGGTGTGGGGCGCGGCCCCCCTAGGGCGCGCCCGCCTGCCTCGTGGGCCCCTCGGTGCTCCACCGACGTACTTCTTCCTCCTATATATACACACGTACCCCCAAACGATCAGAACAGGAGCCAAAAACCTAATTCCACCGCCGCAACTTTCTGTATCCATTAGATCCCATCTTGGGGCCTGTTCCGGAGCTCCGCCGGAAGAGGTCTGTCATCACGGAGGGCTTCTAGATCATCCTAGCCCCTCCGATGAAGTGTGAGTAGTTTACCTCAGACCTTCGGGTCCATAGTTAGTAGCTAGATGGCTTCTTCTCTCTTTTTGGATCTCAATACAAAGTTCTCCCCCTCTCTTGTGGAGATCTATTTGATGTAATTTCTTTCTGCGGTGTGTTTGTTGAGACTGATGAATTGTGGGTTTATGATAAAGTCTATCTATGAATAATATTTGAATCTTCTCTGAATTCTTTTATGTATGATTGGTTATCTTTGCAAGTCTCTTCGAATTATCCGTTTGGTTTGGCCAATTAGATTGGTAGTTCTTGCCATGGGAGAAGTGCTTAGCTTTGGGTTCGATCTTGCGGTGTCCTTACCCATTGACAGAAGGGGCAGCAAGGCATGTATTGCATCGTTGCCATCGAGGATAACAAGATGGGGTTTATTTCGTATTGCATGAATTTATCTCTCTACATCATGTCATCTTGCTTAATGAGTTACTCTGTTTTTAACTTAATACTCTAGATGCATGCTGGATAGCGGTCGATGAGTGGAGTAATAGTAGTAGATGCAGAATCGTTTCGGTCTACTTGTCACGGACGTGATGCCTATATACATGATCATGCCTAGATATTCTCATAACTATGCTCAATTCTGTCAATTGCTCAACAATAATTTGTTCACCCACCGTAGAATGCTTATGCTCTTGAGAGAAGCCACTAGTGAAACCTATGGCCCCCGGGTCTATTCTCATCATATCAGTCTCCATCACTTTAATCTTGCTTTGATTTTTTTACTTTGCTTTTACTTTTTACTTTGCATCTTTATACCAAAAATACCAAAAATATTTTATCTATCAGATCTCACTCTCGTAAGTGACCGTGAAGGGATTGACAACCCCTAATCGTGTTGGTTGCGAGTAGCTATCGTTTTGTGCAGGTACGAGGGACTTGAGTGTGGCCTCCTACTGGATTGATACCTTGGTTCTGAAAAACTAAGGGAAATACTTACGCTACTCTACTGCATCATCCCTTCCTCTTCGGGGAAAACCGATGCAAGCTCAAGACGTAGCAGGGCCCATCGCCTCCCAAAAGAGCTCATGACGGACAGCACCACGCTGGCGCGCAAGTTCAAACGTGCGGCCAGGACCGTCCCCCAAGCCAGGGGTCGTCGAGGAAGTTCGAAGTGGCTCGCTTGCTCCCGGCAGGGGGATGGAGTCCGGCGCCTTTCCGGCCGCCCTCCGGGCCTCGGCGGAGGACCGGCGAGGCCGTGCCTCATCGCTCGAAGATGAGGCTAGCGCCGAGGTTTTCTAGCCGTGGGTAATGATTAGTGGCGGGGCCCTCGGCACGCTCTCCGCGCCCCAGGCAGGACCTTGGAGGATGAACAACAAGAGCATAGGGTCGAGACGCCAGGCCGGCGTGTCCGCTTCCTCAGCAGGCCCCACGCCACGCGCAGCAGGCCGACACGGGGCGCTCAAGGTCAGCGGAGGCCCTGAAGCAGGCGGAGGTCGCTTCTTGGGAGACTTCGTCGCCTTGGCAGATGGGGCCCTGAGGAACTGCGGTCAGGAGGAGAAGTCGCGCTCAAAAAATTACGAAGATAAGGTACTCACTCGTCTATGGCAATATACTTCCTCTGCTTCAATGGCTAGAAGGCGTCACCACTGCAGCTTGAAGACCCCTTCCTCTTGTGGAGCGCTTCGAAGTTTGGACGGAGCCGGCTGAAACCCTAGATGCATTCTCCTATGCCGGGCGTGCCTATTGTGGCTCCATAGGAGGCGACCTCAGGAGCACTAGGCCGCACGGAGTCCCCAGTCCCCGCCTCATGGCAACTCGCCAGGGTTTCGAGGGCTCTGACCTCAGGAGTGTCGGACTACGTCGCCCCCACTGCAGCTTCCTCGGGATGGCCCTCTCGAGCCCTAGCCGACGATGATCCAGGAGCCCCGAGCAGCGCCGGTTCCTCAGTGTTCGCACTGCCGGTGTTCGACGGGGACCGCCCCCGGCTCCCACTTCTGGGGTGACCACCGCGCAGCTGGTGCCGTCGGGAGCAAGAGCAGGGGGCTGCGCACCCCGACGTCCACGAACACCCACCGCCTCCGGAACCCGCTCACAGACGACAAAAGATCAAAGTCACTCCCTGCGCTAGTCGTCGCAGCCACGGCCTAGAATCTCAAGCATCCGGAGCGCTGTCGAGGGTCAGTCAGATGCAACAAGAAGTGGTGAAGTAAGGCCATGGAGGGAGCAATGCCCACCATGGCCTCGCAGACAAAGGCGAAGACGGCGAGAAGTATGATGGATTGGGGATCCAGATGCAACATATTGATTTGGTAGTGGGAGAGCATGACATTGAAGAAAGCGGAGAAAGGGAGAATCAGGCCAGCCTAGAGGGTGTGAAGGTGAATGGGGGTCACGATGGTTGTCCTGTCGACCACAGCGCGGGATGCGGGCCAAGCCACCGTCTTCCCCCATTTGTTGAAGTCAGCGGCGATTGCTGGGAAGACCTTGTCCATCGCCTCCTGGATGAGCACCACCGACCGCTCGACAGCGGGCTCGAAGGTTGGCGGTGCTTCGACTAAATCCTGGGGCTTCTTCTTTGCCTTCTTCTTCCAGCTCGGCACCATGGCGATGGAGAAGGTTGGATCCTGGCCTGGTTGGAGGAGGAGTCCGCTGCTTTCGCGAAGACAGAGGAGTTGGGGAGTGCACTGCCAGTGATGAAGGTGGGGTTAAGTAGGCAGTGGTGGCCGCCTAGCCAGGCGGATATCAAGGCGGCATGGGGAAGTGGAGACGCCCACGACCTATCAATCGCCATGCGTCAATCGTGGCCGTAGGCGGTTTGGGCCCGCGATTCTTCGCACTTGCCATTTGGGTTCGCCTTGAAGCCAAGTCCGAGCGCGCCTTGGGCCCGGGGGCTACTGTGGGCGTCCTGGGAACGGGGGTACCCAGACTTGCCTGCCTGCAGCCCAGGGCGTGGCTCCACCAATGGCCTAGTATGGCCCATCTTCACCAGCAACCACTCAAGACCCTCGCGAGGGGCCAAGCCTCGTGAAGCGGTCAGCCGGACGACACCAAGATCTCCTCCAGGGCGGCCTCGCTAGGCTGGTTCTTGAGGAGCGGAGATATCTATGCAAGGGGCACCTCGCGAGGTCCGCATGATGTGAGCCATGACGACCAAGGTCAGGCGGGCGGCAGCGGGCCCAGGGTGCCAGTTTCCTCTTTGGTGCTAAGGAAGCAGGCATAGGCAAGGAGTCCCGAGGCATCAGGCAAAGGTTTCCATATCGGTGCAACAAGACCAAGACCAGTAGGACGGAGGTCACCGCGGAGCCCACGGTGGCGTCACCCCCAGAGCCTTTGGCACGCAAAGACCACCTTTTGGCAGGATAACATCTACTAGTTGTATCCCTATGAACTTGGCCGTTGTGGGATCCCTTCCCGCCTAAACATTTGGGAAGAGGACCAGGGCCTCTATAAATAGGGCTAGCCACCACCATAGTCAAGGATCGGCTCATCTCGGATCGGATCCACTCCACCAAGGCCATCTCACCAGCTCATTGAGCTCAAGAACACCTCCCCTTAGGAGGCCGTTCGTCCACTATACTAGTTCATCCTTAGCCCACGAAGCAATCCACCACACCACACTGGAGTAGGGTATTACACCACAACGGTGGCCCAAACCAGTATAAACTCTCGTGCCACTTGTTCCTTGGGTTCGGCGAGCTAGGCCTAGAGATCGTCGCGGGAGTGAGCGAGAGAGAGAGAGAGATCTTATGTGCGCACCCCAGTGTTCGAACCTCAAGGGTTTGCTGGAACCCACAATCCAGCAGAATAGTAGAGGACCAATGTTCTAAGGACGTCATATTTGACTAGATGTATTCGGGTTGTAAAAACTATGTTATGAACCCATGCTTGTAATATATCTATGTTTGCGCCTTTTGTTTTCATGCGATTTTTCCTCCTGTGCGGCCATTCATTTCTGAAAGTTGCCAGTCATCGGCTTCAGCCCCCACGTAGATGCTACGGGGGTGTTCAACGTAATGCATGACCGTACCTTATCCAACGTCTTGGTCCTGTAAAGGAGTTGTCCGCGAGGTGAACCAGGCAATCGGACTATTGCGGCTTTATTACTTTCACTTAGCCATAGGAGTTTGACTGTGGAGCTAAGTACTAGCCCCTGGTGTGTGTGTGGCTATCACTACAAAAAAAGACACATCCGTGACATTTTGGGCCGAACGAAATTTTTTTCTATCATACATATGACACTTCTATGACGATAATTGTGACAAAACCCGATATCATCATAGATGTGGTGGGCTCCTACTTCTATGACAAAAAATCATGATAGAAATGGGCTTTTCGTCCTGGGCGGGCCGGAGACGCAGCTGCATGACATTCTTTGGGCCATCCATGACGGAAAAAACCATGGTACAAGCGAAGGGGAGGAAAATTTTGGGGAGTTCCCGGTTACGGTGGGAGGTCGGGGTCCGAGCAATGCGCGTTTCTCTCGTATATGTATGCGCGTGTGTGCGAGGCGTTGGCTCTAACTGAACCCGAGCAATTGCACTGCAGGCTACACGTTACTGAACCCGGGCGATCGATCGATGGCTATTAACTGAACCCGATCGAACGATTCCTTCGCTACTGCTGCTAACTGAAGCCGATCGATGGGATGAACA
>NC_041382.1:408434987-408452407 GCF_002162155.2 Triticum dicoccoides | reverse complement strand
TGGATGAACAGGACCCCGTGGTGTGGAGGGCTGGATGAACAGTAGACGGTGGAGGGGTGCCCGTGGATGGGTGGTTGAACAGGACCCCATGGTGTGGAGGGCTGGATTAATAGTAGACGGTGGAGGACTGGTCGAACAGTAGCCGGTGGAGTAGCGCGCGGTGGAGGCTGGATGAACAGGAGCCCGTGGAGGCTGGAGGAAGTCGACGGTGGAGATGAACAGTATCCCGTGGAGTCCCGTTTTGCGGTACGCCACACCCCTCCCGATGAACAGGACCCCCGTTTCGACCGTAGTGCTCCAACGCAAGTCCGTTTCCTCCGTTTAGCGGTATGGCACACCCCTCCCGATCAACAGGACCCCCGTTTCGACCGTAGGAGGTCCGTTTCCTCCGTTTTGCGGTACGCCACACCCCTCCCGATGAACAGGATCTCGTTTCGAACGAGGCCGGTCGAACACAAGGCCATTTCCTCCGTTCTGCGGTACGCCAGGCCTCGTTTCCATCGCCTGTTCCGTCCACGCCCTCCCGATGAACACGACACATTCCGCTGCCTCCCCATGAACACGACGCATTCCGTTGCCTCCCCATGAACACGACGACGATGTTGTTTCTCCGTTCCGAACCAGCCATGTACACGAGCCCTCGCCGTACGTATGCACGAGTAGGCGTTCGAGACCCCGCCCGTATGTACACATACGTGGCCGTATTTTCTTTCTTGCACCCTGACCACTGTATGTACGTGTACATGCTACGTGCGCGCCTCTACTACGACACATGCGCGCCTCTACATCGACCAGTATATATGTACGCACACGTTCGTGACCAGAATGGCAACGCTACGTACGCTTTGACAGGTGGGTCCCGACTGTTAGGCACTTCCTTGCGTGCGAAGATGTAGCTGGTGGGTCCCAGCAGTCAGGGTGGCGAATTGTTTTGTTTTTTGCTTCGACGCACTTCCTTGCGTGCGAAGGTGTAGCTAGTGGGTCCCAGCAGTCAGGGGGGAAACATTTTTTCATGAAATACGGTGGCCCGTCCGGTGGGTCCCCGCTGTCAGGTGGAGGAATAATTATTTTGCACGTAATAAGGAGGCACTTCCTTGCTGCGGCCGTGGACCCAGCTGTCAGCCTCTCCACGTACAGTCCACGTCCGATGGAAGTCGTTCCTTGACCATGTTGACCACGCTGCGCTGAGAGCACCAGGGCGGTGGACGACGGCGAGGTCTAGGAAGGGGACGATAGGGAGCCGGGGAAGACGCGACAGTGGAAGCCCGCATGGAGAGGAGTACGAGGGTTCACTGGTTTGGCTGTGGTGTGAGGCTGCCGTCACCGTAGGACCTGGCCAGCGGTGGGAATAGTAGGGGGTGGTGAGGCCTCCGCGGCAGCACAGCCGACCACGGGAGGTAGGAGCATGCGGCACGACCGGCGCTGCTTTGGGCGGCTAGAGCAAGAAGACTAGAGGTTGAAGAAGCACTACGGCCGTTGGATGGACATCGTACGGTCACTGGAGCTAGAATCGTTCATATTGACTAAAGTTGACAAAGGCCCCCGTCCCCGTCAACATAGTAGGCCCACAAGTCAGCCTCCCACCAAGGTGGGTCCCAGCTAGCAGGGGGAGTATTCATTTTTTTGTGCGTAATAAGGAGGCACTTCCGGTGGGTCCGAGCTGACAGCGGGGGGAATGTTTTTTTTGCGAAATACGTGGGCCCGTCCGATGGGTCTGAGCAGTCAGGGGGGAAACGTTTATTTCGCGAAATAAGGTGGCCCGTCCGGTGGGTCCCTGCTGTAAGGTGGAGGAATAATTATTTTGCGCGTAATAAGGAGGCACTTCCTTGCGGCCACCCGGACCCAGCTGTCAGCCTCTCCACATACAGTACTCTTCCTTTGGAAGTCGGTCGTTGACCACGTTGACCACGCCGCGCTGAGAGGACCAGGGCGGTCGTCTGGATGACGGCGAGGCCTAGGAAGGGGACAACGCGGAGCCGGGGAAGACGCAGCAGCGGAAGCCCACACGGAGAGGAGTACGAGGGTTCACTGGTTCAGCTGCGGTGTGAGGTTGCCGTCGCCGCAGAATAACATGGGGTGTGGGTGAGTGGAGGGATGGCCGGGCCAGCGGTGGGAGTAGTATGGGGGCGGTGAGGCCTCCGCGGCAGCACAGCCGGCCACGGGAGGCAGGAGCAGGCGGCACGACCGGCGCTGCTTTGGGCGGCTGGACCAAGAAGACCAGAGGTTGAAGAAGCACTACGACCGTTGGATGGACATCGTACGGTCACTGAAGCTAGAAACGTTTATTATTGACTAAGTTGACAAAGCCCTTGGTACGCTCCCACTTAGTAGGCCCACAGGTCAGCCTCCAAAATGGTGCGCCCCAGATGTCAGGGGGAGGAATCATTTTTTGGGCGGCCGAAGCTAAGAATATCTGAGATTGAAGAAGAAGCACGACATCCATTGGATAGACATCCAACGGCCACTGCTGCTAGAACCGTGTGTTGACTGTAATAAGTTGGCAAAGCCTTGCATACACGTCAACTTATTTTTTTAGGGGACGCGTCACTTAGTAGGCCCACAAGTGTGTGGCAGAGAACTTATAGCCCATTTGCATTTTGTAAGAATGTACAACCCATTTTGGAATTCTAATGGAATTTACAACAGCCCATTTACAGTTTGTTAAAAGTACATCTCATTTTCTAGCTAGGACAATGATTAATAATTTCAACCAACCGATGAAGACAGAATTCAATAAAATTTCCCACATTTTGATGGGCTCCGAAATATTTTTATCCCGAAATTTCTAGTCAGATTAAATATAAATTTGTATTACGTAAAAATCCAACGAAACATTGCGCGCACAAAAATGAAAATTTAAGATTTTCAAAATCCATAAATAATATTTTATAAACTAATTTCTTTTTTGGTACATTTTTTTATAGTTACTGCCCAGTTTTTATAAATACATCCCATTTATTATTTTTTAAAGCCCATTTTCCTGTTAAGCCTAATGCATCCCTCCTAGGAAAGATTTGCAGCCCAGTGGGGCGGAGAATAACAAGTTGACCTTGCCTGGGTATTCCTCAAAAAGACGTATAGCTGGGCTAGCCATTTTCATCTTGAAAAAATTAGTATTTGGGCTGGATATCTGGCCTGGCTAGATGGGCCACAACCTGCCCAGTTAATACCCTGCTCTCCTATGAACAACAACGAAATCATCGCCAAGAAAAACTCTGCAGTGCTCATGCCTCAAAAACACAAATACTGCTCGAGCTGCTTGGTCCCAGCTGTCGGCCCCCACCTTGTGCAATTCTCTCATTTATATTGACTACATAGGTTGACAATGGTGTGGGACCGTGATGTCAGGAAACCAGGAGAAAGCAAAAAAATATAGTTGTACATAATAAGGAGGCACTTGCGTACGTACGGCTATGGCCCTAGTGGGTCCCTAGTGTCATCCAGTCAAAATAAAGTCATCTCCTGAATCTTCATGTTCGTTGACGATGTTAACAATTCTCGGTGCCACGGCGAGCGCAACAACTCGAAGGACAACGGAGAGGGCCTCGCGGGCCTTAAAGATGGTATGATATAGCGCCCGCTACTCATTCAGGAAGCCAGCATCATCGGACACCTATGAGCACCTTTGAGAAACTGAGACGACATGAAACGGTAAGGCCGCGCTTGGGAGGTCTGGTTTATTTCGAACCTGTATTAACATACAAGTGTAATTTACTCGTCATCGAAAACAACGCGTAAAATACAGGCGTAATGAAACCGAGGGCCCGAGGTCTGTAAGTAAAACCGGCGGTTTACGCGTGTAATTTGAGAGACCAGTGTATATTTTACGAGCACTGCTATATGGACGACATTACCAGACGATACATACACGATGTGCGTATCATGCCATTCATGGGCAAGGCTGAAACAGCAGCTAACGGCTGGATTAGCAATCGTCCGAGTGTCGTTCAGCGTTTTTATCGTGTGTCAAGTACTTCCGATATTTTACTAGTCAAAATTGACCAACCAAGCGCCTTCGCCCGAGACCATCTGCTTTAATTTACAAGCGTCAGTTTTACAAGCAGTTTTGGTTGGAAAACGACGATCCAATCACGACCTAATATCATGAGTTGGCCGGAAGATCATATGGTTTCACGTCTAACCTACCCGACTTGTCGTATATGCTATGAATGAAACATTAGACGATGAACTTCTTAAGCACGGAAACAACAGAAGAGGATGATCTTCTTAACAAGCAAATCACTGGCATTAGATCGACATGCAAAACAATACGAAGCATTATTCTCAGGAGGCATGGTGAACAGCTCATGATGCCGCATGCCACAACATTCCAAGCTCAACTTTGCAATCAAACACAAGGCCTGGCATTACATAGACAATATTCAGAACAAACTCTTAACACAGGAATATCTCAGCAGAGTAACTATTTACTTCTAAACTGAACACAGGAATAGGAAAAAACACTCGACGTTGCTCACAGCAAGGGCGTCCCACTCAAAAATATCAAATGCATGTCTTCTGGCTAACATCAATGAGCAAATTTTGACAAGGTTTTCCAATTCCAATATATTAAACTAACGTCTTCTTGCTAACATCAATGATTAAACTTTGACAAGCTTTTCCCATTCAAAATATGTAATGCCTATGATAGTGGAGTCTGTCGTAGCTTTTATACTTGTTTGGGCACTTTTTGCCCAGGGCACTCCACGTATTGTTAAATTGCCAATGGTCTCTGCAGACTAGTCATGTCACCGGTGTCTAATAATACTCTGTAAAGCTTCTCGGTCATTCCTTCTGTAATGTAGCGCAAACAGTGACTGCTTCTTTCTGCAAAGTGGAATGACCAACTAGACCCAGTAATGCAGCAGTTTGCCTTACACATTGGCTCCTTTTCTGCAGTTTAACTAAAATCGAAGTCGGAATAAAACCGAGATTTAATTTTGATATCCCTGTAAGCAACAATAGGTATAAGGAAAATAATTACTAAGAAATAACGGTTGATGACTTGTACTCCCAGAAGAAAAGCATCTACTGATCTACTTTATCTTAATGGGAAACAAAGCAGGAGAGTAGCAATTCTCCATCACTATGATTCATTCATATTGACTGAGACATTATCTTAACAATGCCTTGTTTCAACATGTATAAAGAACGACAAAGCTTATAAAGGGGGTGATGCTCAATTTGTTGTAACAAAGCAACAAGCATCATGTCTGGGTTGGTCCCATTTTTGTTCACTACTTGATGGGAAAAGACAACAATACAATAGCTTCAATTCATCATTTATTTAAAACGGTACCAATACAAGTAGCACAACATCTCAAAACACACCGCACGATCATGTGGATGAAGGCAAGTACCAACCTGTCATGACACACACAAGATCATGTATGAATCTGCGCACACGAATAGGAAATCCAATCTCGTTTTGTGCAGTTGCACTAAAATCAAGCAAAGTGTTTCGCGTAGCAAAGCAAAATGTCACAATAGCAACAAGTTGAATAGATATCCCTGTATAAACAGAGGCAAAAAAGGAATCAATTACTGGCTAATAAAGGAGGATGAAACATACGGCCACAAAAATGGTAATCCCGCCAATCCCTAACAAGTGTTGCAGTTTTGAAATAAGATTCAGTAGTTAATTCTGAGAGTGGCATCAATTACTGGCTTATAAAGGGGGTGATGCTGAATTTGTTGTAACAAAGCAACAAGCATCATGTCTGGGTTGGTCCCATTTTTGTTCACTACTTAATGGGAAAAGACAACAATACAATAGCTTCAATTCATCATTTATTTAAAACAGTACCAATACAAGTAGCACAACATCTCAAAGCACACTACACAATCATGTGGATGAAGGCCTGTACTGACCTTTCATGAGATGACCAACATAAAATACGAATCTACCAACACGAATAGGAAATCCAATCAAGTTTTGTGCAGTTGCACTGAAATCAAGCAAAGTTGCCGGTGTGACATTTAAGTTTTCTATAGCAACAAGTTGAATAGATATCCCTGTTTTAAGAGGCAAAAAAGAAAACAATTACTGGCCAATAAAGGAGGATGAAACATGCGGCAACAAAAAGAAGCATCTACCTTATCTTGATGGAAAACAAAGTATAGGACAGTAGCATTTCTAAAACGGTTGCATTGATTCATATTAACAAAGAAATTCTTTTAAACCAGATCAGTAGTTAATTCTGAGATTAACAACAGCAAAATAGCTGCATGGGAAATGCCAGCACCATGTGCGTCCACACGTATAAATGGGTGATGCAGAGTATGTAGCCAAGCAGCATATATGCACTGGTCCCATATTTGTTCTCTTTGAACCTTCTTCCTATGTGAGGGCAGCAAATCTAGTCGTGCACAAACTACCCCGACCCCGCAGTTTCTTTCCCTTTTCAACAAAGAGATCGGTTCCTTACAAATGTGTGTACTGGGTTACCCCCTTTTTCCCTTTTCGACCTACAAAGCGGCTGGATAGCCAGTCTATACTACTTTCCACCCCTCCTTTCCTCATTGAACCACGTCCTAGATTCTTGCTCCAGCCCACCGCACCCTTCTTTCCTCTTTGAACCAAGACCTAGATTTGACTACAGATCAAAAAAGATCCACATGCAGCTAGAGCAACGACGGTTTCAAAGAAACTTATACCTTAGGGTCGTCGGGATGTGGCAAGGCGTGCGGCGGGAGGCTGGATCTGCCTAGACTAAGTACAATAGTGAGGAAGAAGGGGTCGGTGGCCCTCCCGCATAGGCACTGGGTGAAAGAGAATAGCGCAGCCGGTAGTGGATTGCCTCCCTCATCGAAGGCAATAGAGTGAACGCTGCACCTCCTCCCCTTCCCGGTGCGACGGGATACGGATGCCTCCTTCACCAGCTGTGAGGGGGGAGAGAGAGACAAGAGGCCAACACAGTCTTGTTTAGATCTGGTGAAGAGAGCGTGAGAGACTATGAATATAGCAAACCCTAGCAAATGTATCTAGACTCATTTTAGTGCTAGATACCTCCGTATCTAGACAAATCTAAGACAAGTAATTCGGAATGGAGGGAGTAACATATATGTAGTGCTGCGAGCGTGTGGAGAGTGCCAACCCTAGCGAACAAGCGCTGAGGCTCCCGCTTATATATACTACTATAGTACAGACTAAGCTCCGGTGCCTTCACTGCACCTGCTTTTGGCCGTATGACAGGTGAGCCAGCCACATTTTGGGCCCACCTGTCGTAAAACCCTAGCGAAAATTGCACCAACGTGAAAGACGATTGCATCTCCAACGCAACCAAGGTGAACTAATGAAGGATATCATCTTTGTGCGTAACAAGCAAAGAGCACTGATGGAAGACAGCTTGTTTTTCGTCGAAAATCGATCAGCTTCACCAGCCGATGCAACCATGAGGCGCAACCATGAGCATCGATAGGTCATCGTGGTGATGCATCATCCATTTGGCATAAAGTTTGGGTGAGGCACCTAAGAAGTTTGACAAATCCTCACTGTAGTCTGTTTCTTCTCAGTAATCAAGCTCGAGGAAGGAAGAACCACGTGGCAGAGGACAGTGAGGCGGAACAACAATGGCCATCCAATTTTGTGCAGTTCCACTAAAATTGAGGAAGACATGCCCGGGTATGGAGACACGCATCGCTGTTTCCAAAAATATAAAAAAGGGTTAGCAACGACATCTCAAGTGTCAATAAGAATTAATGAAAAGTACACCAACAAACAGAAGCATCATAATTATCTTGATGGGAACTAAACCACGATACCCGAGAAAAAAAGCATTTCTTCATTTAACCAGTGATAGTACTACCACCATATGGACAATGACCGCACAACCACCACGTACTTTTTGTCGAAACAACATGTATACCTCCACGGAGGCATAAATCAGGACAACTTTTTGAGTGGCATTTCCTCTATAATAGTACTAGTAGGTGATGTTGGACCAACCGACGAACCCTAGCTACTATGCATGGGGAGCTGGGGAGTAGTCGCATAGAAGAAAACCCACACGCAGCGACCTGGGGAGCTGGACCAGTACAAGAAGTTATACCTCAGGTGGGAGAGATGTCGTTTAGGCGGGCGTGCAGGATCTGCCCACACGACGACAACGAACAAGGGCGCGGAGGATCTTCATCCGCGCCAGCGCCAGCTCCGAGAGGACGGTGCGCATCGGCTTCCTCCATCACCGATGGCGAGAACGTCAACGCTGCACCTCCTCACCTCCTGCAGTGGACAGGATTCGTCCGGATCTGTGACCACCGGTGAGGAGAGAGATAGAGTGGACACTGTCATCTTGTTTTGATATGGAGAGGGTGAGAGAGCGAGACGCAAGAAACTCTATCAAACAAGAGGCTATAATGGAGTAAAAAAATCTCTCCATAGCAGTGGTTTTAAAGAGAATACGCGCGTTACCGGAAAAAAGAAACGAAAACTGGCAGACAATTTTTTAAGGGTCTGTCTAGGACACATCTAGATGTGGCATAGTTATGCCACATATAAGTCGATGTCCACTCTGTTTGTGGTATTTTCCTAGTTTTTTTTGTTTCTTGTTGCTACATTATATACTTGTGGGAGCTTAGATGTGATATCCTTAAATAACATCTAGATGTGAATTAGACAAACTGATTTTCTAACGTACCAAGAAAGAAAACTCGATCAAAAACACACCCCCGCTTCCAGGTCGCGAGAGTCGTCGCGCACACACACATAGACATAGACATGCATATCCGTGTTTACGTAAAATTCCATTTCCATCTCCATCTCCAATCATATTTTTACAACTGGCATATTATTTACGTTGTTAATTATATACGCAACAATATTAACGTACATCATCTCTTGTTTGTGCATGTCCGGACCGCTGCCACGGCCGGTCCTGACCAACCCGAACCCTCTTCATCACCCGCGCGTGCTTCCCGCCCGAAACGGTCAGTGCTGCATTGATGCCCGGCCAGAGCGGACGCGACCTATCACTGGCGCCGGCATTGATTGCGGCGCACCGGCCGAGAGAGCGTCGCCCATGCCGCTTCCGGGTGCACGCGGCTGCTCCGCGTTCAAAGGTCGCAATAGCCGGCTACAACATGCGTGATCTCTTCCAGTAGTAAGTTCTCGGGAGTCTGTGCTACAGCTAGCTGTCCTCCCCCAACTCGTCAATCTCTTCCAGTAGTGCTAGTACTCCATGGTGCGGTCCATCGACAAGCAGGCGGGAAAGTTATGGTATACTACTCGGTTTGTGGTGAGTGGCATGCCGAGCGACCGTGTGGGGTCGAGCCATGGAGGAGGGTGAGACACGAACACGACAGACGCGATTTAAACGTTGGTTTTGCTCGATGGCGTGATCCAACAAAACAAAACGTTGGTTTCTCTCCGTTTCCATTTTTTCTCCGGAAAAACGGAAACTTTTCCACTCCATTTTCATTCCTATTCCAAGGTTGCCCCGTTACAACATTCCATCAAATACAAAGGAAAACTAACACGCATGCTGATACATCTCAATGATTCATAGATCATAGCCAATATTTACTTCACAACTAAAGAAAAAAGTTGTGAGAGCGTGTACAATAGAAAAACTACTGATGGGGTCACTACGACTTAAACCCTAAACCCTAAACATGATTTAATTTCCTGGTCAGGTAGAACCTGTCGAAGGAATGAGCTAGAGGGAGATTCTTTAGTGAGAATGTTAGCAACAATAGAAGCAGAACTCTTTGGTTCTCCACCTTCTGGTACCTCTTGTTCCATAGCACTTTCCATGTCGGGAAGGAAAGACGGTTGTCACCCTCGGATCATACGATGCTTTTGTGCTGTTCCACTAAAATCGACATGAGCATCCCTGATGGCAAAGATATTGAAGAAGTGTGATTAGAATAATAGTACTGGCACTAGTTCATGAGACATAAACTCATCACAAATAGAAGCCGATAGAAGTAGAGAAAGATCGACATGGAGATGGAGCTACGGCAGTGGAGCAAGCCGGCTCCAAAAGGAAGATGGACTACCTGGGACGTCGGGCTGTAGCTAGAAGGGCGGTTGGGACGCGGCATCGGCCCATACCGCGGTGACCCCCGATTGGAACGCACCGACTGTGGGTTTTCTCCCTCGCCGATGTCGACCGTGTCTACGCAGAACATTGTTCCCTTCCCCCACCTGCGGGATCAGGTGAGTTGTTCTATGCTTGTGAAGAGAGCAACCTAAGCAACCAGGCTTGTAGCTTAGGCTCCTGGTAGTGTATATATAGTGGTTTTCTTTTTCTCTCCATATCAACCATTTTATATTGCGTACGTGTCATTCAAGAGTGAAATGATGGTTGCTTCTTCCAACTAACTTATTGTGTGATTTGACTGCTCCTTAGTGGCCCCTACATGTACTCCCCCTACGTGTATGCAACAATCACACGTACACATGGACGCAAAAATGCGCGCGACGCCCTAATGCATGCATGTCCGAGCACACGGCGGAACACACATGGTCACGCTCAAGTGCTCAACCTACACGTGCATGCACACACATACTCAGTCAGCGTGAGCTAGTGACTGTATGAACACCAGAAAAAATATATATATTGAGCGCAATGAGCGTATTATGAAGTCCACTGACTGTATTTTTACAAATATACAGTGACAGACAGTGTATTTATCTTGTTTGAAATTAGGTCATATTAACTGGAGAGGAGGCAGCATGGACTAGCATTACTTTGCTGTGTCCCGTCAACTTGCCGAATGAGGAGAAGGTTGCAGGGCGGGAGAAGCTTGCGCGGTGGCTCGCAGGACAAGGAGAAACTTTTGACTAATGCAAGCTCTCCCTCGCTCAGGCGGTGGACGTGCAACAGTTAATTCGGTGTCAGATTGCCAGAAGCATACACTATACTACTAGTGGTATTATTGTTCGACTTCCCAAACAGCCAAGCGCAAAGTTTACTAGTACTACTACTATAGTCCATAAAGGTACGTACTATACTAGTACTAGGAACCGGATGGAGGAGCGTCTGCACTCTTATTATAATTTTAAAATGTGATAAAGCAATCTTCAACACATTTGGTTCTCTTCGAGGGTTCTCGCATGTGATAATGGAAGTTGATTGCATGGAACACTCGCCACAATTCTCGCTTAATTCTGGCTCATATCCTGTTTCAAATAGTAGCGCTCAGTAATATTTCCTCTTTTTTTGTTGTTCAGCATGTAAACAGGTTAACAAACCTTGCGGCGCATCTTCGTGCGAACCGTGCTTGCTGCACTTTGAATGTGGCCGAGAGCTGGCTCGATGAAACACCTCACTTCCTACTTCTTTTTTTGCGGGGTACCTCGCTTCCTAGTGACCAGTGTCTTGGCTGATCGTCCTAAGAATGCTTATATATGTATAAAGCTCTCTCATTTACTCGCAAAAAGATTAAGCCATATTAACCAAAAATGAGGGAGTATGGACTAGCACTACTTTTTGGTGTGTCCCGTCAACTCGTAGAACAAGGAGAAGCTTGCAGGACAAGGTGAAGCTCGCTTACGCCTTTTGACTAATGCAATCTACCCTCGGTGGACATGCATCAGTCCATTCGGTGTCAGATTGTCAGAGGCATACACTGTAGTACCCAACATGCATAGTACCATCATTGTTCGACATCACGAAGGTGCGAAGAGCCAAGCGCAGTAGTACGTGTACTTGGTTTTGCACCTTCATACTACTCCACCCTCCGTCATAGTTTACAGGGCTTGCTTCATTATGATGCATTTCTCTCAATGCATTTCCACCACTAGAGAGACTTTAGATGAGTTTGGTATAATGCTCAATTAATTAGGGCGTGGTAACCGCAATCAATTCCACAATTTTCTCTCCATGTACTGTACTACTACGGAGTGCATGCATGTGTGTGCCCGGGGTGGAAGCACTGCATGCATGTGTGTACGCATTATTACCTCTAGTAATAGACGCCGTGGTATAACTACCAATGCTATTTTTCAGGCCGGTCGCTAGTCGCCTTGGTCCCATAGATTTTTTTTCTTTTTTTGAAGCGCGCTGTATAAACAGTGATGGATGGAGTAGTATGAGCGGATTCAAAGAAGAGCGTATTGATGGTTGCTTCTTCAGAGCAACTTACAGTGGGAAAGGTGGGGCTTATGATTTGACTGCTCATTACTCACTATTAATGCGGCGCAACGACCGGGCTGAGTCTCCCATGCGGTTGTGCACTACCCCCTCGGTTCTTAAATATACTCCGGAGTATTTGTCTTTCTAGAGATTTCAATGAGTGACTACTCAAATATTTGTCTTTTTAGAGATTTTAAATGGACTGGCACATACGGATGTATATAGACATATTTTAGAGTGTAGATTCACTCATTTTGCTCCATATGTAGTCACTTGTTGAAATCTCTATTAAGACGAATCTACACTCTAAAATATGCCCGTTTGAAATTTGTAAAAATACAAGTATTTAGGAACGAAGGAGTATAATTTTGTGCATGGCACATGGACCCAGATGATGAAGAGGCTTCTGGCAATGCTATCAAGCTTCCATCATTTGTTTACATAATTGACATACTATACAAATAATTTTCTAGCGACATGAAATTGTACAATGGTGTGAGCTTTCAGCTTTTGTTTCACGTGTCTTGCCATCGATGCTCTTTCGCAAACAATAAAAAACTAACTTCCTTGCTAATGCATGTCAATTATTAGCAGGTCAGAGCTAATAATTACATCACAACTGAAGACAAAGTTGTGAGAAGGTGTTAAATTAAAATTGATCCATGCTTTCATTGGCAGCAACATCCCCCCAGCTCTGTCTAAATCAACAAGGCATGTTGGGAAAAAAGTAGCTGTCTGGAGCATGCAACATTTCGATCATTTTGTGCAGTTTCGCTAAAATAGAGATGAGCGTCCCTGTTCCAAAGATATCAGGTGTGATTACGATAATAGAGGACTGCTGATGAAATAATAAACACACAAATAGAAGCCGGTCACCTTTGCAGTCTCTCTAAGACTAACTAGTTGGAGAAGATTAGGCTGGGAGTTGGATCAGTAGGATAGAGCAAAACCAATCTCCCTTTGTGCAGTCGCACTGAAATGTAGAGACGTTGCCCGTGTGACATTTTAGTACAACTGCAGAAAACACTCTTAAGAAAAAAAATGATTTGTGCAGTTCACCAAAAGGTCGCAATAGCAACAAGGTGAAATGGATAGCCCTGTTTGCAAAAAAGAGGTAGAAAGGAAACAATTACTGGCCAATACCAGTTGATGACACATGTGACGACAAAAAAGAAGCATGTTCCTTGTCCTAAGGGAAGATAACAACACTGTTGTGTTTGTCTAAAACGGTGTGAGGACGAGAATGCAATATGGAAAGTACGCCGGACGAGCTACGTTTTGGGCAAAAAACTATGTAAGATCCACATGCAGCGACGTGGGAAAACGGGCAGTGGAGCAAGGCCGGAGGGGATACTTGGAGGTCGTCGGGATGTAACTAGGTGAGCGGCGGCGGGCAGAATCTACGAGCAGGTGGCGTAGGCCCTGCCGCGCCGGAGCTTGGTCAGAGAGAACAGCGTGTACCGTAGATCGGGACGTGCTGCCTCGGCGCCGTTGAACGGAGAAACGATGCACTTCCTCCCTTTCCCCCGGCGGACGGGATGCGGCCGGATCAGTGACCAACGGTGAGAGAGAGAGAGAGGCCACCGCACTCCCTTTCCCCCGGCGAACGGGATGGGGCCGGATCAGTGACCAACGGTGAGAGAGAGAGAGAGAGGCCACCACACTCCCTTTCCCCCAGCGGACGGGATGCGGCCGGATCGGTGACCAATGGTGAGAGAGAGAGAGAGAGGCCACCGGAGCCTTGTGTGAGACACTCTGAAGAGCGGACTAGCTTTTCCTCCATAAAAATCTTTTTATATTCTGTGTACGTGCCATTGAGCGCTATAACTTTATTTAAAAATAATGCGGCAACGCGTCAAGTCGAGCTTTCTTTCGTGCACGCATGGTACACGACCTCCCTAGGTAAACAACCGCTACAGGCGTTCAAATTAGCACGTGGGCTGCCATTTCGTAAAGAAATGAGCTCCACCGTGTACCCGCGCGGGTGTGGCTGGGCACGAAGCGTGAGTACATGCACGGTGCACCTATTCTCTTCTTGTATACGTACACCACCTGCGTGGGGTTGTGTGAGAGAGATACAAACCTAGAGAGATATAGTGTGTGGGTTCTTGAGAGTTTTTTTGTGGGGGGGTGGGGGTAAATCAAAAAATTTAACATATGCAATGTGTGTGAAATAGAGTCCTAGATATAACATATATATAGAGGGGGCAATCCACAAGAAGAGAGTGGAGGTATCATCGGCTTGAGGTGTCCATAGAATCGAAGAGAGGGATGATGTGTGTGTGTGCGCGCGCACGATCGATAAAGAGTGCCATCGAATTTGTGTGTGCCGACGTCAAAGATATAGAGTGGTTGGCCTACTGGAACATGAGATGGGACATGTGTAGTTTGTCTCTGTGGCATGGATACGTACCTGCAGCGCTCGACTATCGGTGTGTGGTGGGGGAAGAGGGAGGCCCAATTAACTATAGAGGTACAATGGCTGGTATATGTGTGGAGGAGGAGAGAGGCCTACCTCATGTATTAAGGAGATCGATCTGCCTCATGTATTAAGGGAGATCGATCGGCATCCATGCATATGTGCAGGAGATGAATAAGGTTGGGAGAGAGACAGAGCTAGAGTGTTGGAGGGGGTGGTAGTGGAGTTGCTTCTAACAAATGGTGGGATATGCTTGCTAGACAAACGGAGGGCACGCCCACAATATCAATAAGAGAGGAGATGGCTGCTTGTTTTCTGTGCACGTGCGTGTGAGAGACGGGTCAGGAGGCATGCACGAATGATGAGGGGGGACGATGTGGCTGTGGTAAGCAGACGTAACTACATAGGAAGATCAATCACCCTTTGTAAGAGAAAGGAGAGACATAACTTGTGAGGTACGTCGATCGATGGGGGGGTAGTTAAAGTCGATCTAGGTATATGTTGGGAGATCGATCGGTATACATGCATGTGTGTGTTAGAAGCAAATGAGGCACGAGGAGAAGGATAGAGAGAGAGGGATGCATGTAGGAGGTGGTACGAGAGGCATACTATATCGAGGGGGAGGAGTGTGCGAGTACGAGAACGATGAAAAGAGTGGTGGGAGTGAGGCATGGACGGTGACAAGAGAAGAGGGGAAGCTTGTGTTTGTGCTAGGCACACCTGGCTAGAGAGGCATATCAATCGATGTGTGTCGTAAAGAAGGAGCTGGGGGGCCTACACACACCATGGGTGAACGACCTAAAGTGAAAAGACGAATTTGCGTGATGGAGCTAGAGTATGCTGAGGGAGGGTGAGAGGGATGTGGGCGTGTGCATGCACAAGAGAAAGTTAGCGCTAGCTACAAAGATAAGAGGGTTGTGTGGGTGTAAAAGACGAATAGAGATCATATATACTTCATTATAAAAAGCGAATTCAGATATTTGAAGAATTTATCATAGTGTTTCAAACTGACGGATGTTCGAATATATATATATAATGGTGATACACATGGTGTGGTTATGAACATGGTATACTACATTTAATATATTTTATCTCTACTCTTATAAAAAACGAAGTTGTTGATGATGGTGTGCCTGCCATCCTGCATTATAGGCCATCTGATTTATATCTGGCGGATAGCAAGGAAACTATGATGGTTGAAGTTGGCAACAATCATGATTGTAGATTCTTATTGAAATAGAGAAACGAATTCAAATTTAGTTCGAATTGCAGCGGCAGTATAGACATTTGGAATGCACTAAAATGTTGGTATGAGTAGGTTACATGCATTATATAGCAAGCGAAAAAAAATTAATCGGACATAACATGGATTCATACTCCCTCCTTCCATCTATATAGGGCGTAATGAGATTTTTAAGACCGCCTTTGACTATTGACAAGATTAATAGTACATGACATGCACAATGTGAAAATTATATCATTGAAAGAACCTTTCACAGACGAATTTAACGATGTGCTTTGTGTAAGTTGCATGTCATATATCATTGCTCTAATATTTGGTCAAAGTTAGCATCGAAAAACACATTAGGCCCTATATAGATGGAAGGAGGGAGTAGCTTTGAATAACAGTTTTATAGTAAAACGGGGCAAAACTCTCTCTTTGTGTGGTGTGAATAGTTTTATTTTTCGTTTTCTTTTTGGTTGAGGGAAGTGCGAATTGATTTGGTACGTACAAGTACAATATTACTACACGTTAGGCTTGTCCCTAAAATTCAACCCGCGTCTTGTTATATCCCGAAAATTCAAATATCGTGCTCCCAAAACTGGCGCCTTCACAACCTGCGCCTTGCTATCCCTAAATTAGCGCGCGAAAACTCCCTCCAGCTGCCAAATCCCGACACGCGATGTAACGCCCCGGACACACCCGCCGGTGGTCGTTACTCCTAGTGGGATCTAGACTGGCCCCACAGATCAATACTAGTCTTTTCTGCGCACTTTGTCCTCACTCATGCGCACGCGGGAGCAACTTCCCGGTCGGTCACCCATCCTGACACTACTACAAGCTGAGCACGCTTAACTTTGGAGTTCTGTCCGAATGGGCTCCCGGAAAAGAAGGAATTCCTTATTGATATGAGTAGTCTAGCATCCCTAATAAGCCAGGCTATCACACGCGAAACTCCCTTCTAACCCTGAGCCAAAAGGGCCGCTAGTTCAAATCGGTGGGGAGTACTTTTGTAACACACCCTACATTTTGGACAAGCGCATTCCTAAGTCATGCTTCACCCCCTCCCATCGCCCCCTTTTCGCCATTCGAAATCCCAGGCCGCCATAACCTCTCCGCTCCAGCCGCGAAACCCCACCCTCCTCCGTCTGCCACGTCACCGCTGCCCAGCCGGAGCCTCTTCCCCGATGACGTCGTCCACCACAACAGCTCGACGTCCCTCGTCCACCTCCCCGGATGAGGATCCGTTGTCCATCTCGCCGTCCCGCCGGTTTAGCCGCCCCGTCCTCCACCTCCAAGGAGCTGCTCCGATGATCGCCTCGTCTATCGTGGCTACTCCATCCCCACAGCACCACCTTAACCTGCTCCACCGGAACCGCAGCATCCTCACCGACTCCTCGGACGAAGCCGAGGCCTACTCGGTGCCACCAAAGAGGTTGTCCACTCATCGCATCGCACCTTCTCCTTAACTCGACCTCCCGGCGCCGATGGTGCTCCATCCCGCACCCCCATGCAGTGGCTACCTTGAAGCCGGCGCCGTGGGCGACATCTCCACGGCGGCTCTCCCCCAGTGCGAGGCCCCTTCGGCGGCGGCGGCCATACCAGCCGGATCTTCTGCTGCTGCTCCGGCTCTCACTCGATCGCTCGCTCGCCCAGCTGTTGCTGCTGCTCTCCCCCTCGCTCGTGCTGCTGCTCTGCT
>NC_041382.1:408389330-408434728 GCF_002162155.2 Triticum dicoccoides | reverse complement strand
GCTGGAGAGGTACCCCACTATCTATCTTAGGGTCCAGGGTGGGGGTGGGGGCCTAGAGGGCTGGCCGGGGCGGCAGTGGCGAGTTGTTTCGGGGCGGCGAGGCGGCGCTGGGGCCAGCGGTTCGGCCGGTGGTGGCTGGCGGCTCAGGGGGGTGCAGGATGAAGATGAACTACAAGCCCTCCCTAAACTACATGTCAAGTGCCTCTCTGCTACCATTGCGTTCAGTTTCGACAGTAGCATTCAGATTCCACAGTAAATTTCAGTTTCTATAGTTAAGTTCAGAGTTAACAGTTTTTACCTTATCTGTTGTAGTCAGGTGGTTTTTGGTGATGTTAATTTTACATCCATTTACACCATCTATTAGAGATGCTATTAGAATCCCACTTGAGATTGACGATGTCTGTCTTGTGCTGCTTCAGCCTTGACGTCTTACGGCTCACCGGAGCTGCTCCAACGACAGAACGATCCATCACAACAGAGCAGTGCCCTGGACGCCGTCTACATCGCCCTCAGATCTTCCTCCACACCTCCGATAACCACCTCTGCCTCAACTGCTTTAGCGACCAACCAAATGATGCTGAGGTCGACACGGCTACGGCAAAGAGGTTGTACACTTGTTGCATCACTTATTACTATACATTCACGTCGATCCATTAGGGCTATTTTGGTTCAATGGAAAAACATCGATCCACTGGTTGTTACCATCACTCTAAATTTCTGGATGCTCTCCTTACATAATCTCACCATATTTTTTTCATATGCATGTCAGATATTGTACATAGTCATGCTGAACATGTAGAGAAAAAGAGAAGAGTTTTGCGCGGCAATACAATGTCATGCAGACATCGCTCCGTGGTGGGTTCAATGGCAAACCCTCCCCAGCCCTCTCTAGATAGTAATCCAGAGGAAGATATCTATTCTGAGGCGGATTCGGGCGCCGCTGACCACTCCTATTTACCCCCAAGGTGTTTGCTCTACCTTGGCATGATGATGTTAGTCATATCATGCATATGTTGCCTTGCAGTGCCTACTTTTGACACCATATATGTCATCTACTTATTTTAGACATGTTCTGTAATGCCACCTGTTTAGTTTCTATATCATATATGGTAATTATGCAGTCTCATGTCTTTTAGCCAGCCATAATATATGTGAAATGTGCAATGCCATCGTGCTTAACCAGGCATCATATATTTGAATGATATCTTGCCCATCCTTTTCTTCATTACATTTCCATTTGTCGATAATGTTTGTACATTAAACTACTCTTCCTGTGAATCAGCCATTTGGGTGGCAGATGGAAAAATCTGGAGTGAAAACAAGGCCTTCAGAGCAGACAGTGCTACCAGTCGAAGCAGATCTCTTGTTGGGTCCCGATAGCTCCTCAGAGATGGATTCAGAGACAGATGACCAGTCCTATTCCCCCACTGAGGTGTATGCTCTAACTTGGCACGGTTATACTTCTCATATCATGCATACGGTGTCTTGCATTGCATAGTTTAGACATCAGATACACAATATTCAACACCATGTTCTTAGTTCAGACATCATATCGAATGCCCTCTGTTTAGCATATAAATCACATATGTGAATTAAATGATGCGATCCTGATTACTTAGATAACATGTAGGTGAATTATGTCATGCGATCCTGTTTAGTTATTCATCATATATTTGAATTATGTTATGCTATGCTATCCAGTTTAGATAGACATCATATTTGTGAAATTATGTCATGCTATCCATTTTAGTTAAACAATATACATGTCAACTATTTCATGCCCTCTTTTTATCCACACTATCTATTGCATCTGTCTCTCATACAATATCTGTACATTCAACTATGTTTCCTGTTTATCAGCCATTTGAATTGGAGCGGGTGATGCCAGTATCTAGCGGACTAAAAACACGGTCTTCAAATAAAACAGTGCTACCTCTTGGTGGAGATAGCACCCCGGTTGTACATGCACAAGAACCAGCCCTAGCACACATAACCCAAACTCTCGCAGATTGTACCCCTACTACGATGGACAGAGAACCAGCTTCACCCAATCTAACCCCAACCCCAGCCGATAGTAACCCAGTTCCTGTTGACACAACACCATCTCCACCATAGAGCTCCCAAACAAGAGCAGTTAGTAAGGCAGCTCCAGTGCCCAAAGGGCCAGTACTATCACGGCGAACCCCAACTCCACCAGTTAGTACGCCTATTCCTGTGGAGGAAGCACAACCAGCTAGTCGTAGTTTAGAATCTATCACATTTGATGTTGTTAAATCATATGTGTGTGTCTTCCCATCTTGGAAGTATTATACTGAAGATGAAGGAAAATGCCAGTTGCAGGTGTTTGTCCAGGAGTTATGTGTTAGTAATGTTATTCATGTCAATTACTTTGCTTCGTCCCATACATCCTACCTCCATGATGGTTATAATACAGAAATTTTTCCCATTTTTCTCTATAGAGAAGGACCGATTTGGAAACTCAGGATGAGTTAACCTGTGCTAATACCTCTGCTATCTTCAAGAATGCTTGGTGGCAGTATCGGAATTACCTGAAGAAAACGTACTTCACTGGCAAAGAAACTCATCAAATTCCCTTACGTTCTCCTGAGACACATTTACTGGACGATGACTGGGAACACCTTGTTCTGTACTAGTCCCGAACCAAGAATGTGGTAAGGTCTATGAGCTCATTTTCTATTTTTAAGTATTATATTCTTGCGTCTTACTGTACTCTGTTCATGTAGAACAAGTGCCTAAACCTGAAGAACAACTGTTCTAATTTACGATTCCATTGCTATCATAGGACATAGATATATGTTTGTTTGATGCTTTTATTATGTACTAGTACTTGGCAATAGAAGACTTGGTAGTTTAATCCTATCCACCTTACTAATGAACTGGTTCACCGAAATGAGTTTCATATACTAGTACATGCTAAACTTGTTATGTGTCTGCTTGCTCATTCTTTTAGAATGCTGACAGAATATTGGGGAAGAGTGCCTTATTAAGCAACGGTAAAGGAAGTAATGCAGATAAGGTTCAGGATAGTGACACATCCTGTCTTGGTATAGTGTTGGAGTTACTGGCCACTACCGCTTGCACAAGCTATTCAAACTCACAGTCTAAATCAGTTCGGTTTCTTGAGTCTCAACTACAAGCTGAAAGACATCGATCAGCTGTGCTGTGACAAGAAGCGGAAGGACTGTGGAAGTCCCTGGAGCATTCAGATGCATACTTTATGGTGCAACAGCAAGCGTTGGAGGATTTTAGCGCCAAACAGGACAAAGCTAATCAGCTTGCTAAGCTTATTGCCAGCATGGTGGATACCCAGGATAACGTTTCTTGAGCTCTTCTGAAGTTGTTTCAGTTATGCTCTTGTTTTGCTTCCACGTTTATTTGCACTGGTGGCCAATTTTGACGGCCAATGTATATGATATGCTGCTTTGTTCCCTATATTTGCACTCGTGGTGAACTTTGATGCCCAGTGGATGTAATATGTGTAATAGCCGTGATAGCCTAGCGTTAGTTCCTTGCTTATTTATTTCCTTGTTTTCTTGTTTATTTGTTTGCTTGTAGTCATTGCAGTTCTTTTTCCGCGGTTAACTAGTGGCTGCAATAACCTATTTTTTAAAACAAGGCCACAATAACCATGGGCTAATATTTACTGTAGTGACACTGGGCCTCCTACGGGCCGTAGAAACAGTGGGCCTCCTATGGGCCGTAAAACAGTGGGCCTTCTACAGGCCGTAGAAACATTAGGTTTTCTACGGGCCGTACAAACAATGGGCCTTCTACGGGCCGTATCATCAATGGGCCTTATACGGGCCGTATGACCGATTGGCCAAACATGGGCCAATAACAGACCGCATTATGGTCGTAAACAGGCTAAAGTTGGAATCGTCTGTTCATGGGCCGACCGTAACGAGCCATCGTTAATAGGCCATATTTGATGACGTTATAAAAACAACCCAACGTATTAACGGACCACAAACGGGCCGACTGTAACCACGGGCTGAATTTGGCCCACAAGCACAAAATGACAGTAACGGGCCGTAAGTAAAGGAATGCTAGAAATGAGCCTAAGAATAAATGGGCTCTCAGAAGGCCGAAAGATAACATGGGCTGGAAACGGCCCAACGGAATAATGGGCCGTTAATGGGTATAAAGTGATACACTGGTCATTACGGGCCAGTTTTACCACGGGCCGTTAATGGGTGTAAAGTGATACACTGCTCATTATGGGCCAGTTTCACCACGGGCCGTTAATAGGCTAAGAGTTACATAGGGCCTCATATGGGCCGAAAGACGTCATGGGCCATACATGGGCCAGAAGTGAAAATGGGCTGGAATCATATTGGATGGCCCAATTGACGCTACTGGGCCTAGTTTGGATAGGGCGTAACGGGCCTTGGGTTAGCGGGCTATAAATGGGCTATATGCGAACAGGCCGTTAACAGGCTTTCCATGGGCCGACCCGCCACCTTTTGACCAAGTCAAACGGGCTGGCCTTTTCACAGGAATGGGCCTCTGTTGGGCCGTGCCACGTGTCGACGTATCATAGGCGCCTTCCATCCAATGAGTGGTTGACATCTGTCCCAACGATGAGCCGACACGTGTTTCCTCCAGCCAATGATGATTTTACACGTGGAAAATCCCCATTGGTCGGGGCTGTTAATGGGTTATCGGATCCAAAACCCGACCCGATAGCTTAACGGCATTCCGTTATGGTGGATGCCACGTGTAGGTCACCCTTGACGAAAGCACTTCTGTGACGCGCGATTTATCATCATGGAAGTGGACACTTCCATGATGATAATTTTGGTAATGTCATGGAACACTTCTATGACAGCACAGGTATGGCTATCTTGATTCTGTCATAAATTTGTCATGGATGTACATGCATGACAAAAAAGCGACCTACTATGACAAACATGTATCATCACGGAAGTGTATTTTTTTGTAGTGTATCCGAAATACGGTGCCATTTTTCCCTGCAGCTGGACGAAGACCAACCCCTCGTATAACATGGAGTGAATCGCGAACGATTTTAATATAAGACTAAGTCACTGAATCACCAACCAGCTCTCACTTTATTATGACAATCAGTTTTCAACTTTCTCTACTGAGGTATTTGACGGGACGAACCAGAAATACAATCACAGTAGTTCTCCCTTTACTACCTTAGCCGAACAAGCGGAACATAAGGTGGTAAGCACAGGAGCCGGGCAACCCAACTATAGACCAAAGACATGATTCAGAGCGATGCATATAATGCAATATTCAGGACGCCGAAGAGTACGCTATAGGTGTTCGGACTTAAAAACGTGTGGAGCCGAATACAGCCCCCGGCGTTAAGGTCGGACTAAAGCACATGTGGCAATCGGGAGTAAGGAGGGAATACAGATGTTCAATATGAAATGAATCAGTACCAAATGGAAGTGTTGACCAACTGTTTCCTTTATACCCTGATTAATATGTCGAGACGTTTATTATAGATAATGCCATAAATATCGAGGCTATTTCACATGTCGCGGGTTTACACAAGGGAAAGTTTACACGTGGCCTAAAAGTTGTGGTTGAAGATCCCAATGATGCACTACCGCACGTCTGTGCCCATTTTCCTTGGTGAGAAATCCTTTGAGAGGAGAGGTCGATGGTCGTTTGCAAGAAGGAAGTACCAAGAAAAGAGCCCTTGTACAACTGTAAAGTAGGCGGGTTTTTACTGAACCTGAAGTGGGAAAATATTAAGGTCTGAATAGGGTCAAGCAGCACTATCGACCTTTTCCGTGGTGTGCCTCCAGCGTTGCCCAAGGTATTTGAAGTGCGTAATTATGTAAGCGCGATACGTATGCCGCAACCTTATAGGGCGATCGGCGGAGGCTAAACTGCTAATCCAGCTCCGAGTCCGCTGAGCTGCTGTCCTGTAATGCGGATCAGACTCGCCTAGCAATGTCGTAGGTCTTGTTGACCGATGAGCTATTCGGCTTAATGAGGCCTCTCTGTTCCTCGGCTGCTAGGGCCGTAGTGTGCTCCTCGATATGGAGGGAGCGCTCCATATTTCCATTTACTGTGATGACGTTGCACAGTCCGGGCATTTTGAGATTCAAATCAGCATAGTGTGGGACTGCATTAAAGCGGGCAAAAGCAGTTCGTCCAAGTAGCGCATGATAACCACTGCGAAAAGGGACGATATCGAAGATCAATTCTTCACTTCGAAAGTTATTACCTCCAGTGTTAAGGAGCCCGTGCAGCAGGCCTCCACGACGGGTATCACTCCTTTAAAGGTAGTGTTACTAGGCTTGATTCTTGACCGGTCAATACCCATCTTACGGACAGTCTCTTGATAGATCAAGTTGAGACTGCTTCCGCCATCCATAAGGACTCTAGTGAGATGGTATCCGTCGATGATGGGATCGAGCACTAGGGTCGCCGAACCTCCATGACGGATACTGGTTTGGTGGTACCTGCGATCGAAGCTGATCGGACAAGCTGACCATGGGTTGAATTTTGGGGCGACGGGATCTACGGCGTAGACGTCCCTTAATGCACGCTTGCGCTCCCTCTTGGGGATGTGGTGACATATATCATGTTCATAGTTTTCACCTCAGGAGGAAACTTTTTCTGCCCCCCTGTGTTCAGAAGGCGGGGCTCATCATCATCCTTGCTTTGGTGTCCTTTCCCCTTGTGTTCGATGTTTAATTTACTGGCATGTTTAAAAGCCCAGCAGTTTGTGTTGGTGTGGTTGGCAGGCTTGTCGGGGATGCCATGAATCTGGCAGGGCCTATCCAGTATTTTGGCCAAATTGGATGGACCATCTCTATTTTCTTTGAATGGCTTCTTCCACTGACTGGGCTTTAAGCCACTGAATCCGACGTTTATTACCATATCCTCGGTTTCTTCGTTGTTGTTCCGATGCTTGTTTTTGCTACGTCATGGCCTTCCATTACCGTCCCTGGCCTCGAAGGTGCCGGGGTTGCTGGTACTGTTGCCTCTACGAGCCAACCAGCTATCTTAGCCTGCACAAAAGCGGGTCATAAGTGCAATAAGAGCTGCCATAGTCTTTGGCTTTTCCTGACCAAGGTGTCGGGCAAGCCATTCATCATGGACGTTGTGCTTAAAGGCTGCTAAGGCTTCGGCATCCGGGCACTCGATGATTTGGTTCTTTTTAATTAAGAATCAAGTCCAGAGTTTGCGGGCTGACTCTCCGGGTTGCTGGACTATGTGACTCAAGTCATTAACGTCCGGTGGCCGGACATAGGTGCCCTGAAAGTTGTCGCGGAAAGCATCCTCTAAGTCCTCCCAACTGCCAATGGAGTTATCTGGGAGGCTATTCAACCAGTTCCGTGCTAGTCCTTTTAGCTTTAGGGCGAGGTATTTGATGGCGTGGAGATCATCTCCGCGAGCCATGTGAATGTGGAGAAGAAAATCTTCAATCCATAAGCGGGATCTTTCATGCCATCTTAAGGCTCGATGTTCATCGGTTTAAGCCCTTTCGGAAACTGATGCTGCATTACCTCATCGGTAAACACACATGGGGTGTGCGGCACCTCTATATCGGGCAACATCACGATGGAGTTCGGATGACATCTGTGTTCGGGGCTGACCCCGGGTTTTGTTATGTTTGTCGTGCCAGGCCTGATGGCCATCATCTCGCGTTGGAGTGCATCCTCTTGACCCATAGATTGATCTTGTCTGGCCGGCTCTATTGTCCAGGTGCTGACGTAAGTCATACGTGTAGCCCGGGTCCACTTTGTCTTTGCCTCTACGACAAGGTGGTGAGGGCTGGTGTTCGGCATAATTGGCCGCTTTGTCCTGTTTACGCGGTGGTCGGTCCTGTTGGTCAGCCTGATTGTATTTTGGCGGAATTGGCTCAAGGGCCTCATCCTCAAACTGTGGCAGTAGCCTGCGTTTTGGGTAACTCTTTTTCAGGCGCTCGAGGCCGTATTTTTTCAGCAGACAGGACCTTGGTCCAAATGTCGTTGAGCATATCATGTTCGGCTTGAAGCTGCTGTCGTTTCTTTTTCGGTGGCGATGAGCTGTCGCTTGAAGCGCTCTTGTTCAAGGGGTTCCTCTGGGATGATAAAATCTTCGTTGCCGAGGCTAACAGCCTCTTCGGAGGCCGGTAAGTAGTTACTATCCTCCGAGTCTTCATGATCGACGTGTTCGGGGCTGTATTGACCTTCTTCCCTTTCATCATGCTCAAACGTAGGCTCAACGGGGTGATCGGGATCTTCGATGTTGTCCGGAGTGTTATTATCTTCGATGTCCGTATTGCTTTCCCTTGCCCGACGCAATCATGAGCAGCGCCGCTGACACTGGTGCTTTGGTGGTTCATCGACGGGCTTATTCTCATCTGGGTTTTGAGTGCCATCATCGTCCTTCTTTTCAGGTGTGTCCACCATGTACACGTCGTACGTAGAAGTGGCCGTCCAACGCCTAGTGACGGGCAGGTCCTGGCCTGGTTCGGCCTCGATATCGTTGTCCATGCCATCAATGTCTTTGGAGGCATATTCTAGCATGTTGGTTAGGTCCTCGACAGTGGCTATTAAGTGGGTGGTGGGTGTGATGTAAAATTCCCTACTCTCAGCTCCTAGTTCGGGCTGGGCGTAGTTCGAAGGTGATACTTTCGTGATGGCGAGAGATCGCATTAGATCTAGTGTCTTGTTTAGGAGCGAAAGCTAGACGGGTGTTTGAGGACCTGCAGAGCTAGGTTCGGTGATAACCACTTGACCGAGCTCCATTGACGCAGACCTCGAGAGTTCGGAGTTAACATCCAGAGGTGAGTCCAGTTTTCCGATGACAGCGAGGGTCCCGTTTGACTCCGGGCCTGCTGACGGTAGGGTCGCTTCCGGGTCTCCGGCGGCGAGCTCCGTGATGGGATAGCGTCCGACGGGGTTTGACCTCCCGTCTTCGGACGAAGTGATTAGCCTCGGATCTAAGGCCGGGGCGGGCGGGGGCGTCGGCTGCTACCTCTTGAGCTTGCGTTGGTTTTCCCTTGAAGAGGAAAGGGTGATGCACCACAGTACCATAAGTATTTCTCTCAGTTTTGAGAACCAAGGTATCAATCCAGTAGGAGGCAACACACAAGTCCCCTAGTACCTGCACAAACAAACAAGAACCTCGCAACCAACGCGATAAAGGGGTTGTCAATCCCTTCACGGTCACTTACACAAGTGAGATATGATAGAGACAATAAGATAAATATTTTTGGTATTTTTGTTGTATAGATTGGAAAATAAAGATTTCAAAATAGAAATAGCAAATTGATAGGAAAATAATATCATGGAAGATAGACCTGGGGGCCGTAGGTTTCACTAGTTGCTTCTCTCAAGATAGCAAATTCTACGGTGGGTGAACAAATTACTGTCGAGCAATTGATAGAAAAGCGCATAATTATGAGAATATCTAGGCATGATCATGTATATAGGAATCACGTCCGCGACAATAGATCGAAACAATTCTGCATCTACTACTATTACTCCACACATCGACCGCTATCCAGCATGCATCTAGAGTATTAAGTTCATAAGAACAGAGTAACGCATTAGGTAAGATGACATGATGTAGAGGGATAAACTCAAGCAATATGATATAAACCCCATCTTTTTGTCCTTGATGGCAACAATACAATACGTGCCTTGCTGCTCCTGATGTCACTGGGAAAGGACACCACAAGATTGAACCCAAAGCCAAGCACTTCTCCCATTGCAAGAAAGATCAACCTAGTAGGCCTAACCAAACTAATAATTCAAAGAGACTTGCAAAGATATTTAAATCATGCATAAAACATTTCAGAGAGGAATCAAATATTGTTCATAAACCCACAATTCATCGGATCTCGACAAACACACCACAAAAAGAATTACATCAAATAGATCTCCTAGAGAATCAAGGAGAACTTTGTATTGAGATCCAAAGAGAGAGAAGAAGCCATCTAGCTAATAACTATGGACCCGATGGTCTATGATAAACTACTTACACATCATCAGAGAGGCTATGGTGTTGATGTAGAAGCCCTCCGTGATCGATTCCCCCTCCGGCGGATCGCCGGAAAAGGCCCCAAGATGGGATCTCGCGGGTACAGAAGGTTGCGGCGGTGGAAATATGGTTTCGTGGTGCTCCTGGATGTTTTTGGGGTATATGGGTATATATAGGAGGAAGAAGTATGTTGGTGGAGCTGCGAGGGGCCCATGAGGGTGGGGGGCACGCCTACCCCCCTGGGCGCGCCTCCCTGCCTCGTGGCCTCCTCGCTTCTTTCTTGACGTCCACTCCAAGTCACCTGGATCATGTTTGTTCCAAAAATAACTCTCCCGAAGGTTTCATTCCGTTTGGATTCCGTTTGATATTCCTTTTTTCCGAAACTCTAAAATAGGCAAAAGACAACAATTTGCACTGGGCCTTTGGTTAGAAGGTTAGTCCCCAAAATAATATAAAAAGGTATATTAAAGCTAATTAAATATCAAAAGCAGGTAATATAATAGCATGGAAAAATAAAAACGTATAGATACGTTGGAGACGTATCATCGGCCCTTGAGCGGAATCTGATGGTGGATCTGACGAGCCTCCTTCATGTGGATGAAGAACGGCGGCCGAGGTGGAGAACCCTTCAAAGACCAGGTCTCCTCGGATATCGGCGATGTAGTTCAAGCTTCCAAACCTGATCTAGTGACCAGGGGCGTACCTGTCGATCTACTCGAGGTGACCAGTTGGATTGGCACGCAGAGCGAAGCCGCCAAACACAAACTGTTTACAAGCAAGAAATGTCTCCCCGGAAATAGCGTCGTTACCTATGACAAGGCGAGCCATCGATCCTTCTGTCGACGACACAATGGAACTCTCCATGATAGCACCAATGTCGGTGTCAAAACCGGCAGATCTCGGGTAGGGGGTCCCAAACTATGTGTCTGAGGATCGATAGTAACAAGGGACGATGGGGACACGAGTTTTACCCACGTTCGGGCCCTCTTAAAGGAGGTGAAATCCTACGTACTGCTTGATTGTATTCAATGGGTATAGGGGTTACAAGAGTTGATCTACCTCGAGATCGTAAGGGCTAAACCCTAGCTGTCTAGCCTATGGGAATTATGATAGCCTCTACGTACTAAACCTCCCTAGTTTATATACACACCGGATAGGCCTAGGGTTTATATAGATTCGGTTTGCAGGGGAAGGAAATTACATATCCGTACATCAAACTTGCTACCCACGCATATAAGAGTCCTACCCGGACATGGGGGAAAAGTCTTCTACTTTTATCTTCACGACCCATCAGTCCGCCCATGTCAAATAGTCCGGACACCCGAGGACCCCCTAATCAGGGACTCCCTCAGGCCCCTCGAGGCCCATCTTAGAGTGATACCCACACCAAAAAATCCTATAAATACGGAAACCCCTAGAAATAAGCCTATATCAGAAGTTCCGCCGCCGCAAGCCTCTCCAGCCACGAAAAACCAATCCAGACCCTGTTCCGGCACCCCGCTGGAGGGAAAGATCATCACCAGAGGCCATCTTCATCTTCCTGGCGGCCACCATGATGAGGAGGGAGTAGTCCACCCTCAGGGCTGAGGTTTTGTACTAGTAGCTACGTGTTTAATCTCTCTCTCTCTCTTGTGTTCTTAATTTGGCACAATCTTGATGTATCGCTGATGACCCACAAGTGTAGGGGATCTGTCATAGCGTTTTCGATAAGTAAGAGTGTCGAACCCAACGAGGAGCAGAAGAAAATGATAAGCAATTTTCTGTAAGGTATTCTCTGCAAGCACTGAAATTATCGGTAACAGATAGTTTTGTGATAAGGTAATTTGTAACGAGTAGCAAGTAATAAAACTAAATAAGGTGCATCAAGATGGCTCAATCCTTTTTGTAGCAAAGTACAAGCCTGGAAAAACTCTTATATGAAGGAAAGCGCTCCCAAGGACACATGGGAATTATCGTCAAGCTAGTTTTCATCATGTTCATATGATTCGCGTTCGGTACTTTGATAATTTGATATGTGGGTGGACCGATGCTTGGGTACTGTCCTTACTTGGACAAGCATCCCACTTATGATTAACCCCCATTGCAAGCATCCGCAACTACAACAGAAGTATTAAGGTAAACCTAACCATAGCATGAAACATATGGATCCAAATCAGCCCCTTACGAAGCAATGCATAAACTAGGGTTTAAGCTTCTGTCACACTAACAACCCATCATCTACTTATTACTTCCCAAGGCCTCCCTCTAGGCCCAAACAATGGTGAAGTATCATGTAGTTGACGTTCACATGACACCACTAGAGGGATGACAACATACATCTCATCAAAATATCGAACGAATACCAAATTCACATGACTACTTATAGCAAGACTTCTCCCATGTCCTCAGGAACAAACGTAACTACTCACAAATCATATTCATGTTCATAATCAGAGGGGTATTAATATGCATAATGGATCTGAACATATGATCTTCCACCAAGTAAACCAACTAGCATCAACTACAAGGAGTAATCAATACTACTAGCAACCCACAGGTACCAATCTGAGATTTGCATACAAAGATTGGATACAAGAGATGAACTAGGGTTTGAGATGAGATGGTGCTGGTGAAGATGTTGATGGAGATTGACCCCCTCCCGATGAGAGGATCGTTGGTGATGATCATTTCCCCCTCTCGGAGGGAAGTTTCCACGGCAGAACAGCTCTGCCGGAGCCCTAGATTGGTTCCGCCAAGGTTCCGCCTCGTGGCGGCGGAGTTTCGTCCTCTGAGCTTGCTTTTGACTTTTTTCCTCGACGAAAGACTCTGTATAGCCAAAGATGGGCATCGGAAGGCCACCAGGGGGCCCACGAGGCAGGGGGCGCGCCTAGGGGCATAGGGCGCGCCCCCACCCTCGTGGCCAAGGTGTGGGCCCCCTCTGGTTCTTTCTTAGCTCAGTATTTTTTATTAATGCCAAAAATGACTTCTGTGAAGTTTCAGGACTTTTGGAGCTGTGCAGAATAGGTCTCTAATATTTGCTCCTTTTCCAGCCCAGAATTCCAGCTGCCGGCATTCCCCCTGTTCATGTAAACCTTGTAAAATAAGAGAGAATAGGCATAAGTATTGTGACATAATGTGTAATAACAGCCCATAATGCAATAAATATCAATATAAAAGCATGATGCAAAATGGACGTATCAATCGCGAGCTTTGTTTATATAGTTGGATCATATGGTGTTTCTCCCTCTCTATCTGGTTGTGATGGATTGGCTTTTACCTTTGAGATTTCGTTGTTATTAGATTGAATACTTTTATGGATTTGAGAACACTCGATGTATGTTTTGGCACCCAACTCGCAAATGCCCAAGGTGACATTGGGGTAATCTATGCATACGGGTTGATGCATGTTCTTTTCCTTGTTCCTTTGGTAGAAATCTTGGGGGTACTCTTTGAGGTTCTTTGTGTTGGATTGAGTATTATGAATCTGAATTTTTTTGATGCATATAGTATAATCAACTCACAGATACTCGTGGTGTCATTGGAGTATCTAGGTGATATTAGAGTTGGTTGATGTGTATCATATGGTGTTATTTTAATATGAATTCTTGGGTTGTTTGTGACACTTATAGGGATAGCTCAATAGGTCGATCAGAAAGGATAACTTTGAGGTGGTTTCATACCCTACAAACAATTTCGTCTTATGTTCTCCGCTAAATAAGAACTTTGGAGTGATTCTTCATCGCATGTTGAGGGATGGTTATATGATCCAATTATATTAGCATTGTTGAGAGATAGCGCTAGTGAAAGTATGAACCCTAGGCCTCATTTTCAAGTATTGCAATACCGTTTGTGCTCACTTTTGTTACTTGCTACCTTGCTGTTTTTATTGTTCCTATTACAAAAATCAATATCTACTATCATTACCACACGTGTATCACCATATCTTCGCCGAACTAGTGCACCTATACAATTTACCATTGTATTTGGTGTGTTTGGTACACAAGAGAGTCTTTGTTATTTGTTTACGGGGTTGTTTGAGAGAGACCATCTTCATCCTATCCCTCCCACGGATTGATAAACCTTAGGTCATCCACTTGAGGGAAATTTGCTACTGTCCCATAAAACTCTACGCTTGGAGGCCCAACATGAGTCTTTAAGAACAAGTTGTGTAGTAGACATCAAGGTGGCGGTAGCAACATCTACAATGGGGATAGCAACTGGTGAGAATGGCACAACAACTGTCCGTTCCACAGCAACCGCCTTAGCCCTGATGGAGGCCACCCATGCCCAGTTCCTGGTAGTCACCGCACAAATCGCATGAAGCTTCTTCGATAACAGTCGGCAACCCATGGTCGAAGAGTTGGCAATCGCCATGAGCGTTCGAGCAGCCGTCAGTTCATTCACGGCATACCTTGCCACGATGGAGCCCGTCCAAGCCCGGACCGCGGCCGCCCACGCCCAGCTCGTGGTGGCCTTTTCCAAAGAGATGGCAGACGCGGATGATGATATGCTTGCCGAGTATGGTGCGATGGATGCATTGGAGCCCCTTCCCTAGGAGATCGTTGGGCGCGAGCTGGAGATGGAGGAGGCGGCGGAGATCGACAAGCGCCAGCCGGAGTAGTACTCTTTTTTAGAGCGTCGGCCTTTAATTTGATAGAGTAATGTTCAGGTCAGCTACCTCTGTTTAATTGCTGAACTTGCTCGATTAAGAAGTGTGGGTGTGCTGTAGGCTCTTTTATCCACCCAAATTTTGCAATGACATGGATGACCACTGTAACCAGGGAAATTCAAACCAAAATTTGCATGTTCAAACTCATCACACACGGGGTAAGCTATATGAATCATTTGCGATGTTCACATATCGTGCACAATGCTGAATAAGGGTCCGTGTCTGATGACACTCTGCACGCCAGTTTTTCGCTGCACCGAGCGAATTTTTTGGCTTCTGTGGAAATATCTACCTCCCCCGCCCCTCCCATTGACTAAAGGCCACAATTCCCCTATTTACTCCTTAATTTCCAAGTTTGAACCTTCACTGTTTGCTTGCAGCACCTCCTCCTTGCCGGTGACCCTCCCTCATGCTGCTTGGCCTCGTCGATCTAGGCAGGTAATCCACACCCGACCCCCATCCTCCTCCTCCTACATCCCACATGCCCCGACTGCCGGTGCGACACCTTCCACCCAAATCATAGACCCATCCTCCAAATAAGCGCCACCCTAAGCCATGGTGCACGTAGTATAGCCAGGGGCTCAAGGAGCATTTGGCAGTAGAGAAGCAAATTGCGGCCGCATGCGTGGATGAAGTCACAATGTCTACCATCCATGCCGACCCCTAGATCATTGAGGAGCACCTTGCCATCGAGGCCACCTTTGACACCTCGCGTGCCATCGATGCCTTCGATGTGACCGTGTCTTCAATGCCATCGTCGGTGCCTTCGATGAAGACTGCGAGGTGTTTTCTTAGCGTGCCCGTGGTTACCTCAACTCAAGAGCCAACATGTTGGTGCCTGGAGCAGCTCAGGCAACTCACCACTATGAGGAGGGCCCCCATGATGTGGAGGCCTCGCCCTCTTCCATTCTAAGGGGCCCATCGTCATTGATATCTCTGAAGTTGAGGAGTAGCTTGTCTTATTAGCTCACTATAAGGACCTATGTTTAGTTAGCTAGCTATGCCGGTTAAGCACGTTCGGTTTACCTGTTGCATGTGCTGCTCCTACCTTTCCTTAAAAAATTCTAGTGAATTGTCCTATATACTTTTACCATGCAATCTGATCCTCTAGTATATATGTTCTATGTGTCGTCCAATGTGGTGCCCACTTATTAACTGTTTGGTTAATTTGTTGTTGTGTTCAGTTAATTGTTTGCTTCAATTCTGCAATGTGATGTTCAATTCCTATGGGTGCAATTTTGTATTGTCTTCCATGTGAGAAATAAATCGAATTTGGCTGTACAAAATACACGAGAAACAAATACAATTGTTATATTTCCAAGTTGTCAAGCATGCTTGGTTTGGTTAACTGTCTGATCTTCTAATATGTTATATATTGTGCAATGTGGTGCTCAGTTAATGTTTGGTTCATTTGTTGTGGTGTTTAGTTAACTGTTTGGTTCAATTCTGCAATGCGATGTTCAATTGTTGTGGGTGCACTTTTTTTATTGTCTTCCATGTGAGAAATAAATCGAATTTGGATGTACTAAATACATGAGAAACAACTACAATTGCTATATTTCCAAGTTGTTAAGCATGCTTTCTTTGGTTAACTATCTGAACTTCTATTAAGAGTATGTTATATTGTGCAATGTTGCTCAGTTAATGTTTGGTTCATTTGTTGTGGTGTTTAGTTAATTGTTTGGTTCAGTTCTGCATTGCGATGTTCAATTGTTGTGGGTACAATTTTGTATTGTTATGCATGTGAGGAATAAGTCAAATTTGGCTATACTAAATACACAAGAAACCTATACAATTGCTATATTTCCTAGTTCTTAATCATGCTTGGTTTGGATAAATGGCTTTTCCATGTGGCTCGAATTAATTTGTTGAACTTGCAATGTGTTTATTTTCCATCTACATATTCTAATGATAGTATGCCAACCCTCACTTAACTTGATCAATAACTACCTTATATGTGTTGCAGGGAAACAATGGGAAGCACCAAGGTTTATAGTCGAGGTTTTCACATGGATGGTCCTTTGTCTACTAGCACATTATTGTGCAATTGCAGGAACCATTATAATATTTAGATTTTAACAATTTGGTCTTGCACATGAGGTCCTTCTTTCAAAGGTTTTGACCCACTGTTCGACCCATTTTGCATATGGGGAAATGAGTTGTCCATGAATATCAGTCAAGTCAAGAAACTCAGAAAGATTGTTCGGATAAGGAAACTAGCAACAAAAAACAACAAGATCTTTGTATGCACAACGAAGAAAACATCAGTGCACTACACGATGGTACTAACTGTTATACCTTCTCTTTTTTATTCCTTTGCGCCATTTCCAAATTTAGAGAATATATTTATGCATATCTTTGTTTTCAGGCCTTTCCAAAGCAGTTCACTAATGATTACCTCTCAAACCACATGTATGGTCAGGAGGTGAGGAAGGTATTCATACAACACCTACAGTAAAATATTGACGTCTTCTTCAAGAGGACGAAGGATGGACGACCAATCATCCACAAGCAGTGGGCTAAAGTTGCAAGGACCTTCAACATCAATGAAGGCTCAATATTCGCCTTCCGCTTCAGGAGTTTTCCAGATGAGATTCATCAATCTATCCACCGTCTATGATGCTAATTTCCAAAGGTTATAGATGTTGCATGTGAAACTTGGTGTTGGTGCAGTTGTGTAACGGGGTAGCTATCTATATGCCTATATGGTGTAACTGAGTGCTGAAGCTATATGATGTTCTACTCTGATGTATTTCAATTATGAAATCCTGGTTCCGTAATACAAAAATGAAATATATTGTGTGCTTAATATGAAATGTCAATTTGATTAATAAATGGATTATTAACAATAGGCCAATTAGCCTGATTATTGGGTTTTTCTATTGCAAACGGTTATGGACACAACACCGTGGGCCATGACCTCAGACAACCCATACAGTTTCTAGGAAGAAAATGTGTTGGATCAATGAACAATCACACATGACTTCCCCTTGAAAACTGTTTGTGTTAGGCCACCTTGCGCAAACATTTTCCACATAAAAGTGCGTGTGATGGACAACCTATGCCACATAGTTTCTTCAATGCACCGTGTGTGATGCATTCAATATCGCAAATGATAAAATTTTTAATATCGTCAGCAATGGCAATGGTATGACAAATGATTGATGGGGAAAATTGTGTGTGATGTACATGCAAACGGAAAAGTTTGTCTAGGATTCATTGTGTGGGATGTACATATGAACGAAAACATACTTCTTGCATTGACTGTGTGGGATGTACATGCGAATGGAAACTTATTCCTTGGATTGACTATGTGAGATGTACATATGAAGGGAAACGTTTCTCTGGGATTGGCTGTGTGGGATGTACTTATGAATGGAAATGATTGGGCCTGTATAATTGTATGCGATGGCTAGCCCAATCGCACACGAGCTCATTTTGCCCAGCGTGAGTGACCAGAGGGCCTATCACCGACGGTTTCTGGGTCGTGTGGGAAGGACCCCCCTATCGCACACACTAGCAAGGCGACAGTTTAAAATGCCGTCGGGAAAAGTGGTTAAAAACCATTTGTATAGCAGCTCATTGTACCAGTTGTTCCTTAATGCTAACAGGAAATGGAGGTTTATCAATATAAGCAGTTGGCACAATTGGATCAACATTGCAAATGATCATTTCATATTTAACTATAACAGGTTCCTCAATATTTTGTTTGATAGGGTGATGATATTTAAACCACTTCTCCTTAGGGAGATCGACATGAGTAGAAAATGATTCCCAGAAAGAGGCTACTATCTCAGAGTCAAGTCCATATTTGGTTCTATACTTATGAAACGCATCAGTGTCCATAAAAGATTTAACACAATCAAACTCAAGTTTTATACCTGACTCTTTGCCTTTATCGCGTTCCCAATCTTCAGACTTGTGTTTAATTCTTTCTAGAAGATCCCATTTGAATTCAATAGTTTTCTTCATAAAGGAACGAGTAGAAGAAGAATCAAGCATGGTTTGATCATTATGAGAAAGTTGAGCATAAAAATTATGTATGATAATTTCTCTTGCGAGGTCATGATTGGGGCATGTGTACATCATGTACTTAAGCCTCCCTAAAGCTTGATCAATACTTTCTCCTTCACGAGGCCAAAAATTATATATATAATTCCTATCAAGATGAACCAGATGCATATGGTAAAACTTCTGATGAAATTCGAATTCCAATCAGTTCTAATCCCACGTTCCAATATCATCACATAGCCTATACCAAGTCAATGCCTTTCCCTCCAAAGATAAAGGGAAAATTTTCTTTTTAACTCCATCCTTGGATAAACCTGCAAGCTTAAATAATCCACAAACTTCATCCACATAGATTAGGTGCATATTAGGATGATTTGTCCCATCTCCTGCATAAGGATTAGCTAACAGTTTCTCTATCATACCCGAAGGGATATCATAATAAATATTTGTAGTAGGTGCCATAGGTTGAGGGGAAACTATTTATGCCTCTGGTCGAGGTGAAGATACCCCGAACAAACCCCTCAAAGGATTATTTTACATAGTAACAATTGAGAGTAAATTTCAACATGTAATATAAATGTTTCTGTCGGTGTCAAAACTGGCGGATCTCGGGTAGGGGGTCCCGAACTGTGCGTCTAAGGCAGATGGTAACAAGAGGCAGGGGACATGATGTTACCCAGGTTTGGGCCCTCTTGATGGAGGTAATACCCTACGTCCTGCTTGATTGATATTGATGATATGAGTATTACAAGAGTTGATCTACCACGAGATCGTAGAGGCTAAACCCTAGAAGCTAGCCTATGGTATGATTGTATCTTGTCCTATGGACTAAACCCTCCGGTTTATATAGACACCCGAGGGGGCTAGGGTTACACAGAGTCGGTTACAAGGGAGGAGATGTACATATCCGTATTGCCAAGCTTGCCTTCCACGCCAAGGAAAGTCCCATCCGGACACGGGACGAAGTCTTCAATCTTGTATCTCCATAGTCCAACAGTCCGGCCAAAGGATATAGTCCGGCTGTCCGGAGACCCCCTAATCTAGGACTCCCTCAGTAGCCCCCAAACCAGGCTTCAATGACGATGAGTCCGGTACGCAGATCGTCTTCGGCATTGCAAGGCGTGTTCTTCTCCAAATTCTGAATATCTGGTGAGTAGTGTCCGGCTCCCATAAATGTTGCACTTCTTGGCTTCTGCGCCCAATAAGGGCTATATCCCACGTGTCGAGCGAATGCGAGGAGCCGAGGCATTTTTACATTCGCCACCCTAGCCATGTAAGTAAACTGTCTATTAAAGGGACGGGGATTCTTAGATCCAAACCACACCATCCTCCCACGGCGAGTATCCATCGGAATGTGCTCGAAAAAATCCATTCCAACATGGCCGGCCATTGCAGCTCCTCCTCTCGCTCCCGTAGCCCTAAGACCGGTGATTGGGAGAAGTGTTCTATCCCACACAGCCAATTAGTAGAGCTGCAGACCCAGGGATTTCTCCCTCCAGCATATTTGGTCCCTGTTCGAGCCGGGCTCGCCACCTATAATGGCGGGAAGCAAGCGGAGAGCTTCCCCAATCCCTCCACGGGGGAGTGGGTATGCCTTGTCCCTTATTTATTAAGGGGACTTGGATTTCCAATCCATCCGTTCCTCCGTGGGCTCCTGGAGTTTTACGGCCTCCAGTTGCATAATTGTACCCCCGCTTCCATATTACACATCGCTGGTTATGTTGCCCTTTGTGAGTTGTTTCTGGGCTGCGAGGCTCATTTCGAACTATGGAAGAGGCTAGTCTGCCTTGTGTCCCGTACACAGGAGGGGTCACTATATCAAGTGGGCGGAGTCGAAATATGGCGCATCGCCGGGACCAGATACCTGTCCGGTACCCCAAAGAAGACGTCCGAAGACTGGCCTTCAGAGTGGTTTTACATGGAGGACGTCCCCCTTCCAGATCCTATTCGGAGGGGTCTTCCCGAGTTCAACAATCCTCCTCTGAAGAAATGCCGAAGCTGGCGCCCAGTGAGCCCCCAGGAGGAAGACAAGAGAGAAGTCCTTTACCTGATGGACCGGATTAAAGTGCTGGCTCAATCATGATTGACAATAATCGAGGTTATGTCGATATGCATAATGCAGGGGGTGCAGCCACTCCAATACCGAGGGCACCCCCTGTGGCGCTTTAAAGGGGAAGATGATGCCACCCGCTGCGGGCGTAAGGTACCGGACTCCGCTGCCGCTCTAGCAAAAATTTTGTCTGAGTTGTTCAAGGGAGAGGAAGAGGATTTCATCCGTATTAAGCCATGGGATGGATTCTCTATGTACAACCCTCCAAGCTGGGTAAGCTGTCACTCTTTACTCCCAACCTTCCCACATTCTTCGTCGTAAATACTCACCTTGCCGTTTGACGGCAGGAACTGCGAAAAGCTGTAAGGGAGGTCAACAGCCCACCTCCACAATCGAAGGACCCTGACCGGGCCCTCTATCCCGGACTCGAAGAGGATCCGGACATATTTGTGGAGCTGATAGACAAGACATTCTATCAATTGAGCCGCGATGACGCCATGGTGGCCATCATGGCCGACTATCCGGGGCTACTCCCTGCATCGCAGGTAAGGAAAAACCAGAGTCCCAACTTCCAAGAAGGATCCCCTTTTATGCACTTCACCTACCGTACACATATGGTGTTTTACAAGGAAGGCCTTCGGGACGCCATGCCGAACCCGCAGTGACTCGCCAACAAGGGGCAACGAAGCCGGGTAGGCCAAAAAGGAAGGCGGTCAGGAATGAGACGCTGGCGCAGAGGTATGATACAAAACCTTGTTCCGTGGTTGTTGTCTTTCTTTAAAATACAATGACGTCCATGTTTCCTAGTAGGAAAAATGCTCTCGGACTATATCTGGAAAGGCCGTCGATCACGCCTCCACCAGTCGGGCTCCAGGGCCGGACATAGAGGCGGAAGCTAACACGGGGCGGACGCCGGATGCTCCTCCTACAGAGGATGCGGACAGACTATCCGCTACAAGTTCCGAAGTGGAGAGGGCCATGAATCAGAGGCGTCGTTGGGCCGTACTCCGTGACGCTTGTTTCTCCCAAGAGGCGTTCAATGCCTTCAACCCAGGAGACGCGTACATCCGTGCTGCTCAAAATGGTCTTGCCAGAGCCACGGACCAGTATGTAAAGGATATACGGGTAGGAAAATACGACGATTATATATATCAGTAGCCCCTGAGACTTGAAACAGTTGACACAACTGATTTAAGGATCATTTTGAGATGGAAGAGTGCAAAGCCCAGCTATAGGTCGCGGTGGCCGCGTTGAAGGAGTCCGAGAAGGCCCCCTCTGGCAACATTTTCTTCTATTGCAAAGAATTACAGGTACCAGATAGTATGCGGCATACATGCAGATCTTAATAGTAGATTTTGCAGATGACCCTGGAGTGAATCCGGAGGCCGTGCCGGAGGATGCACAACGTGCTAATCGACAGCTAAATGCTGGAGAGCGCGTGCTTACGCGGGTCAGGAAGGAGAAAAATAGTCTCCAGGATGCCAATATCCGGCTGGACGTGGAACTGAAAGACGTCCGAGCCCAGCTTGCAGACTTCGTAAAGGAGAATAAGCGGCTTCAACGCGACATTTTTAGTAAGTGCTTGAACGAACTTTTGAAGGAGTTCGGCGAAGAAGCCGGCTAACAGAGTTATGTCTGCAGGTATGCTGACGGGTCATCCCGCGGAGAAGATGCCCGGGTCTACGGGTGATATTCTACCAGAGCTCTCACAACTGTACGAACAAGTTCGGCAGGTGATGCAGGGTATTTCCCAAGCCTTGTGGCCTTCCGCATCCCCACCAGGAGGCATGTGGGAGCTTGTAGAGAAGCTCAAGGGAGCGCGGTGGCGCTTCCGATTATGGAAGATATCATCCTGCCGACAAGGTGCAAGGGAAGCCTGGGCTATGGTGAAGATGCGATATACCAAAGTTTACCCAAACCACATGGCCGAGGTCAGACCTGTGGGGGCCCGATGGGAAAGAGATCCCCGTCAGTTTGGTGTATGACCAAGTAGAATTAGCCGCAAAGTATTCCCAACAGGATTGTAGGCTAGACAGCCTGTTGGATGGTATAGAAGAAGAATTTAATCAGTCTTAGTGACCGTGTACTTCAAGTGACATATATAATGTCCCTAGCCGGATTGTAAATCATTTGTCATGGCGGACCTTTTCGCTTCGACCTCTGGACCTGATAGTCCGGAGTGTATCCGAATACCCACTTGGTTATGTAAAAACCAGGGTATGCATGGAAACCAGGCATAGGGGTCATAAGTGCTTGAACAGACAAGTACCCAAATAGCTATGTTATATTACATGGAAAGTAAGAAACATCTTCCAGGGAGAATAGTTCCATTAAGGGTTCCTTTCCCTGGGTATGCATGCCCTAATGTGCATGTCCGAACTGCGAAAAGAGACGCAGGCTATAAACATGTGTAGGCATGTGTGAAATTAAATAAAAGTCATCTTTTGTTCACCGACCGAATATTCCCTTAAGAACGCTAGCTTTCGGCTTCACCCAGTCCGAGGTACACATCCGGCTGACCCACCAGTAACAATCGCAGAGGTGCTCCCCTTATGCCCTAGCCGAATTAACGGGAACATAGGGCATAAATAACAGAGCCAGGCAACCCAGCTTGGCCAAAACTTAAGTCATATCAATGCATATAATGGTGAAAAAAGGTACATGCGGAAGAGTAACACATGTGTGGGGCATAAATCCCAGAAAAATAGTTATATTAAGCTTCTGTATAAGAAGCCCCCAGGTATAATGAGCGCGGTTAGCGCGTCAAGATTGTGTAACCAAGACACAAGTTTAGCCTTTTAAGGCCTTGAGGAGAATAAAAAGATAGAAAGAGAGAAAAGATAGATAATTGATATGCAAAAAATTGACGGAGGTAAGGAGACGAACATAGAGTCCGACACTAGGCGTAGAATCTTCGGAGTCTGGCTGCGTTCCATGGGTTTGGCTCGAGTCGATTGTCCGATGCATCTCGCAAACGGTACGCTCCACCGGTCAGAACCTGGTCAATAATGAAGCGACCTTTCCATTTGGGCTTGAGCTTGTTCTTTTTCTTCTCCGGCAGGCGTAGAACTAGTTCGCCAACGTTATAGGTTTTGGCCCGTACTTCTCTGCTTTGATACCTTCGAGCCTGTTGCTGATAGAATGCGGAATGGGCTTTTTCCACGTCGCGCTCCTCCTCCAGGGCGTCCAAACTGTCCTGCCGATCGAGCTCGGCCTCTTTTTCTTCATACATGCGCACTCGAGGTGAGTCGTGAATTATGTCGCAGGGCAGAACTGCCTCTGCACCGTACACCATAAAGAATGGTGTGTATCCGGTAGTGCGATTCGGCATGGTCCGCAGCCCCCATAGTACGGAGTCGAGATCCTCTACCCAGTGCGTGTTTGATTCCTTTGAGGATCGCACTAATCTGGGTTTGATGCTGCTCATGATTAGACCATTTTCTCGCTCGACTTGACCGTTAGTTTGCGGGTGATAGATAGAAGCATAATCGAGCTTGATGCCCATGTTGCTGCACAAAAGTTTCACCTCGTCGGCTGTAAAGTTCGTGCCATTGTCAGTGATGATGCTGTCGGGGATGCCGTAACGGTGTACAACCCCAGATATGAAGTCTATCACCAGTCCGGATTCAGCCGTTTTAACAGGTTTGGCTTCTATCCATTTGGTGAATTTATCCACCATGACCAGTAAGTATTTATTCTTATGGGTTCCCCCTTTAAGGGGTCCGGCAATATCAAGCCCCCAGACAACAAAGGGCCAAGTAATGGGGATTTTTTAGAGAGCGGTGGGCGGCATATGGCTGTGGTTTGCAAAAAGCTGGCAACCAACGCAATGTTGGACGAGATACTGTGCATCTGCTCGGGCCGTCGGCCAATAAAAACCTGTACGGAAGGCCTTGCTTACAAGAGCCCGGGCTGCAGCATGGTGGCCGCCGAGTCCGGCATGGATTTCTGCCAAAAGCTTCCGCCCTTCCTCTTCGGAGATGCACCTTTGAAGGACTCTGGTAGTGATTTTCTTATAGAGCTCTCGCTCGTGGACCTTATAGGCTTTAGATCGCCGCACTATGCAGCGTGCCTCATTTTGGTCCTTGGGTAGTTCCTGCCTAGTTAGGTAGGCCAGGAAAGGTTCTGTCCACGGGGCAATGACGGCCATTATCACGTGGGCTGATGGTGTTATTTCGATGGCAGAGCCTCCGATTGTATCAGAATGTACGGTATCTAGTGTTGTGGTCGGGTCCGGACTATTCTTACCGGTGTCCCCTTCCCATACCACTGATGGCTTAAACAGACTTTGCAAGAAGATGTTAGGTGAGACAGGGTCGCGCTTAGCGCCGATACGGGCGAGGATATCTGCCGCTTGATTGTTTTCCCGAGCCACATGGTGGAATTCAAGCCCCTTAAACTGAACTGACATTTTGAGGACGACGTTGCAATATGCTCCCATTTTCAGATCCTTGGCATCAAAGTATCCATTTATTTGAGATATTGCGAGGTTCGAGTCCCCACGCACCTCCTGGCGTTGAATGCCCATGGAAACTGCCATCCGGAGACCATGTATTAGGGCCTCGTATTTGGTTGCGTTGTTGGAGTCTGTATATAGTATTTGGAGTACGTATTGGACTGTATCTCCGATGGGGGACGTCAGAACGACGCCAGCCCCCAGACCAGCCAGCATTTTAGAGCCGTCAAAGTGCATGATCCAATTGGAGTACGTGCCGTACTCTTTAGGGAGTTCGGCTTCTGACCATTCGGCGACGAAATCGGCCAGTACTTGCGACTTAATGACTCGTCGTGGTATATATGTTATGTCGAACGGGAGGAGCTCGATAGCCCATTTGGCAATCCGGCCCGTGGCATCTCGGTTGTTTATTATGTCGTTGAGTGGTACTTCTGAAGCCACCGTGATTCAACACTCTTGAAAGTAGTGTCGTAATTTCTGGCATGCCATAAATACCGCGTATGCTATCTTTTGATAATGTGGGTACCGTGATTTGCGTGGAGTGAGGACAGTGGACACATAATAGAGCGGCTTTTGAAGTGGGAATTTGTGTCCGTCCGTCTCTCGTTCAACGACGAGCACTGCGCTTACAACTTGGTGAGTTGTCGCTATATATAACAACATTGGTTCTCCGGCATTTAGCACGGCCAAGATTGGGTTGGTGGCCAGGATGGATTTTATTTCTTCCAATCCGGCTGTGGCTGCGTCCGTCCACTCAAAGTGTTCGGTGCACCGAAGAAGGCGATAAAGGGGGAGTGCTTTTTCTCCTAATCGGGAGATAAAGCGGCTTAAGGCCGCCACGCATCCAGTTAACTTCTGGATTTGCTTGAGGTCAGTTGGGATAGCCAACTGCAACAGAGCTCGGATTTTAGCCGGATTTGCTTCAATTCCTCTATTGGAGACGATAAAGCCCAGGAGCTTTCCGGTGGGTACGCCGAAAACGCATTTTCCAGATTGAGCTTAATGTCGTATGTTCGGAGATTGTCGAACGTGAGCCTCAAGTTGTCTATTAAGGAGTCGACGTGTCTGGTTTTAACGACCACATCATCTACGTATGCCTCCACTGTTTTGCCGATCTGGTTTTCCAGACATGTCTGAATTATGCGCTGATATGTTGCGCCGGTGTTTTTGAGCCCGAAGGGCATTGTGTTAAAACAGAAGGGGCCATATGGAGTGATAAATGTCGTTGCGGCTTGATCGGACTCCGCCATCTTAATTTGGTGGTAACCGGAGTATGCGTTGAGGAAGCACAATGAGTCGTGTCCTGCGGTAGCGTCGATAATTTGATCGATGCGAGGGAGGGGGAAGGGATCCTTTGGGCAAGCCTTATTAAGGTCCTTGAAGTCGACGCATAGGCGCCAGGATTTGTCCTTCTTTGGTACCATCACTAGGTTTGCTAGCCAATCCGGATGCTTTATTTCTCTAATGAATCCGGCCTCCAGTAACTTGGCTAGCTCCCCTCCCATGGCTTGTCGCTTAGGTCGGAGAAACACCGAAGAGTCTGCTTGACCGGCTTGAATCCCTTTAGAATGTTGAGGCTATGCTCGGCCAGCCTGCGTGGGATTCCTGGCATGTATGAAGGGTGCCAGGCGAATATATCCCAATTCTCGCGCAGGAACTCCCATAGTGCGGCGTCTATAGCGGGGTTTAACTATGCCCCGATGGATGCTGTTTTTGTGGGGTCCGTTGGATGGACTTGGAATTTGACTATTTCATCCGCTGGTTTAAAAGAAGTGGACTTGGATCTTTTGTCTAGTATCACGTCGTCCCTGTCCACTATGGAACACAGCACGGTTAATTCCTCCGCCAGAAGGGCTTCGGATAATGACTCGAGGGCCAGTGCGGCTGTTTTGTTCTCGGTGCGGAGTGCTATGTCCGGATCACTAGCTAGAGTGATGATTCCGTTGGGCCCGGGCATTTTGAGCTTCATGTACCCGTAATGGGGTATGGCTTGGAAGATCATGAATGCCTCCCGCCCTAGAAGGGCATGGTATCCGCTAGTGAACGGGGCCACTTGGAATGTAATTTGTTCGGACCTGTAATTCTCCGGAGTGCCAAATACCACATCTAGTGTGATTTTCCTAGCGCAACGTGCCTCCCGACTAGGGATGATACCTTGGAAGGTCGTGCTGCTTTGCTCAATACGGTTTCTGTCTATTTCCATTTTTTGAAGAGTCTCCTCATAAATGAGGTTTAATCCGCTGCCGCCGTCCATGAGCACTTTAGTGAGCCGAAAGCCATCCACAATAGGACTGAGGACCAAGGCGGCTAGTGCTCGGGCTGTTCGGAATTTAGGTTCGTCACTGGCATGGAAGGTGATTGCCGTGTCGCTCCATGGATTTATTGCTGCCACATGGCAGACTTCGGCAAGGCTGCGGAGTGCTCTCTTACGCCTATTATTTGAGGCGAAGGTCTTGAAGACTATCAATACTGTATTGTTATCCACGGGAGGGTGCTGTGAGGTGTTTTGGATGAGGAGATCCTCACCGCTCTTGGCCACCTGCCGGAGTACCCAACATGCTCTAAGGCTATGTGTTGGTATAGTATCCACTGTACTATGAATTTTGCAGGGCCCATTAAGACATCCCTCCAATACGGTTCCACGCCCTGTAGTGGGCTTTTGCTTCTTTGTAATTGAGTCGGGTGACTTATGAGAGTGCACCCTTTTAGTTCGGACTAGGAGTTTTGTCAGAGCCGGATTATCCCAAAATTTTGTTTGGGTTTTCCACGCGCATACCATCGCACAGTACTTCCGTACTATGGCCGCCAGGTCAGCAAAGTGCTCTATGTCACGGCGACTTATGGCATTGAGGATTCCCTTGTCCGTGCAATTGTTGCAAAAGAACGAAATTGCGTCTTCATCGCGACAGTTCTTGACCTTGTTCATTACAAGGAGAAATCTGGCCCAATAGTGATGTACTGTCTCTTGGGGCTCTTGCCTAATGTGGGAAATATCGTTTGTATCTGGGTGGGTGGGTGGATTTAAATCCGGACCTTGACCCAATATGAGACCTCGGGGCGGGGGTGTTTCCGATCTTGGAAGTTCGGGTTTCGGGATGTTGCCCCACAAGTTCGGTATGCAGCCTGATTCTAGGTTCAGGGTTAGGGCGATGTCCTCCCGTGAGCGGGTATCCGGCTCGGAGAGCTCAATAATCCGTACATAGTTCATCCTCAAGATAGAGGGAGAATCGCCGCATTGCTCCTCCACCACCGCTATCTGATGGGTGACCAATGGAGAGTTAATTTCCCTTTGGTCAGGTTTAAGCCCAATCCGATCATAGTCCGTAGCGACTCCCAGAGAGGCGATGCAATCCAAGAGCTCATCCAAAGAGGAGAGCTCCATTGGATCCATCTTCTCGGTGAATTTTGAGCCGATGTGGAGGCTATTTTCGATGACCCGAGAAGTCATCGTCGGCGTAGCGGCCGAGCGGGCGGTCATGATGAAGCCGCCAAGTTGGAGAGTTTGGCCTACAGCCAGGGCTCCCCCAGAGGTGATGTTGTCCTTGACAACAAGACGAGCCATCCTTCCCTATGATGACGACACAGTGGAACTCTCAATGAAAGCACCAATGTCGGTGTCAAAACCAGCGGATCTCGGGTAGGGGGTCCCGAACCGTGCGTCTAAGGCGGATGGTAACAGGAGGCAGGGGACACGATGTTACCCAGGTTCATGCCCTCTTGATGGAGGTAATACCCTACATCCTGCTTGATTGATATTGATGATATGAGTATTACAAGAGTTGACCTACCACGAGATCGTAGAGGCTAAACCCTAGAAGCTAGCCTATGGTATGATTGTATCTTGTCCTACGGACTAAACCCTCCGGTTTATATAGACACTGGAGGGGGCTAGGGTTACATAGAGTCGGTTACAAGGGAGGAGATGTACATATCCGTATTGCCAAGCTTGCCTTCCACGCCAAGGAAAGTCCCATCTGGACACGGGACGAAGTCTTCAATCTTGTATCTTCATAGTCCAACAGTCCGGCCAAAGGATATAGTCCGACTGTCTGGAGACCCCCTAATCCAGGACTCCCTCAGTTTCCTTTCCAGACTCCACTCACCAAAGGCGCTTCACTCCCCGGCAACGGTGTTAGAAAAGAGTCTTTGTCACCCACAAGTATAGGGTATCAATCATAGTTCTTTCAATAAGTAAGAGTGTCAAAACCAACAAAGAGCAGAAGGAAATGACAAGCGGTTTTCAGCAAGTTATTGTCTGCAAGCACTGAAATTATCGATAACAAATAGTTTGATAGAAAGGTAGTTTGTAATGAGCAACAAGCAGTAAAATAAAAAAAGCTGCTGCAAGGTAGCCCAATCCTTTTTTGTACCAAAGGATAAGCCAGAACGAACTCTTATAGTAAGCAAAGCGTTCTTGTGGACACACGGGAATTTCATCTAGTCACTTTCATCATGTTTGTTTGATTCGTGTTTGCTACTTTGATAATTGGATATGTGGGTGTACCGGTGATTGGGTGATCTTCTTACTTGAACAAGCCTCCCACTTATGATTACCCCTTGTCGCAAGCATCCGCAACTACGAAAGAAGAATTAAGATAAATCTAACCATAGCATGAAACATATCGATCCAAATTAGCCCCTTACAAAATAGTGCATAAACTAGGGTTTAAGTTTCTGTAACTCTAGCAAACCATCATCTAATTACTAATCCACAATGCCTTACCTTAGTCGCAAGTATGGTGAAGTGTCATGTAGTCGACATTCACTGGACACCACTAAAGGAAACGACAACATACATATCATCAAAATATCGAAGAATACCAAATTAACATGATTACTTATAAAAAGACTTCTCCCATGTCCTCAGGAACAAAATTATCTACTCACAAGTCATATTCTTGTTCAAGATCAGAGGGGTATTGAATATTATCAAGGATCTGAACATATAATCTTCCACCAAATAAACCAACTAGCATCAACTACAAGATGTAATCAACACTACTAGCAACCCACATGTACCAATCTGAGGTTTTGAGACAAAGATTGAATACAAGAGATGAACTAGGGTTTGAGATGAGATGCTCCTGGTGAAGATGTTGATGAAGATTACTCCTCCCGTGATGAGAGGGTTGTTAGTGATATCGATGGCTTCGATTTCCCCCTCCCAAAGGGAAGTTTCCCTGCTGGAATAGCTCCACCGGAGAAAAAAAGTGCTCCTGCCCAGGTTCCACCTCGAGACAGGGGTGCTTTGTCCCAAAAGTCCTTTCACTACTAGGGAAAAGCCTTGTAGTAGCGCGGGTCTAAGGGCTATCAGTAGCGCGGGGCACCGCGTTACTGATACGGCACTACAACTAATGTTTAGTAGTAGTGTGTTTCTGCTACTACTTTACCTCACTACTGCAGGATGCTACTAATGCGACACTACAATCAGAGACCCTTCAACAAAACTGTGTGCGATGCCATAATCGCAAACGGTGGTGTAAAAAACCGTCAAAAAAGGTGCAAAACATTTGCGATGGAGGATGCATCAAACACGGTTCAGATTTTAGTTACGTGTGCGATGCAGGGCATACGGTTTAGCTCAATTAACTGTTTGCGATGCGGAGGAACAAAAGAAATGGGCAGCCAGATGAAGGTGTGTGCGATATACAGCATACGTTCACTCGGATGAACTATTTGTGATTAGGCAACACAAAAGAAACGGGCCGCCAAATGAACGTGTGTGTGATATACGACATGTGGTTCACTCGGATGAACTGTTTGCGTTGAGGCAAGAGAACATAAACGGTTCAATATGACAAGATGGTTGTAATACGCGGCAAACAGGTCTGTAATCAGAAATGTGTGCGAATACCGGTAATAACAGAAACGGTTCCCTAGTGTGGTCCGTGTTCATCTGATCATCATCTCCTTCTTGTGCTAGCTCGACGTTCCTTCTATGCTAAGTTTCCATTAATTGATGTCGTTTTATGAACACACCACCATTTCCCGCCATTTCCTCACCTGTTTCCCGCCACCCAGTGATATTGTGCATAGGAGGCGCGCGACGGACGGAGGCGACAAGCGCAGCCTATAGCACATCCACCTTTTCCAAGAATGCCAACCCACCAAAGCGCCGCCTCTGCCATCAACCTCGTCGACAAGGAAAACAAGCAGGCGCCACGACCTGTCGAGGCCGAGGCGCTCCCCGGCAACGCAATGGACGATGCCGTGATGTGCGTCATCTCCAGGGTTGAGCAGACCTTTGGCGCATGGCGCTTGACCATCGCGGATCAAGATAGGCATGTCAGCGCCGACAGGCTGCAGCTCGCCGCACAACATGATCAATAGCATGCCGAAGTGCAAGCTAGGCGCGTCCGCACAGATAGGCTGTGCCTCGCCGCATGGCGAAACCATTGGAGCACTGCAGAGCGAGAGGTGCGGCACGCCGCACAGCAAGAGCAGATCCATCGGCGCTTGCCCGCTGTCGACACGGGGTCGCAGCTAGGTACACGTCCGGTCAGTACCCCCATTCCTCGCCAGGAGTGGTCAGAGGCCCTTAGCGCCGTACTTGCACTAGAGGACGACCTCGCCGTACTTGCACCGGACGCCCACCGCGCCGTTCGCATGGGTGCCGCCATTCTCCTTGTCCGCAGCCCACTGGATGCCAACACGCTGGTCCATAGGATCGACCGCCTCCTTGGCCCAGGTGTCCACCTGGCGCAGTAGAGGAACATGGCCGTCGCATCCTCGAGCTGGTGTTCTCCGATGAAATAGCCAGCTTGAAGCTCGAGATCGCGCTCCAGATTACTAAAAAAAGACACATCCGTGACATTTTGGGCCGAACGAAATTTTTTCTGTCATACTTATGACACTTCTATGACAATAATTGTGACAAAACCCAGTATCATCACAGATGTGGTGGGTCCTACTTCTATGACAAAAAATCATGACAAAAAATGGGCTTTTCATCCTGGGCGGGCTGGAAACGCAGCTGCATGACATTCTTTGGGCCGTCCATGACGGAAAAAACCATGGTAGAAGCGAGGGCGAGGAAAATATCGGGGTGTTCGCAGTTACGGTGGGTGGTCGGGGCCGAGCGATGCGCGTTTCTCTCGTACATGCACACGCGTGGGTGCGAGGCATTGGGCTCTAACTAAACCTGAGCGAGGCATTGGGCTCTAACTGAACCCGAGCGATTGCACTACAGGCTACGCGTTACTGAACCCGAGCGATCGATCGATGGCTGTTAACTGAAGCTGATCGAGCGATTCCTTCGCTACTGCTGCTAACTGAAGCTGCTCGATGCTGCCTCTAGATGAAAAGTGAGCGTTGCTGGGTGGTTTGGATGAACAGTTCTCGGTGGGGCTGGATGAACAGGACCCCGTGGTGTTGCCTCTGGATGAACAGGACCCCGATCGATCGAGCCGGTTGGGGCCGGATGAAGAGGACCCCGTGGAGGGCAGGATGAACAGGACCACCCCATGGAGGGCTGGATGAACAGTAGACTGTGGAGGACTAGATGAACAGTAGCCCGTGGAGGGGTGCTTGAACAGGAGCCCGTGGAGAGGGCTGGTAGAACAGTAGCTGGTGGAGTAGCGCGCGGTGGAGGGGGGATGAACAGGAGCCCGTGGATGAACAGTCGCAGGTGGAGGATGGAGGAGGTCGATGGTGGATGAACAGTAGCCCGTGGAGGCTAGAGGGGGTCGACAGTGGAGATGAACAATATCTCGTGGAGTCCGCCACAGCCCTCCTGATGAACAGGACCCCCGTTTTGACCGTAGCGCTCCAACACAAGTCTGTTTTCTCCATTTTGCGGTACGCCACACCCCTCCCGATCAACAGGACCCCCGTTTCGATAGTAGGAGGTCTGTTTCCTCCATTTTGTGGTACGCCAGACCCCTCCCGATGAACAGGATCCTGTTTCGACCGTGGCCGGTTGAACACAAGGCCGTTTCCTCTGTTCTGTGGTATGCCAGGCCTCGTTTCCATCGGTTGTTCCGTCCAAGCCCTCCCGATGAACACGACGACGCATTCCATTCCGATCCAGCCGGTTGGCTCCCCATGAACATGACGACGATGCAGTTTCTCCGTTCCGACCCATCCATGTACACGAGCCCTGGTCGTACGTATGCACGAGTAGGTGTTTGAGACCCTGCCCGTATGTACGTACGTGGCCGTATTTTCTTTCTTGCACACTGGCCGCTATACGTACGTGTACATGCTACGTGCGGACCTCTACATCAACCAGTATGTACGTACATGTTCACGACCAGAATGACAATGCTACGTACGCTTCGACCAGGTGGGTCCCGAATGTTAGGCACTTCCTTGCATGCGAAGATGTAGCTGGTGGGTCCCAGCAGTCAGGGAGGCGAATCGTTTTTTGCCCATACGCACTTTCTTGCATGCGAAGATGTAGCTGGTAGGTCCCAGTAGTCAGGGGGAAACGTTTTTTTCACGAAATATAGTTGCCTGTCCGGTGGGTCCCTGCTGTCAGGTGGAGGAATAATTATTTTGCGCGTAATAAGAAGGCACTTCCTTGCTGCGGCCGTGGACCCAGCTGTCAGCCTCTCCACGTATAGTCCACGTCCGATGGAAGCCGTTCCTTGACCACGTTGACCATGCCGCGCCGAGAGCATCGGGGCAGTGGATGATGGAGAGGCCTAGGAAGGGGATGACGCGGAGCCGGGGAAGACACGGCAGTGGAAGCCCACGCGGAGAGGAGTACGAGGGTTCACTGATTCGGCTGCGGTGTGAGGCTGCCATCGCCACAAGGCATGGCCAGTGGTGGGAATAGTAGGGGGCGGTGAGGCCTCGCGGCAGCACAGTCGGCCACGGGAGGCAGGAGCATGCGGCACGACCGGCGCTGCTGTGGGCGGCTGGAGCAAGAAGTTGAAGAAGCACTACGGCCGTTGGATGGACATCGTACGATCACTGGAGCTAGAATCGTTCATATTGACTAAGTTGACAAAGCACTCCATCCCCGTCAACTTAGTAGGCCCACAAGTCAGCCTCCCACCAAGGTAGGTCCCAACTAGCAGGGGGAGTATTCATTTTTTTGTGCGTAATAAGGAGGCACCTCTGGTGGGTCCGAGCTGATAGCGGGGGGAACGTTTTTTTGCGAAATATGTTGGCCCGTCCGGTGGGTCCTAGTAGTCAGGGGGGAAACATTTTTTTTCCAAATGCGGTGGCCTGTCCGGTGGGCCCCTACTGTCAGGTGGAGGAATAATTATTTTCCAAGTAATAAGGAGGCACTTCATTGCGGCTGCCGTGGACCCAGCTATCAGCCTCTCTACATACAGTACTCTTCCGATGGAAGTCATTCCTTGACCACGTTGACCACGCCACGCCGAGAGCACCAGGGCGGTGGACGACAGCGAGGCCTAGGAAGGTGACGACGCGGAGCCAGGGAAGACACGGCAGTGGATGCCCACGCGGAGAGGAGTACGAGGGTTCACTGGTTCGGCTGCGGTGTGAGGCTGTCATCGCCACAGAATAACAGGGGGTGTGCGTGAGTGAAGGGATGCCCTGGCCAGCGGTGGGAGTAGTAGGGGGCAGTGAGGCCTGCGCGGCAGCATTGCTGTTCATGGGAGGTAGGAGCAGGCGGCACGACCGGCGCTGCTTTGGGCGGCTGGAGCAAGAAGACTAGAGGTTGAAGAAGCACGACGGCCGTTTATATTGACTAAGTTGACAAAGCCCTTGGTACGCGTCAACTTAGTAGGCCCACAGGTCAGCTTCCGAAACGGTGCGCCCCAGATATCAGGGGAGGAATCATTTTTGGGCGGGTGAAGCTAGAATATCCGAGATTGAAGAAGAAGCACGGCATCCGTTGGATGGACATCCAACGGCCACTGCTGCTAGAACCGTGTGTTGACTATAAGTTGACAAAGCCTTGCATACGCGTCAACTCTGTTTTTTTAGGGGACGCGTCAACTTACTAAGGCGACAAGTGTGTGGCAGAGAACTTATAGCCCATTTGAGATTTGTAAGAATGTGCAGCCAATTTCTGAATTCTAATGGAATTTACTACAGCCCATTTACAGTTTGTTAAAATTACAGCCCATTTCAACCAACCGTTCAAAACAGAATTCAATAAAATTTCCCACATTTTAATGGGATCCGAAATATTTTTATCCCGAAATTTCTAGTCATATTAAATACAATTTCAATATAAATTTATGTTACATAAAAATCCAACGAAACATTGCGCTCGCAACAATTAATGAAATTAAAATTTTCAATATCCAAAAATAATATTTTATGAAGTAATTACGTGTTTGGTGCATTTTTTATAGTTACTGCCCAGTTTTAACAATTACATCCCATTTGTTATTTCTTAATGCCCATTTTCTTGTTAAGCCTAATGCATCCCTCCTAGGAAAGATTTGCAACCCAGCGGGGCGGATAATAACAACTTGACCTTGCCTGGGTATTCCTAAAAAAAGTATAACTGGGCTAGCCATTTTCAGATTGAAACATTATGATCTGGGTGTGATATCTGGCCTGGGCTAGACGGGCCACAACCTGCCCAGTTAATAGCTGCAATGATGTTTTCATTGTTGTTCAGAGGAGAAAAATTAATATCTGGGCTAAACATCGCTCAAGAAAACTCTATAGTGCTCACACCTCAAAAACACAAATACTGCTCGAGCTGCTTGGTCCCAGCTGTCGGCCGCTTCTTGTGCAATTCTCTCGTTTGTTGACTACATAGGTTGACAATGGTGTGGGACCGTGATGTCAGGAAACTAGGAGGAAGCAAAATTTTTTTATAGTTTCATATACTAATAAGGAGGCAGTTGCATACGTGCGGCTATGGCCCTGGTGGGTCCCCACTGTCATCCTCTGCAAGTAAAGTCATCTCCTCATCCTCATGTCCGTTGACCATGTTGACAACGCGAGACGGCGGTGCCACGGCGAGCGCAACAACTCGAAGGACGACAGAGAGGGCCTCACGGGCCCTACGGATGGTCTGATACAACACCCGCTGCTCATTCGGGAAGCCAGGATCATAGGGCCACATGTCCGCGACGGCATTGTCATTCGCTTGTTCATCGATGCTCGTTGAGGAGACAGAGGTTGCAGCACAGGTCCTCCTGCACTGTTAGCTCTTCCACCATTAGGGCGTCGAAGTGCGGCCACACCTGCTCTATGGTGAAAGCGGCATGAACCGGCTTGGACAGTGGCGCTGGCTCCTGGTCGGAAGATACATCCATCGTTTGATTGTCGTCGCTTAGCTCGGCGAGGTAGCTAGCGAGCCAGCATGTTCGGCTGCTGGACCGACCCCTGCCAAGCACGAGTCTGACTGCCCTGGCCCACCCAGACCGCCTCCCTCGCCCGCGCGTGCTTTCCGCCCAAAACGGTCAGTGCCGCCTTCAAACGACACAAGTGTCGTCCGTCCGTCCTTCTGCCGCCCACATTAATGATACGCGGTTGCCGAGGCGGCTACTCCGGTGCCACACGTCCGTCCCTCCGCCGCCCACCATTGCTATATAAACTGCTGCGCCAGCCATAGACGCAGTCATTCGCATCCGTTCCTATTCTCCTGTCCACACCACTACTGTCCACCATGGCTTCCTCGCGCTCCAGCGCTCTTGGGACGGGCGGACGACAGACCACAAGGAGATGGCAGCCATTGCTGCCGACTGGCTGGCCGGAAGCCAGCTGGAGGACGACGATGCCCTAATGGAGAACATGGTAGTCGACGATCCGGCGCCAACCCCCTCCTCCGCGCCATCCTCGCCGGTGCATTGCACCATGACCATCGGCGAGGCCCGTGGCCATTATATGGACACGGTGAGGCAGAAGCGTGAGGAGCAGTTCCGGGAGGCGCAGGCCGACGCCGCCAACAACCACCATCTCCTCCAGGAGCACCTGCAAGAGGAGGAGCAGATCGCCACGAAGCGGGCGGAGCAGGAGGCGCTGCTCGACTTGTACCGCTCCGCTCGTGAGGGCCGCCTCAAGCGCCGGCGGTACCGCATGCGGGTGGCGGAGGCTGCGGCCGCCAACAAAGAGGGCGATGAAGCGGGCGAGGTGTCGTTTGGCGAGACTGAGGACGAGGCAGAGGACAATGTCGGTGCCAATGAGTCCCTAATCCGCTAGCGTCGACGAGGCCCTGCTCCGCCGAGGCCCCGCGGCGCCAACAATGAGGCAGAGGACACCACCGGCTCTACCGAGGCCCCACCCTGCCGGCAACGAGGGGGGAATTTCCCCCGCTCCATCGAGGCGCCGCACGTCGGCAACGAGTCAGAGGACATCGCCAGCTCCGCCGAGGCCCCGCCCCGCTTCCAACGAGGCCGCGCCACACAGAAAACGAGGAAGAGTAGAACACGGTAGGTTGCCGCCGCTCGGGTCCAAGTAAGGCCACCGCTGCTACCCTTCGGTTGTTGGCACTGAGTTGTACATCATGGAGCAATTCTATGATTACAGGATGATTGAAGAGCGCTCCGTGGTTGAGCAAGCTCAGGAGATATAGTCATTTGCTAGAGAACTAGAGCACTTCAGTTGTATGCTACCGGACAAGTTTGTTGCCGGAGGTATCATCACTAAGCTTCCTCTTTCATGGATCTCCTTGGCACTCTTGATGTGGAAGAAAAGGCGAGAGCAAAGGACACACGTGCTCGAGGAATTGAGGGAGGATCTAGTGCCAATCTGGTACAGAAGAAGAACTTCCAGCCCCACAAGTTCAAGAACAAGGGCAAGTTTGATGGTAAAGCAAAGTTTGATGGTAAAGCAAAGTTTGATGGGAAGAACAAGGTTGTGCAACACACAAACTTCAAGAAGAAGAATGACAAGAAGAAAGGTGTTTGTCATGTGGGGATCCAGATCGTTGGGCTCCTAGTTGCCCTATTCGCTACGACAAGCTAGGCGGGTTGACCACCGACGACCAGTTAGCTTGTTGGCGGCGACGTGGAGTCGAAGAGCTATGTTGGAGAAGGATGCTGCTTCTACTTAACTGCTGGTCAGTTGGCTGACTGACATGTGGTCCCAAGAGGCATCTGGGCCACATGTCAGTTACACAACTGCATCTGTAGTTAAGTCACTGAAACTTCTGTTCAGCTCAGCCGGACACAGGTGGGTAGCTTCGGTTAATTAATTATACCTCCAGTGCACCCCTTTTTAGTTGAAGAATGTATGAAATGTAATGAAATCCGTCATGTTTATATGAAATCCCACCGTGTATGAATGAATTTATTTCGATTAGTTCGAATTCTTGTATCACTGGCATTGGATGAAGATGCAAAACGATATGTGCTAGCATTATTCCCAGGGTGATCACCTCGTTTGCAGCAGTTTCACATGTACTCCTTCCGGTCCTTTCTAGTCTGCATACAAGTTTTGTCTGCAGTCAAAGTATCTCTACTTTGACCAATCTTATAGAAAAAAGTATGCACTTTCACAATATGCAAAGTAAAAGGGAACAAAAGGAGTATAAAGAGTTTGAATAGCTTTTTAGCGTTCCTATACATTGCAATCAAACACACAGGCCTGGCAATTCATAGAGAAGATTCAAAACAATCGATGATGATGCATCTCAGTGATTCACATGTCAGAGCCAGTATTTACATCACAACTAAAAAATAAAGAAAAAATGGATTGACGCTGCTGACAGCAAAGGGCGTCCCATTCGAAAATATCAAACGCATGTCTTCTTGCTAAAATCAATGAGCAAAATTTGACAAGGTTTTCCCATTCCAAAATATCAAATGCCTACGATTGTGGAATGGGCAGGGTTTGCCATCAGTTTGGACATTGACATGGCACCTCATGCTAAATAAACCAGCTATTCTTTTTGTGCAGTTCCACCAAAATCAACCAAATTCACGCGTAGCTTGTATGATTTCGCCCTTATATGTTGCAATGCCTTGAACGTATCGGCACCTCCTTTCTTGTGGTGGAAATGAATGATTCGATGTATTCATTAACATTTTGTTCATTTCCCATTGAAATCAAGCTGAGCACCCCTGTTTGCAAAAATACAAAAAAGTGATTAGTATAAAGCAAATTGTACTATGAATTGACAGTTTAAACAGGCACCTACATGGTCCATGTAGAGCACACTTTTAGAAAAATGGAACTCACCGGAAAGAATCCTAGAATAACATTGTACTCATGCATCACAGCAAGAAAATGGAGATTTGTCATTCCTTCTGAGCTGAAGTTAGTTTGGTCTTGTGGGGGGTAATGTAACCATCCTTCAACTGCTCCTTCTGATGAGAAGATAGACACGGCTTCTTCATCTAGGCATAATCAGAACTAGTCACTTCACGTACTCCATATTCTTCTTTAGAGGAGGATGATCCTGTTGTGCAAAGACAAGAGGATAACTAAATGCTAGCATCCCTGTTTGCTTGAAAAAAAGGAAAGGAAATATTTAAAACAACACAGATGAAGCACTTCTCAAGGACAATACCACTTTTTGATGAAAGTATCTAAATAGAAGCAGAACACCAATAGAGATGAGAAGCTCAATCATATGGATGAAATCAGTGGATGAATACCAACCTTTGTCAGGAGGCTTATTGTGTAGAGCATACAGATGAAGCACTTCTCCGGAACCATTTGTTTCTATTTATTGTGGTGGCCATGCTTACTATATACTCCTCGATTATATAAATGTTTCCAACATATTCTTGCGCAGTTCCACTAAAATATATGGTATCTTCAAAGAAGATCCCTGTTTGCACAAGTAGAGATAATTACGTATTACATTGAGAGTGGCATCAAATCAGTGGCAAAAAAATTGCTCGTTATAGCCATAGCAATAAAATAAGATGCAAAACTATATCATTACTTGTGTCATCACATTTCCAGTGCTTCATTACAGCACCAGGAGTTGATTTTTGTTTTTCTTCCGCTTGTTCTTCCCCTTCATCACTTGGTTCAATAACAGACAAGCTTCGCCTTCAATGTAAGATTTGGCATGTCAATTAGGTTGCACAAGTATAGAACTAAACAATGACATTAATTTTCTGACGAAAGTGGCAAAATACAGCGAACAGTTGTGAAATATCCTTATCTTACCTCAATGGGATATTGCGGTGCACATACAGATTGGAAGTCTTGTCTCCATTTGTGCAGTTCACTAAAATCAAGCAACATTACCGTACAAGTAGCACAAGATATGAAAGCACACTGCAGAATCATGTGAAGGAAGGCTAGTACTGACCTCTCATGATGCGGAATTCAAACAACTCACAAGAAGAAGATCTGAACCAAATTTGCCAACACGGATAGGAAGTAAGATCTCCTCTTGTGCAGTTCCACTAAGATCAAGCAATCAAGCAACATTGTCGGTGTGACACTTTGGTTGAACTGCAGAAAACACTCTTAAAAAAAGTGTTTTGTGGTGCAACAAAAGATCACAATGGCAACGAGGTGAAGTAGATAACCCTGTTTACACAGAGGTGCAAAGGAAACAATTAGTGGTCCATAACGATGGATGACACAGAAGCCAACAAAAAGAAGCATCTACCTTATCTAAATGGGAAAGAAAGCAAGACAGTAGCATTTCTCAAATGGTGGCATTGATTAATATTAACAATAAAATTCGTTAAACATGTAATTTTCTTTTAACTTAGGCATTGCATCAATTTTCCAGCGGCATTATTAGAGGGTGCTTGTTTACAGCGACTTTTTATTGGAGGGACTAAATAAACTCCATGTCAGTCCAATCTAAACCAAACAGGAGGGACTTTTAGGGACTAAAAGTGGGCATTTGGGACTAAAGAAAGAAGACCCCGAGGGAGAGTATTTTTGGGACTTTTTCCAACAGTTGCCCCTGCCACGCATCGCACCTTGTCTCTATTAGTTCATTACTAGGGGTAACATGGTCTTTTAGCATGTCATTTAATTATCTTTAGTCCATGTTTAGTCCCTGGAACCAAGCAGGTAGGGACTGGGGAGTTTTTAACCAAACATGGCCTTAGATTAATAACAACTAAAGAGTTGCATGGGACAGTGGACGCACCAGCACCATGTGCATCTACTAATGTACTGGGGTGATGCATAGTCTATTGCAACAAAGAACAAACAACCAAGGAGCATATTTGTGTTGGTCCCAGTTTTGTTATCTTTAGACACCTTTCCCTATGTGAGCGGCAACAAATCTAGTCCTGCTCAAACTCTACAGCCTTGTCCCCCAAAACAAAAGATTAGTTCGTTACAGATGTGTGTACTGCGTTTGTCATTGTTTTCCCTTTTCGACCAACGTAGGTGCTGGATAGCCAGTCTATACTAGTACTTTCCCCACTTCCATTCATCTGTGAACCACGTCTTAGATTTGTGCTATACAACTTCCCCCACTACTTTCCCCCATTCCTGTCCTCTTTGAACCACGTCTTAGATTCATGTGATACAACTTTCCGCACTACTTTCCCCTTCCTTTCCTTTTTGAACCACGTCCTAGATTCATGCTATACAACTTTTCCCACTACTTTCCCCATTCCTTTCCTCTTTGAACCACGTCCTAGATTCATGGTATACAACTTTCCCCACTACTTTCCTGTTTGATCCAACACCTAGATTCGAGTGCAGAGGCGGAAAAAGCCCACATGCAGCTAGAGAAATGCATGTGTAATAAGTAAATTATACCTTAAGGTTCTTGGGGTGTGGTTCGGTGGGCGACCGGAGGCCGTTCGACCCACACTATGTACGGCAGCAAAGAAGAAGGGGTCATAGGCCTTCCCGTGCCGCCGCTGGGTGAAAGTGAACAGCTGCGCCGGTAGTGGATTCCTTCCCTCACTTATGGCGACTGCGTTAAGCCTCCTTCCCTTCCCGGTGGATTGATCCTGCTGGCACTTTGACCAGCAGTGAGGGGAGAGAGAGGCCAACGAAGTCTTGTTTAGATCTGGAGAGGGTGAGAGAGTGTGAAGAGAGCAACTACAAGCAGACCAGCAGTGAGGGGAGAGAGAGAGGCCAACAAAGTCTTGTTTAGATCTGGAGAGGGTGATAGAGTGTGAAGAGAGAAACTACAAGCGCTGAGGCTCCAGCATGTATATATATACTGGAGAGAGTGTGAAGAGTGCAAACCCTATAAAACAAGCGCCGAGGCTGCAGCTTATATGTGATGAGGTGATTATACGGTCACTACAAGATCGTATAGCTCCGTATCCATCCATTTTGACCAGTCAAAGAATCCTCCTGGCACGAATTATGCTCATGTGTAGTTATCGAACCCGAGACCTCAAGTTTGATGAGTGAACAGGCTAACCATCTACACAACCCTCCCATTATGTTCAACGAGAGGAAAATAACCTTTTGTACATTCCTGCATTCGTGTGACAAGCATGTCCTGTTTTTTTGTGTGTGGGAGTCATTGGGATTTAAATCATAATCGTGTCATGTGGCTTTGGTGGTAAGACTATCCATAGTGGTGCAGAAATAATTCAGCCTTAGTCACCTTACCTCTCTCCACATAGTACGTTGGGTCCCACCAGTCAGAGGGTGAAACAAACAAATTAATAAGAAAAATTTAAAGCGCCAGCAGTGTATCTTACCTCACACATCTCGCTACTGCTCGAGAACACTGTCCAATTGATCCCTCTGTTCGCTCACGTACTATTTTAAGTGAATCCTTATTATGACATGCACACAATTTTGGGCACTTGTATTCGACCTAAGTCCGTGTGCCACCGTATCTCATACGACTCCCTCCTTATAGGTGTAATAAGCCATGTTAGAAGGTGCAGCGGGACCAAGGTGCAAGAAGATTGGAGGAGAAGGAGAAACTTGACCGGTCATTCCTCCAATCAAAGCCCTGATTTCTGTCTCTAAACACAACAATTAATCCAAACAACTAAGAGATGCCGTTTTAGCTACCATGTAGGGCCACGTATTAACTCGCATGCAAGCAGACTTTGATTTCTTGACTGATCAACGCGTAGTTGCGCTCCATGCATTGGGTTTTCGGGGGAGATAACAAGGCAGAGTAAGGAGCGTTTGGTTACATTGCTTAGGCTGGTCATAGTGGTGAGTAACTTGGACTGGTACAACATGCAGATGTTACTAGTCTATGTTACTACTACGCGAAGTTTTCTGTCGGAAGCGAGCCAATCTGGCTCTCCTGAGCTAGCAAGGTTTTTCTAGCCCACCCAAGCTAGCTGGCCCACAAAAGCTAACATATTTTAACAGTTCCAAACGCCTAACCTTGCCCGGCTATGCTATAAGTTGTTCTTGCTAAGGATCCAAACGCTCCATAAGTAACAATGCTCGCTAGCAACGAGGCCAGGAGGGGATTGAGATGCGAAGTTAATGGACGGCGCCTAAACGTTTTGGGAATATCTGATTTCCGTAGGATGACTTAACACCTAGACGGAGGGAGTACTACTCCTTAGTCCAGGTTTGATGGAATATTCATCACCTCTTCTCTTCTTGTACGTACTCCATTTGTATCTCACTTCCTGTGGCTTCGCACTCGCATGATTTTCCTATTCTATGAACCTGTGTGTGCATGTGCATGTGTGTGTGTGTGTTTAACAGCATGTGTGTGTTAGAGAGAGCGATCGATCGACCTACTCCTACAGAGAGATGGTGTGTAGTGTACGATTTTAGCCGCGAGAGTCGGTGCATCCTCTCGTTTCCGCGCGTCCGGTAGGGACAGGCGGACAGCTGCCACACCCGCTCCTGACCAACCTGGCCCACCCAAAGCCCCTCAATCGCCCGCGCGCGCTTCCCTCCCGAAACGGTCAGCGTCACTCCGAAGAATCGGTTCCGCATTCATGCCCGGGCAAAGCGGATGCGACCTCTCACTGGCGCCTACGTTGAAGGGTGAAGCGGATTCAAGAGTGATGGTTTCTTCGTCCGTCCAACTTACTGCTGGGTCTATGTGATTTGACAGCTCATTGGTCATTATTACTGAGGTGGTAGGACTATTGGATGTCCCACGCTTTTGGCGAAAGGAGGTACTACTAGATTACAATTTTCTCCATTCTTACGGCGGAGGAGTGCAAGAGCAGTGAAAACACGCAGGCTCAGTGATTACATGGCCCACCTCACACTACAAGTTTATTTATTAATGACGCGGCACCTACTACTGGTTCTCCTATAAACCTTGCACTTGGCATCTCCAAACTATTAACCTTGAGATTGGCTCTTCGCCTCTTCAGGATGTCGAGCAATAATGGTACTGCAGTATATCTCATTTTGGCTATATGAGACCGAATGAATTGCTGCACGTCCACCACATGGAGAGGGTCGAGGGGCGAGGGAGAGTGCGTAGTATTACGTCCGTTTCAATATGGACTACATACGGAGCAAAATGAGTGAATCTACACTCTAAAATACGTCTATATACATCAGTGTTTGGAGTATGTACTAGTAGTTCATATTGAAATCTACTAAAGGACATATATTCCAAACAATATGATAATCTCTCTAACCAAGGTAGGGACGAGGAGTAAACGGAGGGAGTACTAGTAAAATTTTCTCCTCGTCCCGTGATCCACTGCGCGCGTGGGCGAGGGAGCGGGCGTAAGGCGTAGTAATCAAGCTTCACCTCGTCCCACGAGCCACCGCGGCCGTGGGTGGGGGAGACGGCGTACAAGCAAGCTTCTCCTCGTTCTGCGAGTTGACAGGACACATCAAAAGTACTCCAGTGTATAGAGCCTTGCCTCTAAGGTAGGCCCCACATGGTTTGCCTCTTTTCTAACATAACGCGTCAAGTCGCAATTTGTTTGTTCACCCGTGGTAGACGATCCTCCCTCCATCTAGTGGACAACTAGTACACGTGTCAAATTACCATGTGGGCTGCCTTTTCTTACAGAAATGAGCTCCACCATGTACCCGCGCGGGTGTGGTTGGGAAAGAGACGGGAGTACGTGCGCCGTGCGTGCACCTCTTCTCTTCGTGCACGTCCCCCACCTACGTGGGTGTGTGTGAGAGATACAAACCTAGACAAATGGCTTGTGCGTTCGTGAGTGTTTTTTGTTTTGGGGGGAGGTTGATTTTGTGAATGTATTTGTGGGAATATGTGTCGATGACATCTCAAACAAAATTTTGCATGCAATGTGTGTGAAATGGAGGCCTATCCATATCATATATAGAAGGTCGGGCGATCCACAAGAAGAGAGGGAGGGGTCATAGATATCGATAGAGTCGAAGAGAGGATCAAGTTGGTGGGCGTGAGATCGATGAAGAGAGCCATCGAAATTGTGTGTGTGTGCAAGTCAAAGATATAGGGCGACTGACCTAGCTACCGGAACGTCAGAGGGCACATGTCAAGTTTGTGTGTGGCAGGGAGACATGACTAGAGCGCTCGATGTATCGGTGTGTGTGTG
>NC_041382.1:408386406-408389113 GCF_002162155.2 Triticum dicoccoides | reverse complement strand
AGGCAGATGCCTAACTATAGAGGTAGAACGACTCGTATATGTGTTGAGAAGGAGAGACCCAGCTATGCCTTGAGGGAGATCATTCGACATCCATACAGAACTGAAGGACAGGAAATAGGATGGGACAAAGAGAGAGAGAGAGGAGAGAGAGGGGCGGGAGAGGGGTAGAGTGCTGGATGGGTGATGGAGTTGCTTCTCGAAGATGGTGGGAGAGGCCTACTAGACAAACTGAGGGTGGAACTGCAATATTATCAATAAGAGTGGGGGATGTGTTTCTGTGTGTGGCTATGCGTGATAGATCTGTCAGGGCGCATCCATGGACGATGAACGGGAACCATGTGTTTGGTAAGCAAACCAAACTAGATCGGTAGATCAATTGTTGTTTGACGGAGGAAGGGAGAGACATAACTAATGAGTTAGATCGATCGACGCGTGGGGAAAAACGAGTTATAAGGACCTAGCTAGCTATATGTATAGCGGGAGATCGGTCGGTGTACGTCCATTTGTTAGAGGCAAATACGGCCCGGCAAGACGGATAGACAGAGAGAATGGATCTAGGAGGTGGTGCGAGAGGCCCGGCTACTAGCTAGATAGGGGGAGGAGTGTGCGGTTGTGAGATCGATGAAAAGAGGGGCGAGAGTTTACACGTGTGTGGGACCGTATTAGAGACACGAGGCAAGGACACATAAAGGAGGAGATTGAAGGTCCATGTGTATGTTGTAGGCAGACATCGCTGGAGAGGTTTATCGATCAGTGTGTGTCGGAAAAGGGTTGTGGAGACTGTGGGAGAACGACCTAAAGAAAAAATGAATGTGCACGATGGATAGAATGCTGAGGGAGGGGGAGGGCGAGGAGGGCGTGTGCATGCACGAGAGAAGCTAGTGGTAGCTACAAAGGTTAGAGGATTGTGTGGGTGTAAGAGACTAACAAAGATCATAATTTGATATGAAAGTGGATTCATATATTTGAATAGGAGATCATAGTGTTTTAAACATATGCATGCATGAATATCGCGATGATACGCGTGTTATGGTTTTGCACATGTTATACCATAATGTGATAATGCATGGCGTTTGCAACTCATAGCTAAATGTCGAACAATCTGAACCATACTATACATCGAACAATCTCACATTTGTGTGGCGTTTGCAGCTTACAACTAAATATCGAACAATCTAAACAATACTATATATCGAACATTCTCACATTTTAAATGAATTTGTGGTAATGTGTGGTGTTTGCAACTCACATCTAAATACTTGTAGGCGTAGGGGGCGGGGCACCATACATAATGTGATAAACACATTATACATATGAGACATGGTTTAGTTTGTGAAGATCTAGCTAGAGCTTGAAATGTACTATGATTTGAAATCAACATAAAGTGGATTCAAAAAATCAAGTTCGAGTTCATGTAGTACACATAGTTCAGATGTAACTCGAGACTAGTCATGTGGTGTGCTATGAAGATAATACAAAAACGATGGTTTAACTTGAGAATAATGACAATTGTATATCTTATTAAAACGGATAAATGAATTCAAATGCTTTGACTTCACAACAATCATTATTGTAGATCTTATTCAAATATAGAAACGAATTCAAATTTAGTTCATATTGAAGTGGTAGTATATACGTTTGGAATGCACTAAAACGTTCATTTGAGTACTAGGTTGCATGCGTTATACACGTAGCAAAATATTTTAATTGAACATAACATGAATTCAAAGTTTTGAATGACATTTGTAGTGCGAATTGATTTGGTACAGTACACGTTAGGCTTGTCCGGAAATTTCAATCCGTGCCTTGTTAGCCCGAAATATTTAAGATATATCTTTGTCTCGTTGTGCTTCGACAACTCCCTCCATCTCAACCCGCGCCTTGCAATTCCAAAATTACAATGCACGCGAAAACTCCCACCTCCTATGAAATCCCGACACGTGAAATGCCCGTGATACCCCTGAACCGAAAGAACCACCTAAAATCGGTGGGGCTACTTCCCTAACTTACCCCACATTTCGGACAAGCGCGTCCCTAAGCCATGGTTCCCCACTCCTATCCCACCCGCCCACCCATTTGTACACCGAGGCCGGCAAAACCAGCGAAGCCCCACACCCTCCTCCGTCCGCCACCCAGCCGGAGCCTCTTCCCCAATGACGTCGTCCACAGCAACACCTCGACGTCCCTCATCCACCGTAGCAGATGAGGATCCGTTGTCGATCTGGTCGTCCCGCCGGTTCAGCCACCCCGTCCTCCACCTCCAAGGAGCTGCCCTGACGTTCCCCTCATCTTTCGTGCCACCTCCATTCCCACACCTCCGTGTTCACCTGCACCACCGGAAGAGCATCATCATCACCGTTTCCTCGGATGAAGCTGCGGCCTAATCGGCGCCACCAAAGAGGTTATACACTAATTGCTGCATTTTCTTCTTGATTCGATCTCATGGTGCTGCCGGCGCTCGGTCCCGAGCCGACACGGCGCGGCTCCATCCACGGCGGTGTCGCCGACCACTTCCTCCACGGCGTCGCTCCCTCGGCGCGACGTCCACATCAGCAGGAGCTGCTACTGCTTTAGCTCTCGCTCGCGCTGCTGCTCTACTCTTGCTCTCGGTCCCCTGCCTGGTCTGCTCTTGCTCTTGCTATTGCTCGCGCTGCTACTCTCGCTCTTGCTCTTGCTTGCGATGCTGCTCCGATTTAGCTACACTTCA
>NC_041382.1:408342017-408385878 GCF_002162155.2 Triticum dicoccoides | reverse complement strand
GTGAGAGTGTTTTCGGGGTGGGCGGTGTGGCGCACCGCCGGCCGCGGGCGGCGGGGGCGGCTGTTTGGCCGGTGGTGGCTGGCGGCTTAGGGGGTGGAGGTTGAAGATGTACTGCAGGCCCTTGATTTCATATCCAACGGCTGCACAATCGACTGACCAGAGATGAAAAAGTCAGTCAACTGACTTTTGGCCTCACCTCTAGTGCGTACAGTTTGGACAGTAAAATTCAGTTTCGACAGCAAAATTCAGTTTCGATAGTTAAGTTCAGTTTCAACAGTTAAATTTAGTTTCGACAGCTAAGCTCAGAGATGAGCGGCTGATGTATACATCTAGCAGTTTGTGGTTATGTATTTTACGTCATCTATTAGAGATGCTATTAGAATTCCACTCAGGTTAACGTTGTCTCTCTTGTCCCGCTTCAGCCTCGGCGTCGTACAACTCACCGGAGCTGCTCCAACGACGAAACCCTCCATCACAATGGAGCAGTATCGGGCTCCATCTCCAGACGCCTAAGATCTTCTTCCCCTCCTCCGACAGCTAAGTCAGCCGGAGCATCGTCACCGGCCAACCCAATCACACTGAGATCGACATCGCTTCGCCAAAGAGGTTGAACACTTCTTGTGGTTTGACTTAATCTCACCATGCTTCTTTTCATCCTATGATCTTCCATTTCTTGTGAACCAAACACCCGGATTGGCAGAAATCATGTGTTTTTAAATTCTCTATTTTGTACGTGCATTCCTATCCTATTCCTGTCTATTTCCTATCCCTGCATTGTTAGAACCCTCAAATTCAAACAAGCCCTTACACACTTACTTCTGTTACAGATATGTGTCAAATAAAACATTGTGTGGTTTGTCCTGCTCCTGCGGTGATGTGTTCCACCCGAGCTCAGCTGCTCCAATGATGGAAGGGTTCACCATAGCAGGGACCTGCTCTCCAGACTATCTTTCGCCGCCTTAGATCTTCTTCCCCGCCACCGGCAGCCACGACAACTGCATTACCATCATCAACTGAGTAGATGACCTTGAAGACTACACGGGTCCGCAACACAGGTCGCACTCTTCCGTGTCTGCTTACGTTATGCATCGCTTAATATGATGACATGCTACTTTATCGTCGTGTTCACCTATTAGACTCCGACTCAGGTCCAAACTTATGCTGAAACTTGAGTTTTTAAATGGTTGTGGGGTACATATTGGGGAAGCAATCAGTACTATCTATCTACTATCTGGTTAATCTCAGGTGTCTACTATGAGTCTCATGTTGTGTGCAAACAAACATTAAAGGAGCCATTATCTGTATTTTTAACTAAAGCTATTATCTGCCTGCTATCATTGGTTTTGGGTCTATCCACAGTTTGCTACCTTCACTCTGTATTTGTGCATGCACTCCTTACATAATCTCACTATGTTTTATTCCTATGCATGTTAGTTATTGTACACAATGGAACTGAACATGTAGAGCAAAAGATACGAGCCTTGCGTGGCAATAAAATTTCATGCAGACGTTGCTCCATGGTGGGCGCAAAGGCAGCCCCCATCCACCCATTTCGGATCGGAATCAAGAGGAAGATAACTATTCTAAGGGGGATTCAGAAGCAAAAGACCACTCCTATTTACCCCATGAGGTCTTCGCTCTAACTTGGCATACTGATGTTGGTAATATCATGCATAGGGTGCCTTGCATTGCTTACTGTATACATCAAAGATGTCATCTGCTTAGTTTAGACATTTTTTGTGTCAATGCCATCTGTTTAGTTTCTTTATCGTATATGTGAATCATGCAATGCCATCTTGTTTAGCTAGGCATCATATATGTGAATTTTGCAATGCCACCCTGATTAGCAAGTCATCTTATATGCGAATTATTTCATGACATCATTTTTTTATTACGTGTTAAATTTGTCAACAATTTAGTACATTCAATTACTCTTCCTGTGCATCAGCCATTCGGCACGGTCATGGAAAAATCTAGAGTGGAAACAAGGTCTCCAGAGAAGACAATGCTATCTGACAAAGCGTGTGTCTTGTTGGTTACAAATAGCTGCTCAGAGGAGGATTCAGAGACAGATGACCAGTCCTATCCCCCCCCCCCGAGGTGCATGTTCTAACTTGGAAGGGTTATGTTGCTCATATCGTGCGTATGGTATCTTGCATTGCTATGTCATTTGCTTAGTTTAGACATGATTTGTATGAATGCCACCTGTTTAGTGTCTAATTACCATATATGTGAATTATGCAATGCCATCTTTTTTCAAGACATTATATATGTGAATTATGCAATGCTATCTTGTTGCGAGGCATTATATATGTGAATTATGCAATGCCATGCTGTTTTGCCAAGCGTCATATATGTGAATTATATCATGCCATCCTTTTTTGTATTTCTCATTGCTTTTGTAGACAATGTTTGTATATTCAACTGCTCTTCCTATGCATCAGCCATTTGAATTGGTGATGGAGAAATCTGGAGTGAAAACAAGGTCTTTAGAGCAGACAATGCTACCTGGTGAAGAAGATATGTTGCTGGTTACAGATAGCTCTTCAGAGGAGGATTCAGAGGCAGATGACCAGTCCTATTATCCCCCTGAGGTGTATGCTCAAACTTGGCAGGGTTATATTACTCATATCATGCATATGTTGTATTGCAATGCTTAGTTTTTACATCATATACACGATATTGAATGCCATCTCCTTAGTTGACACATCATATATGTGATTGCCCTCTGCTCACTTCCTTAGTATATAAATCATATATTTGAATTATATCATGCCATGATGTTTACATAGACAGCATGTATCTGAATTATGGCATGCCAGCCCATTTTCTAAAGACATAATATAGTTATATCATCTCATCCTGTTCACATAGTTATCATATTTTGAATTATTTCATTCTATCCGTGAATTATATCATGCCATCATGTTTCCATCGACGGAATGTTTGTGATTTATGGCATGCCAACCACTTTAATAGACACATCGTATAGTTATATCATGTCATCCTGTTTACATAGTCATCATATTTTGAAGTATGTCATTCTATCCTGTTTAGTTAGCCATCATACATGCGAAATTGTGTCATGCTATCCTGTTTAATTATCCATCATATATTTGAAATTATGTCCTGCTATTCTGTTTGGTTAGACAAGATAAATGTGAATTATTTCATGCCCTGTTTTCTTCCCTACTATCCATTGCACCTGTCTATCTTACAATGTCTGTACATTCAATTACTTTTCTTGTTTATCAGCCATTTCAATTGGAGGGGGTGATGGCAATATCTGTGGGAGTAAAAACAAGGTCTTCAGAAAAGATCGTGCTACCTGTCGATGGAGATAGAACCACGGTTGTACTTACCCAAGAACCAGCCACACCACACATAACCCAGACTCACGCAGATTGTACCCCTACCGAGTTGGACAGAGAACCAGCTAAACCCCTTCTAAGCCCAACCCCAGCAGATAGTAACCCACTTCCTGTTGACACAGCACCCTCTCCACCATAGAGCACCCGAACATGAGCAGTTAGTAAGGCAACTGCAGTGCCCAAAGCACGAGGACCACCACTCCGAACCCCAAGTCAATGCTTAAAGCAGAAGAAGAATTGTTCTCAGGTCAGGTTCTGTAGCTATGGTTCATACTACTTTGCTCTTGCATCACTGTATTTACTCATACCAACTAATTTCAAATTTGAAGGATGCAATTGAAACTCCAATGGCGCAACAGGTATGTTTTAAACCTGTTTCTTTAACGTGTTTGCTGTTGTAACTTGCTCTATGTTGATTTCAGTTTCAATCGAATAAACAGTTATGTTCTCATGCCATGCACATTACAAGTGTTGTTATTGCTGTGTAGTTTCCCACACTTATATTCTGTCTATGCTGCTTTGTCTTAAATAGATATGATTCGAACTGTATCTATCTTGATTTGGCAACATAAACTAGAATTATATAGACCATACAGTGACCATACTACATAGATATATGTTTGTTTCATGATGTTATCATGTCCACCTTACTACTGAACTGGTTTACCAAAATGAGTTTCATATACTACATTGTAACCTGAGATGTGTTTGTTTGTTTCTCTTTTAGAACGTGGATAAAATATTGGAGAAGAGTACCCTGTTATGCAATGGTAAAGGAAGTAATGCATATAAGGTTCAAGATAGTGAGACATCCCTGTTGGTCTCCAAGAAAGCTGATAAAAACTATATTGAAGACACTGAGACAACCCCAAAGTCCTGTCTTGATGTAGTGTTCGAGTTACTGGCTACCACTGCTGGCACCAGCTCTTCGAACTCGTTACCTGAATCAGTTCGGCTTCTTGAGTCTCAACTTCAAGTTGAAAGACATCGATCAGATGTTATGCAACAGGAAGCCAAAGAACTGAGGAAGTCCTAGCAGAATTCAGATGCATACTTTCTGGTGCAACAGCAAGCGCTGGAGGACTTAAGCGCCAAACAAGAGAAAGTTAATAAGCTTGCTAAGCATCTTGCCAGCATTATGGGTACCCAGGATATTGTTTCTTGAGCTCTTCTGAAGTGGTTTCAGTTCTGGACTTGTTTTGCTGCGGCGTTTATATGATGTTGTGTTCCCTATATTTGCACTGGTGGTGAACTTTGATGCCCAGTGGATGTAATATGTGTAATAGTCATGATAGCCTAGTGTAAGTTGCTTGCTTATTTATTTCCTTGTTGTTTTGTTTATTTGTTTGCTTGTACTCTGTGCAGTTCTTTTTCTGCGATTTGCTAGTGGCTGAAATAACTTATTTTTTAAAACTAGGCCACAATAACCATCGGCTAATATTTACTGTAGTAACACTGGGCCTCCTACGGGCCGTCGAAACAGTGGGCCTTCTACGGGCCGTATAAATAGTGGGCCTTCTACGGGCTGTAGAAACAATGGGCCTTCTACGGGCCATATCATCAATGGGCCTTCTATGGGCCGTATGATCGGTTGGCCAAACATGGGCCAATAACACACCACATTATGGTCGTAAATGGGCTAGAGTTGAAATCGTCCGTTCATGGGCCGACCATAATGGGCCGTCATTAATAGGCCATATTTGATGACGCTATGAAAACGGCCCAACGTATTAACGGGCCAAAAACGGGCCGACTGTAACCACGGGGTGTATTCGGCCCACAAGCAGAAAATGAAAGTAACGGGCCGAAAGTAAACGAATGCTGGAAATGAGCCTAAGAATAAATGGGCCCTGAGAAGGCTGAAAGATAACATGGGCTGGAAACGGCCTAACGGAATAATGGGCCGTTAATGGGTATAAAGTGATACACTGTTCATTACGGGCCAGTTTTACCACAGGCCATTAATGGGTCGAGGGTTACTACGGGCCTCATATGGGCCAAAAGACGTCATGGGCCATACATGGGCCGGAAGTTAAAACGGGCTGGAATTATATTGGACGGCCCAGATGACGCTACTGGGCCTAATTCGGATAGGCCGTAAACGGGCCCTGGGTTAGCGGGCTGTAAATGGGCTATATGCGAACAAGCCATTAACAGGCTTGACGTGGGCCGGCCCGTCACCTTTTAACCAAGTCAAACGGGCCAGCGTTTTCACAGTAATGGGCCTCCGTTGGGTCATGCCATGTGTCGACGTATCATAGGCACTTTGGGTCCAATGAGTGGATGACATCTGTCCCAACGGTGAGCTGACACGTGTTTCCTCCAGCCAATGATGATTTTACACGTGGAAAATCCCCATTGGTCGGGGCTATTAACGTGTTATCGGATCCAAAACCGGACCCGATAGCTTAACGGTGTTCCGTTACAATGGATGCCACGTGTCGGTCACCCTTGACGAAAGAACTTCTGTGACGCGTGATTTATCATCATGGAAGTGGACACTTCCGTGATGATAATTTTGGTAATGTCATGGAACACTTCTACGATAGCACAGGTATGACTATCTTGATTCTGTCATAAATTTGTCATGGATGTACATGCATGATAGAAAACGTGACCTACTGTGACAAACACGTATCATCACGGAAGTGTATTTTTTTGTAGTGGATGTACCGCGAGCGTGTCGACCGCTTGGACGAACGCCTGCACGAGTTCAGGCAGAGCCAAGAGCTACCGTAGGCAAGGGCTGCTGGTCATGGTCTCATGGACGCGTTTTATTTTGAAAAGTGGTTTCGACATGGATAGCTATGTATTCACATCAATCATAGTATTGCTCTGTTTATTGCTCTGTTTCAATGTGTGTACTCTGTTTTCCATTTTTATATGTTCTGTTTTAATGTGTGTATATACATTTTCCATTCTGTATATGTGGATGATGACATCTAGATTCAAATTAGTATTCAAAAACAGATAGAAAATGGACTTCATAATATATATTAAATGTTCATTAGTTCATCACATAATATATATATATATATATATATATATATATATATATATATATATATATATATATATATATATATAATATCATCACATATACGTGATGATACTTAACTACTTGGTACAATGCATAAAATTGAAAACGAACAATACTAAAACTAATAATCCCTCCTGGGGCTAGTATTCCGACAGCCCCTCGCCAGCAGCTCCCTGGTGCGCGGTGTCTTCCTAGTGCGGAGGCAGTACTCCGCCTCCTCCGCCTCGCAATGCTTGACGTACCGATCTGCCTCTTGATGGCGGACGCACGTGGCCGATCTTGCCATTTCATTGGGCGCCCACTGGAGCTCCTCGTCGGTGGCACGCTGGAGCTTATCGACCCACCTCCACGCAGCAACTTGGCGCCCAGCGCCTATGACCTTCCTGGCAAAGTACCGTCTTCATACACCTCCTCGTCACGACGATGCACCCGCCCCCAAAGCTCCGCCGCTTCCTTTTTCCAGGCGGCATCACGGGCTTCATAGGCCACCTGGTACCTATCTTCCTCCTCCTCCATCTCCTTCTTGAACTCCACTTGCCTGGCTTTCTCAGCTGGCGGTAGCGACTTCCACAGACAAAGATTGTACTGGCCCCAAAACCAATCCAAAGTTGGGGGGTCCAGCGCAACCTCGTTAGGCGGCGCGTAGGGATCCTCGTCGCTGCTAATCTAGTGAGCGTCCTCGGGGGACGGTGACTCCTCATTGGCGCGTGGGCAGACCGGCGGCACCATGGCAGAGATTTGAGAGAGAGAGAGAGAGAGGGCGAGCGAGGGGAGGATGTAGATGAGAATGCATGCGGGATGACGTGAGCAAGCTATTATTTATTGGCGGCCGGAATCTAGATCAACGGGGACAGTACACACGCCGGTCACCGGAATTTACGAGTACTGTAATTCGAATTACACATGATTCCCGCAACAAAATCCGTGTTTCTAATAACTGACGGTTTCCAATGCAGAACCGTGTCTAATTAATGATCCCCGCCACTCACCTATGAAACCTCGAGCCACGAGATAGAGTGCCAATCGTGTGGGGGCCGGTTGTCTTGCCAGATCTTCACATTTTCTTTTTGAACACCAGATATATTACTTAAATGTCTTTAAAAGGTCAAGTGACCCCTGAAATTTTCCATATTTTCACATGACAGTTGTATTAGTGCACGTTAAACATAGAAATTTTTTTGAAGGCCATAAGAGGAAGCTATCTCCCGTTCATCATCAAACATGCATTGTTCCCTCTCGGAACCACGAACCTTCTAGTGAGTTGCTCCGGTTTGTGAGGGGTGTGTGTCCAAACTTCCATCATACATGCCAATTTTTTTACCACATCATCTTGGTGGCATAACATTAAATCAAGCAAGGTTTCATGTTTTCTGATAAGTTTTTAATTTTTTGGAATTAAAATGCCATGGCACTCGATGCATGTGTGCCCATGCCTTGAGACCAATATGTTTGAAAATTCCTTCTAATTTGCTGCACACGGAATTAACTCGCACACAAGTACACAGAAATATGATTTTTCAAACCGTTATGGTTAGGCGTTGCATGTAGATGTAGTTCAAATTTGAATTACGGTCATTAAATGGTTAGAAAATCACTTAAATGTCTTTAAAAGGTCAAATGACACCTGAAATTTTCCAATTTTTCACAAGATAGTTGTATTAGTGCACGTTAAATGTAGAAAAAAATTTGAAGGCCGTAAGAGGAAGCTATCTCCCGTTCGTCATCAAACATGCATTGTTCCCTCTCGGAACCACGAACCTTCTAGTGAGTTGCTCCACTTTGTGACGGGTGTGTGTCCAAACTTTCGTCATACATGCCATTTTTTTACCACATAATCTTGGTGGCACGACATTAAATCAAGCAAGGTTTCATGTTTTTCTGATAAGCTTTTAATTTTTTGGAATTAAAATTCCATGGCACTCCATGCATGTGTGCCCATTCCTTGAGACCAATATGTTTGAAAATTCCTTCTAATTTACTGCACATGGAATTAACTCGCACACAAGTACACAAAAATATGATTTTTCAAACTGTTATGGTTAGGTGTTGCATGTAGATATAGTTCAAATTTGAATTACGGTCATTAAATGGTTAGAAAATCACTTAAATGTCTTTAAAAGGTCAAATGACCCGTGAAATTTTCCAAATTTTCAAAAGACAATTGTATTAGTGCACCTAAACATAGAAAAAAAATTGAAGGCCATAAGAGGAAGCTATCTCCTGTTCGTCATCAAACATGCATTGTTCCTCTCGGAACCATGAACCTTCTAGTGAGTTGCTCCGGTTTGTGAGGGGTGTGTGTCCAAACTTTCGTCGAACATGCCAATTTTTTTACCACATCATCTTGGTGGCATGACATTAAGTCAAGCAAGGTTTCATGTTTTTCTGATCATTTTTTAGTTTTTGGAATTAAAATGCCATGGCACTCCATGCATGTGTGCCCATGCCTTGAGACCAATATGTTTGAAAATTCCTTCTAATTTATTGCCCATGGAATTAACTCACACACAAGTACACAAAAAATATGATTTTTCAAACTGTTATGGCTAGGCGTTGCATGTAGATGTAGTTCAAATTTGAATTGCGGTCATTAAATGGCTAGAAAATCACTTAAATGTCTTTAAAAGGTCAAATGACCCTTGAAATTTTCCAAAATTTCACATGACAGTTGTATTAGTGCATGTTAGATGTAGAAAAAAATTGAAGGCCATAAGAGGAAGCTATCTCCCGTTCGTCATTAAACATGCATTGTTCCCTCTCGGAACCATGAACCTTCTAGTGAGTTGCTCCGGTTTGTGAGGGGTGTGTGTCCAAACTTGGTGGCATGACATTAAATCAACCAAGGTTCATGTTTTTCTGATCATTTTTTTTATTTTTTTGGAATTAAAATTCCATCTCACTCCATTCATACGTACGCATGTATCCATGTCGTGAGACCAGTATGTCTGAAAATTCCTTCTAATTTACTGCACATGGAATTAACTTGCGCATAAATACACAGATATGAATTTTCAAACTGTTTTGGTTAGGCGTTGCATGTAGATGTAGTTAAAATTTGAATTACGGTCATTAAATGGCTAGAAAATCACTTAAATTTCTTTAAAAGGTCAAATGACCCCTAGAATTTTCAAAAAAATAACATTACAGTTGTAGTAGTGCACGTTAGACGTAGAAAACAATTGAAGGCTGTAAGAGGAAGCTATCTCCCATGCGTCATCAAACATGCATTGTTCCCTCTCGGAACCACGAGCCTTCTAGTGAGTTGCTCTGGTTTGTGAGGGGTGTGTGTCCAAAGTTTCCTCAAACATGCCAAATTTTTTACCATATCATCTTGGTGGCATGACATTACATCAACCAATGTTTCATGTGTTTCTGATGTTTTTTAAATTTTTTGGAATTAAAATGCCATGTCACTCCATGCATACATATGCATGTATCCAAGTCATGAGACAAATATGTTTGAAAATTCCTTCTAAGTTACTGCACATGGAATTAACTCGCACAAATACACAAATATGATTCGTCAAACCGTTATGGTTAGGCGTTGCATGTAGATGTAGTTCAAATTTGAATTAAATGGCTAGAAAATCACTTAAATGTCTTTAAAATGTCAAATGACCCCTAGAATTTTCCAAAATTTCACATTACAGCTGTAGTAGTGCATGTTAAACATAGAAAACAATTAAAGGCCGTCAGAGGAAGCTATGTCCCGTTTGTCATCAAACATGCATTGTTCCCTCTCGGAACCACGAGCCTTCTAGTGAGTTGCTCCGGTTTGTGAGGGGTGTGTGTCAAAACTTTTTTTCCACATTATCTTGGTGGCATGACATTACATCAACCAAGGTTTCATGTGTTTCTGATTTTTTTTGGAATTAGAATGCCATGTCACTCCATGCTTAATTAATTATGTCATAGCCTTGAGACCAATATGTTTGAAATTTCCTTCCAATTTACTGCACATGGAATTAAATCACACACAAGTACACAAAATATGAGTTTTCAAACCGTTATGGTTAGCTGTTGCATGTACATGTAGTTCAAATTTCAATTACGGTCATTAAATAGCTAGAAAATCACTTAAATGTCTTAAAAGGTCAAATGACCCCTGAAATTTTCCAAAATTTGACATGACAGTTGTATTAGTACTACAAAATTTCTCGTACATTTAAAACACCATCCATTGCCACTGTACTCCAAATTCATCTTTCACAGCTAATAAAAATATCTACAACATCACACACAGTTGTTTTCTAGGAACCGTTTGCGATGAAAATATCTGGGTCTATTTAAGTCTCCCTCCTTAAGCTTCGCCAGCTCGTTTGCTCCAGTTCCGGCAACCCCTGAATCCACGAATCCCGACCCCCATTGCCGCACCCCCTTCTTGCAAAGATGTCATCATGGAAACGCTTCCTGAAGGCCCGTTGTCGATGTCAAAACCGGCGGATCTCAGGTAGGGGTCCCGAATTGTGCGTCTAGGCGGATGGTAACAGGAGGGAGGGGACACGATGTTTTACCCAGGTTCGGGCCCTCTAGATGGAGGTAAAACCCTACGTCCTGCTTGATTAATATTGATGATATGGATAGTACAAGAGTAGATCTACCACGAGATCAGAGAGGCTAAACCCTAGAAGCTAGCCTACGGTACGATTGTTGTTCCTACGGACTAAAACCCTCCGGTTTATATAGACACCGGAGAGGGCTAGGGTTACACAGAGTCGGTTACAATGGTAGGAGATCTACATATCCGTGTCGCCAACCTTGCCTTCCACGCCAAGGAAAGTCCCTTCTGGACACGGGAGGAAGTCTTCAATCTTGTATCTTCATAGTCCAGGAGTCCGGCCGAAGGTATAGTCCGACTATCTGGACACCCCCTAATCCAGGACTCCCTCAGTAGCCCCCGAACCAGGCTTCAATGACGACGAGTCCGGCGCGCAAATTGTCTTCAGCATTGCAAGGCGGGTTCTCCTCCAAATTCCGTGTACCTGCTGAATAGTGTCCGGCTTCTTGTAAATGTAGTGCTCCTTGGCTTCCACGCCCAATAATGGCCGTCTTCCATGTGTCAAATGAATACGAAAAGTCAGGGTGTTTTTTATATTTACACCCCTAGCCACGTGAATGAGACGACTATTTAAGGGGATGAGGATTTAGATCCAAACCACACCTTCTCCCCTCCGCGAGTATTCATCAGAGCGTATCCGACAGAGGTCCATTCTATCATGGCCGGCCGCCGCAGCTCCTCCTCTCGCCCTTCCAGCCCTCAGCCTGGAGATTGGAAGAGGTGCTCCATCCTGCACAGCGAGCTAGTGACGCTCCAGACCAAGGGATTTCTCCCCCCGGCCTATATGGTCCCGGTTTGAGCCGGACTTGCCACCTATAATAGCGGAGAGCAAGCGGAGAGCACCCCCAATCCCTCCAAAGGAGAGCGGGTATGCCTTGTCCCTTACTTAATAAGAGGGCTCGGATTTCCAATTCATCTGTTTCTCCAGGGGCTCCTGGAGTTCTATAGCCTCCAGCTGCACAACCTCACGCCTGCCTCCATATTGCATATCGCGGGCTTCGTAGCCCTCTACGAGCTGTTTTTGGGCTGCGAGGCTCATTTCGTGCTGTGGAAAAGGATATTCTGCCTTGTGCCCCATTCTGAGAAGGGGTCAATATATCAAGTGGGCGGAGCCGAAGTGTGGCGTATCGCCGGGACCGAATATCTATCCGAAACCCTAAAGAAGGCATCCGAGGACTGGCCTTCGGAATGGTTTTATATAGAGGACGTCCCGCTGCCGGATCCTGTCCGGATCGGACTCCCTGAGTTCAACAGTGCTCCCCTAAAGAAGCGCCTAAGCTGGCATCCACGGAGCCCTCAGAGGGAAAGTGACAGGGACGTTCTTTACCTGATGGGCTGGATAAGATTGTTGGCTCATTCCAGACTGACCATGATCGGGGTCATGGCCTCATGCATCATGCGAGGGGTGCAGCCGCTTCAGTATAGAGGCCGCCCCATGTGGGACTTCAATGGGGAGGACGACGCCACCCGCTACGGCCGTAAGGGGCCGGATTCAGCTGCCGCTCTAATAAAGACCTTGTCCGCTTTGTACAAGGGAGAAGAGGAGGAATTTCTCCGCGTCAACCCACAGGGTGGATTTTCTATGTACAATCCCCCAAGTTGGGTAAGTGGACACTTTTACTTGCCCATCCGTTTTATATTCCCATCGTTAAATATTCAGTCTAACGACTTCAACGCAGGAACTGTGCCAGGCTGTTAAAATAATAAATAGCCCTCCTCCACAACCCGAGGATCCGGGACGGTCCCTCGACCCGGCCTCTCAAGAGGATCCGGACTTATCTGTGGAGCTGATTGATGGGGTGTTTCATCAATTCAGCAAGGACAACGCCTTGGTGGCCATTACGGCCGATTACCCAGGGCTACTCCCAGCCTCACAGGTAACTGAGACTGAAGTCCCAGCACTTTGAAAAGGGATCTATCCTCACGTGTTTTCGATTGCTGTATGACAACTGTGTTTTGCAGGGGAGGTCCTTGAGACGGGAGGCCGAGCCTGCAGCGACTAGCCAACGAGGGGCGGTAAGGCCCCGCGGGCTGAACAGAAGTGCGGTCCGGACTGAGACGCCGGCGCAAAGGTATAGCGCGCCATCTAATTCCCAGGTGTTATTCCTTCGAGGCATATTAACGCTCGTGCTCTCTTCAGGACGAAGAGACCTCGCCGGACTATATCCGGAGAGGTTGCCAATCGCGCCTCCACCAGCCAGGCTCCAAAGCCTGGTCCGGAAGCGGAGGCGAACACAAGGCGCGCACCGGACGCTCCTCCGACAGAGGATGCGGACAGGCTGTCTGCCACCAATTCCGAGGTGGAGAGTGCCATGAACCACAGGCGTCGTCGGACAGTTCTTCGCGACGCTTGTTTCTCCCAAGAGGCATTGGATGCCTTCAATTCGGGAGATTCGTACCTCCGTGCCGCTCAAAATGGTCTAGCCAGAGCCACGGAGCAGTATGTAAAAGACATACGGGTAAGAAAATTTTGGTAATTATATATATACTAGTAGCCCCCGAGACTTGAAACAGTTAGAATAACTGATTTAAGAATCATTTGTTATGCAGGTTCTTACAGAAAAGAATACCCTACTGTCCCAGGAGCTGGAAGAGTGCAAAACCCAACTTGAGGCCACACGAGTCGCGGCAGGGGAGCCCAAGGAGACTCCCTCTGGTAATATACGCTTCGAAAGATAAGTATTTTGCGAAGTGCGGCATGGGTGCACATCTGATAAATGAAATTGCAGATGGCGCCGAATTAAATCCGAAAAAGCAGCAACTCCTACGCCAGCTAAAGGCTGGTGAGAGTGTGCTGACAAAGGTGAGGCGGGAGAAGAACGATCTCCAAGATGCCAACACCGAGCTGGGCGTTGAACTGAGGGACGTTCATGCCCAGCTATTGGACTCCGTTAAGGAGAATCAGCGGCTTCGACGCGGCATATTTAGTAAGTGCTTAAACGAACTATGAAAAAAAAGAGTTCGACGAGGAAGTAGACTAACAGAGTAATGTCTATAGGTATGCTAACAGGTCGTCCTGCAGAGGAAATGCCCGGTTCTACGGGTGACCTTCTTCCCGATCTCTCACAACTGCACGAGCGAGTTCGACAGGTGATGCAAGGCGTCGCCCAGGCCTTGTGGCCATCCATCTCCATGCCCGAAGGCCTTGGAGAGCTTGTAGAGAATCTGAAGGGAGCGCAACGGCGCTTCCGATTGTGGAAGATGGCGGCCTGCCGTCAAGGCGCCAGGGAGGCCTGGGCCATGGTGAAGACGCGGTACACGAAGGCTGGCCCAAACCACATGGCCGAGGTGTTGGAAATATGCCCTAGAGGCAATAATAAAAGGAATATTATTATTATATTTCCTTGTTCATGATAATTGTCTTTTATTCATGCTATAATTGTGTTATCGGGAAATCGTAATACATGTGTGAATACATAGACACCAACATGTCCCTAGTAAGCCTCTAGTTGACTACCTCGTTGATCAACAGATAGTCATGGTTTCCTGACTATGGACATTGGATGTCATTGATAACGAGATCACATCATTAGGAGAATGATGTGATGGACAAGACCCAATCCTAAACATAGCACAAGATCGTATAGTTCGTTTGCTAGAGTTTTTCCAATGTCAAGTATCTTTTCCTTAGACCATGAGATCGTGTAACTCCCGGATACCGTAGGAGTGCTTTGGGTGTACCAAACATCACAACGTAACTGGGTGACTATAAAGGTATACTACGGGTATCTCCGAAAGTGTCTGTTGGGTTGACACGGATCAAGACTGGGATTTGTCACTCCGTATGACGGAGAGGTATCTCTGGGCCCACTCGGTAATGCATCATCACAATGAGCTCAAAGTGACCAAGTGTCTGGTCACGGGATCATGCATTACGGTACGAGTAAAGTGACTTGCCGGTAACGAGATTGAACGAGGTATTGGGATACCGACGATCGAATCTCGGGCAAGTAACGTACCGATTGACAAAGGGAATTGTATATGGGGTTGCTTGAATCCTCGACATCGTGGTTCATCCGATGAGATCATCGAGGAGCATGTGGGAGCCAACATGGGTATCCAGATCCCATTGTTGGTTATTGACCGGAGAGCCATCTCAGTCATGTCTACATGTCTCCCGAACCCGTAGGGTCTACACACTTAAGGTTCGGTGACGCTAGGGTTGTAGAGAAATGAATATGCAGTAACCCTAAAGTTGTTCGGAGTCCCGGATGAGATCCTGGACATCACGAGGAGTTCCGGAATGGTCCAGAGGTGAAGAATTATATATAGGAAGTGCAGTTTCGGCCATCGGGAGAGTTTTGGGGGTCACCGGTATTGTACCGGGACCACCGGAAGGGTCCCGGGGGTCCACCGGGTGGGGCCACCCATCCCGGAGGGCCCCATGGGCTGAGTGGGGAGGGGAACCAGCCCATAGTGGGCTGGTGCGCCCCCCTTGGCCCACCCCATGCGCCTAGGGTTGGGAACCCTAGGGTGGGGGGGCGCCCCACCTGGCTTGGGGGGCACTCCACCCCTTGGCCGCCCCCCCTAGGAGATCCCATCCCCTAGGGCCGGCGCACTCCCTAGGGGGCCTATATAAAGGAGGGGGGAGGGAGGGGCAGCCGCACCCTTGAGTCTTGGCGCCTCCGTCTCCCCTGCTACACCTCTCCCTCTTGCAGAAGAACGGCGAAGCCCTGCTGCGGTGACTCCTGCATCCACCACCACGCCATCGTGCTACTGGATCTTCATGAACCTCTCCTTCCCCCTTGCTGGATCAAGAAGGAGGAGACATCACGCTGACTGTACGTGTGTTGAACGCGGAGGTCCCGTCCGTTCGGCGCTAGGATCTCCGGTGATTTGGATCACGTCGAGTACGACTTCCTCATCCCTGTTCTTTGAACGCTTCCGTGCGTGATCTACAAAGGTATGTAGATGCAATCCGATCACTCGTTGCTAGATGAACTCATAGATGGATCTTGGTGAAACTGTAGGAAAATTTTTGTTTTCTGCAACGTTCCCCAACAGTGGCATCATGAGCTAGGTCTATGCGTAATTCTCTTTGCATGAGTAGAACACAATTTGTTGTGGGCGTAGATGTTGTCAACTTTCTTGCCGCTACTAGTCTTATTTTGCTTCAGCAGTATTGTGGGATGAAGCGGCCCGGACCAACCTTACACGTATGCTTACGTGAGACCGGTTCCACCGACTGACATGCACTAGTTGCATAAGGTGGCTGGCGGGTGTCTGTCTCTCCCACTTTAGTTGGAGCGGATTCGATGAAAAGGGTCCTTATGAAGGGTAAATAGAAGTTGACAAATCACGTTGTGGCTTTCACATAGGTAAGAAAACGTTCTTGCTAGAACCCTATTGCAGCCACGTAAAACTTGCAACAACAATTAGAGGACGTCTAACTTGTTTTTGCAGCAAGTGTTTTGTGATGTGATATGGCCAAAGTTGTGATGAATGATGAATTATATATATGTGATGTATGAGATGTTCATGCTATTGTAATAGGAATCACGACTTGCATGTCGATGAGTATGACAACTGGCAGGAGCCATAGGAGTTGTCTTTATTTTTTGTATGACCTGCGTGTCATTGAAAAACGCCATGTAAATTACTTTACTTTATTGCTAAACGTGTTAGCGATAGTAGTAGAAGTAATAGTTGGCGAGCAACTTCATGGAGACACGATGATGGAGATCATGATGATGGAAATCATGGTGTCATGCCGGTGATAAGATGATCATGGAGCCCCAAGATGGAGATCAAAGGAGCTATGTGATATTGGCCATATCATGTCACTATTATTATTTGATTGCATGTGATGTTTATCATGTTTTTGCATCTTGTTTACTTAGAACGACGGTAGTAAATAAGATGATCCCTCATAATAATTTCAAGAAAGTGTTCCCCCTAACTGTGCACCGTTGCGACAGTTCGTTGTTTCGAAGCACCACGTGATGATCGGGTGTGATAGATTCCAATGTTCACATACAACGGGTGTAAGACAGATTTACACATGCAAACACTTAGGTTGACTTGACGAGCCTAGCATGTACAGACATGGCCTCGGAACACAGTAGACCGAAAGGTCGAGCATGAGTCATATAGAAGATACGATCAACATGAAGATGTTCACCGATGTTGACTAGTCCGTCTCACGTGATGATCGGACACGGCCTAGTTAACTCGGATCATGTTATACTTAGATGACTGGAGGGATGTCTATCTGAGTGGGAGTTCATTGAATAATTTGATTTAGATGAACTTAATTATCATGAACTTAGTCTAAAATCTTTACAACATGTATTGTAGATCAAATGGCCAACGTTGTCCTCAACTTCAACGCATTCCTAGAGAAAACCAAGCTGAAATACGATGGCAGCAACTATACGGACTGGGTCCGGAACCTGAGGATCATCCTCATAGCTGCCAAGAAAGATTATGTCCTACAAGCACCGCTAGGTGACGCACTTGTTCTCCCTGCAGAACAAGACGTTATGAACGCTTGGCAGACACGTACCGATGATTACTCCCTCATTCAGTGCGGCATGCTTTACAGCTTAGAACCGGGGCTCCAAAAGCGTTTTGAGAGACACGAAGCATATGAGATGTTCGAAGAGCTGAAAATGGTTTTTCAAGCTCATGCCCGGGTCGAGAGATATGATGTCTACAACAAGTTCTTCAGCTGTAAGAGGGAGGAAAACAGTTCTGTCAGTGAGCACATACTCACTATGTCTGGGTTACATAACCGCTTGACTCAGCTGGGAGTTAATCTCCCGGATGATGCGGTCATTGACAGAATCCTTCAGTCGCTTCCACCGAGCTACAAGAGCTTTGTGATGAACTTCAATATGCAGGGGATGGAAAAGACCATTCCTGAAGTATTTGCAATGCTGAAATCAGCAGAGGTAGAAATCAAAAAGGAACATCAAATATTGATGGTGAATAAAACCACTAAGTTCAAGAAAGGCAAGGGTAAGAAGAACTTCAAGAAGGACGGCAAGGGAGTTGCCGCGCCTGGCAAGCAAGCTGCCGGGAAGAAGCCAAAGAATGGACCCAAGCCCGAGACTGAGTGCTTTTATTGCAAGGAAAGTGGTCACTGGAAGCGAAACTGCCCCAAATACTTAGCGGACAAGAAGGCCGGCAAAACGAAAGGTATATGTGATATACATGTAATTGATGTGTAACTTACCAGTACTCGTAGTAGCTCCTGGGTATTTGATACCGGTGCAGTTGCTCACATTTGTAACTCAAAGCAGGAGGTGCGGAATAAGTGGAGACTGGCGAAGGACGAGGTGACGATGCGCGTCGGGAATGGTTCCAAGGTCGATGTGATCGCCGTCGGCACGCTACCTCTACATTGACCTACGGGATTAGTTTTGAACCTCAATAATTGTTATTTAGTGCCAAGTTTGAGCATGAACATTGTATCAGGATCTCGTTTAATACGAGATGGCTACTCATTTAAATCTGAGAATAATGGTTGTTCTATTTACATGAGAGATATGTTTTATGGTCATGCTCCGATGGTGAATGGTTTATTCTTAATGAATCTCGAGCGTAATGCTACACATATTCATAGTGTGAATACCAAAAGATGTAAGGTTGATAATGATAGTCCCACATACTTGTGGCACTGCCGCCTTGGTCACATAGGTGTCAAACGCATGAAGAAGCTCCATGCAGATGGACTTTTAGAGTCTCTTTATTACGAATCATTTGACACGTGCGAATCATGCCTCATGGGTAAAATGACCAAGACTCCATTCTCAGGAACAATGGAGCGAGCAACCAACTTACTGGAAATCATACATACTGATGTGTGCGGTCCAATGAGTGTTGAGTCTCGCGGTGGCTATCATTATGTTCTCACCCTCACTGATGACTTGAGTAGATATGGGTATGTCTATTTAATGAAACACAAGTCTGAGACCTTTGAAAGGTTCAAGGAATTTTAGAGTGAGGTTGAGAATCAACGTGACAGGAAAATCAAGTTCCTGCGATCAGATCGTGGAGGAGAATACTTGAGTAACGAATTTGGCACACACTTAAGAAAATGTGGAATAGTTTCACAACTCACGCCGCCTGGAACACTCAGCGTAATGGTGTGTCCGAACGTCGTAATCGCACTCTATTAGATATGGTGCGATCTATGATGTCTCTTACCGATTTACCGCTATCATTTTGGGGCTATGCTTTAGAGACTGCCGCATTCACTTTAAATAGGGCTCCGTCGAAATCCGTTGAGACGACACCGTATGAATTATGGTTTGGGAAGAAACCTAAGCTGTCGTTTCTAAAAGTTTGGGGATGCGATGCTTATGTCAAGAAACTTCAACCTGAAAAGCTCGAACCCAAGTCGGAAAAACGCGTCTTCATAGGATACCCTAAAGAAACTATTGGGTATACCTTCTACCTCAGATCCGAAGGCAAGATCTTTGTTGCCAAGAATGGATCCTTTGTAGAGAAGGAGTTTCTCTTGAAAGAAGTAAGTGGGAGGAAAGTAGAACTTTATGAAGTATTACCTCTTGAACCGGAAAGTGGCGCAACTCAGGAAAATGTTCCTGTGGTGCCTGCACCAATTAGAGAGGAAGTTAATGATGATGATCAAGATACTTCTGATCAAGCTCCTACTTAAATTCGAAGGTCCACAAGGCCACGTTCCGCGCCAGAATGGTACGGAAACCCTGTCTTGGAAATCATGTTGTTAGACAACGGTGAACCTTCGAACTATGAAGAAGCGATGGCGGGCCCGGATTCCGAGAAATGGCTGGAAGCCATGAAATCCGAGATAGGATCCATGTATGAAAACGAAGTATGGACTTTGACTGACTTGCCCGTTGAGCGGCGAGCCATAGAAAATAAATGGATCTTTAAGAAGAAGACAGACGCGGATGGTAATGTGACCATCTATAAAGCTCGGCTTGTCGCTAAGGGTTATCGACAAGTTCAAGGGGTTGACTATGATGAGACTTTCTCACCGGTAGCGAAGCTGAAGTCCGTCCGAATCATGTTAGCAATTGCCGCATTCTATGATTATGAGATATGGCAAATGGATGTCAAAACGGCATTCCTTAATGGTTTCCTTAAGGAAGAATTGTATATGATGCAGCCGGAAGGTTTTGTCGATCCTAAGAATGCTGACAAGGTGTGCAAGCTCCAACAATCGATTTATGGGCTGGTGCAAGCATATCGGAGTTGGAACATTTGCTTTGATGAGATGATTAAAGCGTTTGGGTTTATGCAGACTTATGGAGAAGCCTGCGTTTACAAGAAAGTGAGTGGGAGCTCTGTAGCATTTCTCATATTATATGTATATGACATACTTTTGATGGGAAATGATATAGAGCTTTTGGACAGCATTAAGGCCTACTTGAATAAGAGTTTTTCAATGAAGGACCTTGGAGAAGCTGCTTATATATTAGGCATCAAGATCTATAGAGATAGATCAAGACGCCTCATAGGTCTTTCACAAAGCACATACCTTGATAAGATATTGAAGAAGTTCAATATGGATCAGTCTAAGAAGGGGTTCTTGCCTGTGTTGCAAGGTGCGAAATTGAGCTCAGCTCAATGTCCGACCACGGCAGAAGATATATAAGAGATGAGTGTCATCCCCTATGCCTCAGCCATAGGTTCTATTATGTATGCCATGCTGTGTACCAGACCTGATGTAAACCTTGCCGTAAGTTTGGTAGGTAGGTACCAAAGTAATCCCGGCAAGGAACACTGGACAACGGTCAAGAATAACCTGAAGTACCTAAAAAGGACTAAGGAAATGTTTCTCGTTTATGGAGGTGACGAAGATCTCGTCGTAAAGGGTTACGTCGATGCTAGCTTCGACACAGATCTGGATGACTCTAAGTCACAAACTAGATACGTGTATATTTTGAATGGTGGGGCAGTGAGCTGGTGCAGTTGCAAGTAGAGCGTCGTGGCGGGATCTACATGTGAAGCGGAGTACATGGCAGCCTCGGAGGCAGCGCATGAAGCAATTTGGGTTAAGGAGTTCATCACCGACGTAGGAGTCATACCCAATGTGTCGGGGCCGATCAAACTCTTCTGTGATAACACTGGAGCTATTGCACTTGCCAAGGAGCCCAGGTTTCACAAGAAGACCAGGCACATCAAGCGTCGCTTCAACTCCATTCGTGAAAATGTTCAAGATGGAGCATAGATATTTGTAAAGTATATACGGACCTGAATGTAGCAGATCCATTGACTAAACCTCTCCCTAGAGCAAAACATGATCAACACCAGAATTCCATGGGTGTTTGATTCATCACAATGTAACTAGATTATTGACTCTAGTGCAAGCGGGAGATTGTTGGAAATATGCCCTAGAGGCAATAATAAAAGGATTATTATTATATTTCCTTGTTCATGATAATTGTCTTTTATTCATGCTATAATTGTGTTATCCGGATATCGTAATACATGTGTAATACATAGACACCAACATGTCCCTGGTAAGCCTCTAGTTGACTAGCTCGTTGATCAACAGATAGTCATGGTTTCCTAACTATGGACATTGGATGTCATTGATAATGATATCACATCATTAGGAGAATGATGTGATGGACAAGACCCAATCCTAAACATAGCACAAGATCGTATAGTTCGTTTGCTAGAGTTTTTCCAATGTCAAGTATCTTTGCCTTAGACCATGAGATTGTTTAACTCCCAGATACCGTAGGAGTGCTTTGGGTGTACCAAACGTCACAACGTAACTGGGTGACTATAAAGGTATACTACGGGTATCTCCGAAAGTGTCTGTTGGGTTGACACGGATCAAGACTGGGATTTGTCACTCCGTATGACGGAGAGGTATCTCTGGGCCCACTCGGTAATGCATCATCACAATGGGCTCAAAGTGACCAAGTGTCTGGTCACGGGATCATGCATTACGGTACGAGTAAAGTGACTTGCCGGTAACGAGATTGAACGAGGTATTGGGATACCGACGATCGAATCTCGGGCAAGTAACGTACCGATTGACAAAGGGAATTGTATACGGGGTTGCTTGAATCCTTGACATCGTGGTTCATCCGATGAGATCATCGAGGAGCATGTGGGAGACAACATGGGTATCCAGATCCCGCTGTTGGTTATTGACCGGAGAGCCATCTCGGTCATGTCTACATGTCTCCCGAACCCGTAGGGTCTACACACTTAAGGTTCGGTGACGCTAGGGTTGTAGAGATATGAATGTGCAGTAACCCGAAAGTTGTTTGGAGTCCCAGATCAGATCCTGGACGTCACAAGGAGTTCCGAAATTGTTCAGAGGTGAAGAATTATATATAGGAAGTGCAGTTTCGGCCATCGGGAGAGTTTCGGGGGTCACCGGTATTGTACCGGGACCACCGGAAGGGTCCCGGGGCTCCACCGGGTGGGGCCACCCATCCCGGAGGGCCCCATGGGCTAAGAGGGGAGGGGAACCAGCCCATAGTGGGCTGGTGCACCCCCCTTGGCCCACCCCATGCGCCTAGGATTGGGAACCCTAGGGTGGGGGGCGCCCCACCTGGCTTGGGGGGCACTCCACCCCTTGGCCGCCCCCCTAGGAGATCCCATCTCCTAGGGCCGGCGCACCCCCTAGGGGGCCTATATAAAGGAGGGGGGAGGGAGGGGCAGCCGCACCCTTGAGTCTTGGCGCCTCCCTCTCACCTGCTACACCTCTCCCTCTCGCAGAAGAATGGCGAAGCCCTGCTGCGGTGACTCCTGCATCCACCACCACGCCATCGTGCTGCTGGATCTTTATCAACCTCTCCTTCCCCCTTGCTGGATCAAGGAGGGGATGTCACACTGACCGTATGTGTGTTTAACGCAGAGGTCCCGTCTGTTCAACGCTAGGATCTCCGGTGATTTGGATCACATCGAGTACGACTTCCTCATCCCCGTTCTTTGAACGCTTCCGCGCGTGATCTACAAAGGTATGTAGATGCAATCCGATCACTCGTTGCTAGATGAACTCATAGATGGATCTTGGTGAAACCGTAGGAAATTTTTTGTTTTCTACAACGTTCGCCAACACGAGGTTGGACCCGTGGGACCCGATGGGAAGGAGATCCCTGTGAGCTTATTATACGACGAAGTAGAATTGGCCGCAAAGTATTCCCAACAGGATTGTAAGCTAGATAGCCTGTTAGATGGTATTGAAGAGGAATACAATCTGTCAGATTGACTATGTAATTTTAATTAACATGTGTAATGCCTTCTGGCCGGATTGTAGATCGTTTGTCATGGCCGACCTTTTCGCTTCAACCTCGGGACCTGGCGGTCCGGAGTGTGTTCGAATACCCTCGCGGTTATATAAGAACCGGGGTATGCATGGAGACTAGGCGTAGGGGTCATTAGTGCTTGAACAGACAAGTGCCCAACTAGTTATGTTATATTACATGGTTAGTAAGAAACATCTTCCAGGGAGAATAGTTCCGTTAGGGGTTTCTTTCCCTGGGAGGCATGCCCTAAAGTGCATGTCCATTCTGTGAAAAGAGACGCGGGATAAACATCTGGGGGCGTGTAGATAAATAAGTGAAAAAAAGATCATCTTTAGTTCACCGACCGAATATTCCCTTAAGAACGCTAGCTTTCGGCTTCACCTAGTCTGAGGTACACATTCGGCTGACCCGGCAGTAGCAATCGCAGGGGTGCTCCCTTTACCACCTAGCCGAACAATCGAGAATGTAGGGGTAAGCACAGGAGCCCGGCAACCCAGATTGGCCAAAACTTAAGTCATATCGATGCATATAATGGTGAATAAAAGGTACATGCGGAAGTGTGACACATGTGTTGGGCATGGAGCCCGTATAAATAAGCTTCTGTTTAAAGAAGCCCCTAGGTTTAATGAGTGCGGATAGCGCATCACTTTATGAGCCTTTAAAGGCTATAAGAGAGAGAGAAGAAGAAGGAGAGAAATGTAAGACAGAAAGTATATAAAAAATGGACAGAGGAAAGAGACGAACACAGAGTCCGGCGCTAGGCATAGAATCTTCGGAGACGGGCTGCGTTCCATGGGTTCGGCTCGAGTCAGTTATCCGATGCATCTCGCAAGCGGTACGCTCCATCAGTCAGGACTTGGTCAATTATGAAGGGACCTTCCCACTTGGGCTTGAGTTTGTCCTTTTTCTTGTCCGGCAGGCGTAGAACTAATTCGCCAACGTTGTAATTTTGGCCTGTACATCTCTGCTTTGGTATCTTTGAGCCTGCTATTGATAGAATGCGGAACGGGCTTCACGCTCTTCCTCCAAGGCGTCCAAACTGTCCTGCCGATCGAGCTTGGCTTCTCTTTCTTCGTACATGCGCACTCGAGGTAAGTCATGAATTATGTCGCAGGGCAAAACTGCCTCTGCACCGTACACCATAAAGAATGGTGTGTATCCGGTGGTGTGATTCGGCGTGGTCCACAGCCCCCAGAGTACGGAGTCGAGCTCCTCTACCCAGTGCATATTGGATTCCTTCAGGGACCGCACTAATCTGGGTTTGATGCCGCTCATGATAAGACCATTTGCATGTTCGACCTGGCCGTTAGTTTGTGGGTGATAGACGGAAGCATAATCGAGCTTGATGCCCATGTTTTTGCACCAGAGTTTTACCTCGTCAGCCGTAAAGTTCGTGCCGTTGTCAGTGATGATGCTGTGGGGGACGCCGTAACGGTGTACAACCCCAGATATAAATTCTATCACCGGTCCGGATTTGGCCATGTTAACAGGCTTGGCTTCTATCCATTTGGTGAACTTATCCACCATGACCAGTAAGTATTTTTTCTTGTGGGTTCCGCCTTTAAGGGGTCCAACCATGTCAAGCCCCCAGACCGCGAAGGGACAGGTGATGGGGATAGTTTGGAGGGTGTTGGGTGGCATATGGCTTTGGTTTGCAAAAAGCTGGCAACCGACGCATCATTGGACTAAGTCCTGGGCGTCTGCCCGGGCCGTCAGCTAATAAAAGCCTGTACGGAAGGCCTTGCTTACAAGGGACCGAGCTGCAGCGTGATGACCGCCGAGTCCGGCATGAATTTCAGCCAGGATGTTCCGCCCTTCCTCTTCAGAGATGCACCTTCGAAGGACTCCGGTAGTGCTTTTCTTATAAAGCTCTCCCTCATGGACTTTATAGGCTTTAGATCGCCGCACTATGCAGCGTGCCTCATTTTCGTCCTCGGGGAGTTCCTGCCTAGTAAGGTAGGCGAGGAATGGTTTTGTCCACGGGGCGATGACGGCCATTATTACGTGGGCTGAAGGTGTTATATCATTGGCAGAGCCTCCAATTTTGTCAGAGTGTTCAGTGTCCGGCAGTGCGGTTGGATCCGGGCTGTTATTGCCGGGTTCCCCTTCCCATACTACGGATGGCTTGAACAGCCTTTCCAAGAAGATGTTGGGGGGACTACATCGCGTTTTGTGCCGATGCGTGCGAGGACATCTACCGCCTGATTATTTTCCCGGGCTATATGGTGAAATTCGAGCCCTTCGAACCGAGCTGACATTTTTAGGACGGTGTTGCAATAAGCTGCCATTTTTGGATCCTTGGCATCAAAGTCTCCATTTATTTGGGATATTGCGAGGTTCGAGTCCCCGCGACCTCTAGGCATTGAATGCCCATGGATACTGCCATCCGAAGACCATGTAAAAGGGCCTCATATTCGGCTGCATTGTTGGAGTCTGTGTACATTATCTGGAGTACGTATTGAACTGTGTCTCCTGTGGGGGATGTCAAAACGATGCCAGCCGCTAGACTGACCAACATTTTGGAGCCGTCGAAGTGCATGACCCAGTTTGAATATGTGCCGTACTCTTTAGGGAGTTCAAAACTTGCGACTTGATAGCTCGCCATGGCTTGTAAGCTATGTCAAACGGGAGGAGCTCAATGGCCCATTTTGCAATCCGGCCCGTCGCGTTGCGGTTGTTTATAATATCGTTAAGGGGCACTTCCGAGGCTACTGTTATTGAACACTGTTGAAAGTAGTGTCGCAGCTTCCGGGATGCCATAAATACCGCGTACGCAATCTTTTGATAATGCGGGTACCGTGACTTGCACGGAGTAAGGACAGTGGACACATAGTAGACTGGCTTTTGAAGGGGGAATTTGTGTCTGTCCGTTTCTCGTTCGACGACGAGCACTGTGCTTACGACATGATGGGTTGCTACAATGTATAATAGCATTGGTTCGCCAATGTTTGGCGCGGCCAGGACTGGGTTTGTTGCCAATATGGCTTTTATTTCGTCGAGTCCGGCCGTGGCTGCATCCGTCCACTCGAAGTGTTCGGTGCGCCGAAGGAGGCGGTAAAGGGTGTTTTATATCTTTGATGAAGTCCGGGTGTCTTATATCTTTGATGAATCCGGCCTTCAATAGCTTGGCTAGTTCCTCTCCCATGGCCTGTCTCTTAGGTTCGAAAAACGCCGAAGAGCCTGTTTGACTGGCTTGAATCCTTTCAGGATATTTAAGCTATGTTCGGCCAGCCTGCCTGGGATTCCTGGCATGTCTGACGGGTGACAGGCGAAAATGTCCCAGTTCTCTCGTAGGAACCCTCGCAGTGAGGCGTCTACATCAGGGCTTAACTGTGCCCAGATGGAAACTATTTTATTGGGGTCCATTGGATGGACCTGGAATTTGACTATTTCGTCCACCGGTTTAAAGGAGGTGGACTTGGATCTTTTATCGAGTATCAAATCGTCCCTATTCACCGTGGAGCGCAGCGCAGTCAGTTCCTCAGGCGCTAGGGCTTCGGATAGCGCCTCGAGGGCCAGTGCGGCCGTCTTGTTTTCGGCGCGGAGTTCTATGTCCGGATCACTAGTGAGAGTGATGATTCCGTTAGGCCCGGGCATCTTGAGCTTCATGTACCCATAATGGGGTATTGCTTGGAAGACTGTAAACGCTTCCCGCCCTAGTAGAGCGTGATATCCGCTACTGAACGGGGCCACATGGAACGTAACCTCTTCGGACCTGTAATTATCCGGCGTGCCGAACACCACATCTATTGTGATTTTTCCTGTACAGCGCGCTTCCCGACTGGGGATTATTCCTCTAAAGGTTGTGCTGCTTCGTTCAATGCGGTTCCAGTCTATTTCCCTTTTTTGAAGGGTTTCCTCATAAATGAGGTTCAATCCGCTGCCGCCATCCATGAGTACCTTGGTAAGATGAAAGTCGTCCACTATTGGACTGAGGACCAATGCGGCTGGTGCTCGGGCTGTTCGGAATTTAGGTTCATCACTGGCGTTGAAAGTAATAGCCATGTCACTCCATGGGTTTATTGTTGCTACTTGGTAGACTTCGGCAAGGCTGCGGGGTGTTCTTTTTCGCATATTATTTGATGCGAAAGTCTCGAAGACTGTTAATACCGTACTGTTTTCTTTGGCGTGGCTTTCTGTGGCTTTTGGAATTAGAAGATCTTCGCCAATTTTTGCCACCTGTCGGAGTATCCAACATGCTCCAAGGCTGTGAGTTGGTGTGGCGCCCTCTGCACTGTGAATTTTGTAGGGTCCATTAAGCCATCCTTCCAGTACGGTTCCGTGCCAGGCAGAGGGCTTTTGCTTTTTGGTGTTGAACCCGGGTGTCTGGCGATGATGCACCCTTTTATTTCGGACTGGGTTTGTATTCAGGGCCAGATTGTCCCAAAATTTTATTTTGGTTTTCCAGGCGCTTTCCATCTCACAGTACTTTCGTACTATGGACGCCAAGTCAGTGAAGCATGTAATATCATGGCGACTTATGGCGTTGAGGATTCCCTTGTCCGTGCAATTATTGCAGAAGAATGAAATTGCGTCTTCCTTGCGGCAGTCCTTTATCCTGTTCATAACCAGGAGGAATCTGGCCCAGTAATGATGTACTATTTCTTCGGGCTCTTGCCTAATTTGGGATAGATCTCTTATGTACAGGTGGGTGGGTGGAATCAAATCCGAAACCTCACCCAATCTGACACCCAGAGGCCATGGAGTTTCCGAACTCGGAAGTTTGGATTCTTGGATGCTGTCCAATGAATCTAGCCCGTCGCCTGACTTTAAGTTCAGGTCTTGAGTGATGTCCTCCCCTTCGCGGGTATCCGGCTTGGAGGGATCGAGAATCCGGACATAGCTAGTCCTTAAGATAGATGAAGGGTCGCCGCACTGTCCCTCTACCACGGCAACGTGATGGGTGACCTGGGGAGAGTTAATCTCTCTCAGATCGGGTTTAGGCCCAATCTGGTCGTAATCCGTAGCGACTCCCAGGGCGGCGATGCGATCCAAGAGCTCGTTTAGGGAAGAGAGCTCCATTGGATCCAGCTGCTCGGCGAATTCCGAGCTGACGTGAAGATTTCTTTCGATGACCTAAGAGGTCATCGTCGGCGCAGCAGCCGAACAGGTGGTCATAAGGAAACCACCTAGCCGGAGAGTTTGGCCGACCGCCAAAGCTCCGTTAGCAACGGTGCCGTCTTTAAAGACGGGATGAGGCATCCTTCCTGATGGTGACGACACAGAGGAACTCTCAATGAAAGCACCAATGTCGGTGTCAAAACCGGTGGATCTCGGGTAGGGGGTCCCGAACTATGCGTCTAGGCGGATGGTAACAGGAGGCAGGGGACACGATGTTTTACCCAGGTTCAGGCCTTCTTGATGGAGGTAAAACCCTACGTCCTGCTTGATTAATATTGATGATATGGGTAGTACAAGAGTAGATCTACCACGAGATCAGAGAGGCTAAACCCTAGAAGCTAGCCTATGGTATGATTGTTGTTCCTACGGACTAAAACCCTCCAGTTTATATAGACACCGGAGAGGGCTAGGGTTACACAGAGTCAATTACAATGGTAGGAGATCTACATATCCGTGTCACCAACCTTGCCTTCCACGCCAAGGAAAGTCCCTTCCGGACATGGGACGAAGTCTTCAATCTTGTATCTTCATAGTCCAGGAGTCCGGCCGAAGGTATAGTCCGGTTATCTGGACACCCCCTAATCCAGGACTCCCTCACCCGTACGATGGTCACGTCCCCCCTGAGTGTCTTCGCATGCGCCAAGAGCGCAGCCGCGTACGCCGAGAGTGCCGCCGCATCTGCATTGAGCACGGCCGCTTCCGCCGAGAGGGCATCTGCGACAGCCGATGGGGCAGCTGCAACAGCTGAGACGGCTGCAGCTACTGCTGTGACAGTGGCTGCAAATGCCGAGTGCGCTCGAGCTGCCGTTCGTGCCGCTGATGTCGCCCTGGCCAGGGTCGAGGCCATCCACGCCAAGATCGAGGATGCACATGCCAAGATATTCCAGGCCACCTCGGACTCTAGCATGCAACCCATGTCTGAAAAGGCGGCGATGGCCATGGAGCACCTGCTTCCTCATGAGGTCGCCGAGTGGGAGCTGGAGATGCAGGAGGTGGCGGAGATCGAGGAGCACCGGGAGGAGGAGTTGAGTGTGGCCGAGGTCGAGGTAGAGAATAGTCTGTCCGTCAAGGAATTGGCGGTGGAGAACCAACGCGAGCTCTGGCGCAGCCACTACTACGAGTACTACAACCTTGTGGGCGGCGCCGAGGACGAGGACGAGGACGTGGTCGACTTCAGCAGGGGGGACACGGAGTCCACCAACGGCGGCATGTCGCCAGGATAAGTCGTCGACGTCTCTTCTCACACCGGTGATGCATAGGCCGGCGCGGCGGCGGATTTGTTAAAATTATGCGTACTTAGGCTTTGTTTTAATGATAGTCTTTTGTTAGAGCAATATTTAGGTCAATTGGCTTTGTTTAATTACTAGAATTGCTCGATTCAGTAAGTGTGGTCTTTCTACTGTACGCTCTTTTGTGTGCCCAAATTAGCAAGCGATGTTAAATTATGCAATGACGTACCCGAGGAAATTTCCACCAAAATTTGAATTATCAAACTCATCCCATGCGCGTAGAGTAGAAGAATCGTTTGCGATGCACACAATCGTTCAAAGTGAATGGTCCGGCGGCATAGCGCGCAAAGTTTCCCTCCACATTTCCAAAATTTTGGCCTACCGCCAAAATATCTACCCCCGCCCCCTTCCCCAACGCCTTTTCTCTCCGACCACAAGTCACATTTCCGCTGTTTCCTCCTTCCTTCCTTCCTTCCTTTCTTGCTAAGCTATAGCCGCTTCCTCGCTCTCACCGTCTCGCATCCTACCGTCGGGGTCTCCATGGTCTTTTTCAATGACCTCTCCAGCGGTTCCTCCTCCGGCGACTACTCCTTCACCACCCGGGTATGCCTCTCTTCTCTCTCTCAGGCTATGACTTGGAATGAAGGATTTTTAACCGGCGGTCGATTTGAGTTATTTCTTCCTCTTGTAGCTCCCTAAGACCATCAGTGGCAATGAATGGAGCGGGGTGGCTGAAGATCTATGTGCTCGTTGTGACCATCAATCTCCATGCGTGAAGCTAGTTGCGTTTGATTTTGTGGACAGTGGGAGGAAGTTTCTGGCATGTGCAGAGAAGGTTAGACCCTCTTTAGTTGTTACAAATCATTTGTTAGATGTGATTCGAACACTTTCACGGTCCCAACCCATTCAAACCACACCTTTAACCAAACGCATCCTAAGACAGTGTCACAGTTTGTACCTAGTATCTTAAATTGTTGACATCTCATTAGCGGTGCCATTAGAAAATTATTTGGCACCGTCTCAGCAGTTTGTGCAACCAACTTTGGTCCACACATCCGAGCAGCCAAGCAGTAAGATACTAAATCTTTATGGCATGAAGGAACTGGGCATCGGAGCAACTACGTGCTCCGGAGTCCGGGTCCCTGATTTTTTTTCGCTGCATCGGCTCGCCAATGCAGGGCACCGGTGCGAGATGTAGCAATAGTTGTCTTTACCCCAGTTTTGGCATACATAGTGGACGGCCTTAGTGATATTAATTCTATGTTACTAAATTTATGCATGTACACACCTGTTAGTATCAATTTGTTGTCATCCAAACACTGTCGCTATGCTGTTGCAGTTATATTTACCTTCATCATAAAATGTTCAATTTGTTATTTATTGTACATGAGTAAGAACTTGTAGCGTCATTGTAGTTAATTATAGCTTCTGATATTCCAGAATTTGGTTGTTGTCTCAGTACCAATTATTTCATTTGCACATTGATCTTTTTGAGAAGATATGTCATAATTAACATGTTTCTTCAGTTTTTCAAAATAAGCACTGGTGATTTTCTACGTTGCTATAAACCCAGTTCCCTACAATTGTTACTGGTCTAGTTTTAAATATTATAGGATGAACGGAAGTGTTCTTACTTGGAGTGGGTTGATCAAGAGTGGCCACAGTCTTTGAAGATGTGCCTAGCGCGAAGCTCTGGAGCATGTATGAGGAAGAGAACACACGTAGGCTTAGAGAAAGTTTTGTCAATGCTGAAGCATATTTCAAGATGCGGGATAAAAAGTGAAGGTGGAGAATGAGCTCAGATATTTTAAATCAGGCTTTGCTAAGATGGTGTTCACGAAGGAGGAGGCACTTTCCCAGTTGGCCCGTGCAGAACGGGTTCTTACTGAAGTGAAAGCAGAGGTGGATAAGACGAGCCTGGGTGATCTCGATTAGGAAAATGAATATATTGTTCTTATGAAGTTGAACTGGCTATATGTTGTATTGTGTTGTTTTCATGTAGCTACCGTACTGTGATGTTATAATATATTTATGTGCCTGATATGAAATTCGCAAACAGCTGTTCGATATGAAATGTGAATTTGCATAATACTAGAATTATTAATTGTAAACTAATAAAACTACTAAATGAGTCATGGACCTTTGCAAATGGTTCTAGTAGAAAAAGCGCTTGCGATGGATAGCCCAATTAATGCCACATAGTTTTCTTCATCAAACCGTGTGTGATATTTACACCTTTCACACACGAGACTACACATAAAACTGTGTGGGATATACATACGAACGGAAACGTTTTCCCTGGATTGACTATGTGGGATGTACATAAGAATGGAAACATATTCCTTGGATTGACTGTGTGTGATATACATACCTATGGAAATGTTTTTTGGGATTCACCGTGTCGGATGTACATACCTACGAAAATGATTTTCTCGGATTACCGTGTGGGATGTACGTACCTACGGAAATGATTCGGTTTCGATGCCTCGCCCGATAGCACACAGCCCCAGCTTGGGTCCCCGGAGGGCCTATCCCCGACGATTTCTAGGTCATGTGCGAAGGACAACCTATCTTACACACTCACTTGGCGACGGTTCCAAATGTCATCGCGGCAAGGGGTTAAAAACCGTTTGTTTAGGACCGACGAGCACCAGTACCTACTTAGCAGTAGCGCTGTCTGTACCAGCGCGACTACTAAGTGGCTTCGCAGTAGCGTTTTCCTGTCCACCGCTCATGATTGCTACTACTATATTTTCACATATTTTTTTGCTACATATTTGCAATGTTTTTGTACAAGTTTTATATAGTATTCTAATCATATCATAAAGATGCAATATGCTCATCATATCATACACATAGTATTCTCATCATATCATCCAACACAAATCATGTCTTCACATCTTAATCACAATATAGATATACAAGTTACATGACATGTCTCATCATACATAATGTAGTACTTCTTGAGGCGCCGGTTCGTATCCCTCTCTCGCACTAGCGTGAACCTAAACTAACTACTTCCTGCTTCGGCTCTGCTATTGAACCCTCTCTGGCTATCGCTCGGAAACTGGTACACCTGGGCCTGACACTCCAGCCACTCATCATATACTGTTGGCGTAGCACTTCTTCGCCAATGATGATCTATGTACCTGCATCATCACATGAGTCGATGATATGCAACATATATAGTTGAGCAACAGAAAGAGACAGACTTGTCAAACATAGAAGCAACATATCATAAGCATAAATAACAAAGTTCATTACCCAAAATGCCCTAACTAGAGTGATCTTCGCTAGTTGAGGAGGACGGTTTAATTATGATACGTCTCTGTTGTATCTACTTTTCCAAACACTTTTGCCCTTGTTTTGGACTCTAACTTGCATAATTTGAATGAAACTAACCAGGACTGACGCTGTTTTCAGCAGAATTACCATGGTGTTATTTATGTGCAGAAACAAAAGTTCTCAAAATGACCTGAAACTTCACGGAACAACTTTTCAGAAATAATAAAAAATCCTTGCAAAAGATGAAGACCAGGGGGCCCACCACCTGTCCACGAGGGTCGGGGGCGCGCCTGCCCCCCTAGGGCATGCCCCCTACCTCGTGGGCCCCCTGGATCTCCTCCGACCTCAACTCCAACTCTATATACTTGGTTTCGGGGAGAAAAAAATCAGAAAGAAGAATTCCTCACGTTTTATGATACGGAGCCGCCGCCAAGCCCTAAAACCTCTCGGGAGGGCTGATCTGGAGTCCGTTCGGGGCTCCGGAGAGGGGAATCTGTCGCCATCGTCATCATCAACCATCCTCCATCACCAATTTCATGATGCTCACCGCCGTGCGTGAGTAATTCCATCATAGGCTTGCTGGACGGTGACGGGTTGGATGAGATCTATCATGTAATCGAGTTAGTTTTGTTAGGGTTTGATCCCTTTTATCCACTATGTTCTGAGATTGATGTTGCTATGAATTTTCTATGCTTAATGCTTGTCACTAGGGCCCGAGTGCCATGATTTCAGATCTAAACCTATTATGTTTTCATCAATATATGGGAGTTCTTGATCCTATCTTGCAAGTCTATAGTCACCTATTATGTGTTATGATCCGTTGACCCCGAAGTGACAATAATCGGGATACTTACCGGTGATGACCATAGTTTGAGGAGTCCATGTATTCACTATGTGCTAATGCTTTGTTCCGGTACTCTATTAAAAGGAGGCCTTAATATCCCTTAGTTTCCATTAGGACCCCGCTGCCACGGGAGGGTAGGACAAAAGATGTCATGCAAGTTCTTTTCCATAAGCACGTATGACTATATTCGGAATACATGCCTACATTACATTGATGAATTGGAGCTAGTTCTGTGTCACCCTAGGTTATGACTGTTACATGATGAACCGCATCCGGCATAATTCTCCATTACTGATCCGCTGCCTACGAGCTTTCCAGTTCTTCGCTTATTTACTTTTCCGTTGCTATTGCTATCATCACTACAAAATACCAAAAACATTACTTTTGTTATCATTACCTTTGGCTACCGCTACCATTACTATCATATTACTTTGCTACTAAACACTTTGCTGCAGATATTAAGTTTCCAGGTGTGGTTGAATTGACAACTCAGCTGCTAATACTTGAGAATATTCTTTGGCTCCCCTTGTGTCAAATCAATAAATTTGGGTTGAATACTCTACCCTCGAAAACTGTTGCGATCCCCTATACTTGTGGGTTATCAAGACTATTTTCTGGCGCCGTTGCCGGGGAGCATAGCTCTATTCTTTGAGTCACTTGGGATTTATATCTGCTTATCATTATGAAGAACTTGAGAGATCCAAAAACTAAGATTTATCCCTTAACTACGAGGGGAGGTAAGGAACTGCCATCTAGCTCTGCACTTGATTCACCTTCTGTTTTGAGTAAGCTTGCGACACCTAAACCTGCTTTTGCTATTCGTTCTGATATGTCGCATGTTATTGATGATGCTACTTATGCTATGCATGATACTTATGATGAAACTACTTCTATGCTTGATACTACTGTGCCACTTGGTGAATTTCTTGATGAACAACTTGCTAGGGTTCGAGAGAATGAAAATATTGAATCTGATAATATTGATGAAAGTGATGATGAAGACTCACCTGTTATTCCTAAGGGTTATGTTTTTGATAAAGAAGCCTCTTTAGCTATTTTAGCTTGCAAAGATAGATACGAACTCAAGAGGTTATTAGCTAAATGGAAGCAGCAATCTCTTAATGCTAAAATGAAACCTGACCCTGCTTTTTCTACTTCGCATATCTGTGTTACTGATAAGGATTATGTATTCTCTGTTGATCTTGATATAATTACTTTGGTTGAATCTGATCCTTTTCGTGGCTATGAATCTGAAACTGTTGTGGCACATCTTACTAAATTAAATGATATAGTCACCCTGTTCACTAATGATGAGAGAACTCCCTACTTTTATATCCTTAAAATATTTCCGTTCTCACTAAAGGGTGATGCTAAGATATGGTTTAATTCTCTTGATCCTGGTTGTGTGCCTAGTCCCCAGGATATGATTTATTACTTCTCTGCTAAATATTTCCCTGCTCATAAGAAACGAACCGCTTTAAGGGATATATATAGTTTTGTGCAAATTGAAGAAGAGAATCTCCCACAAGCTTGGGGGAGGCTTCTCCAATTACTTAATGCTTTGCCTAATCATCCTCTTAAGAAAAATGAAATACTTGGTATCTTTTATAATGGACTAACCGATGCTTCCAGAGATTACCTGGATAGTTGTGCTGGTTCTGTTTTCAGGGAAAGAACACCGGATGAAGCTGAAATTCTATTGAATAATATGTTGACAAATGAAAATAATTGGATACTTCCTGAGCCAGCTCCTGAGCCTATTCCTAAACCAACTCCGAAGAAAAGGGGTGTTCTATTTCTCAGTCCTGAAGATATGCAAGAGGCAAAGAAATCTATGAAAGAAAAAGGTATTAAAGCTGAAGATGTTAAGAATTTACCTCCTATTGAAGAAATACACGGTCTTAATTTACCGACTGTTGAAGAAACATATGATCTTAATCCATTACCTATTGAAGAAACACATGGTCTTGATAAACCGACACAGGTAGTAAAGGTAAATTCTCACTATAGATATGATAAAGCTGAAATCCCATTTACTAAGTTTGCTAGCCCATGATTAGATGAGTTTGATAAATTTATGGCTAAGCAAGAAGATTTTAATGCTTATTTTGGTAGACAATTGAAATACAATTCAAATATGCTTGAACACTTGGGTGATTATATGGCTAATATCAAAGGTGAACTTAAACTTATTAGCAAGCATGCTTCTATGGTTACCACTCAAGTAGAACAAGTACTTAAAGCTCAAAATGGTTTGCTCAATGAATTGAATAGTAAGAATAATGATTATGCTGTTAGAGTGGCTACTAGAACTGGTAGAATGACTCAGGAACCTTTGTATCTTGAAGGCCATACTAAGATAATTGAGCACCTAGTCCTTCTAAAAGGAAGAAAAAGAAAAATGATAGGACTTTGCATGCTTCTAGTGAACCTATTGCTCAACCACCTGAGAATCCAAATGATATTTCTATTTCTAATGCTGAAACACAATCTGGTAATGAACCTGAAACTAGTGATAATGTTAATGATAAGGTTCATGATGCTGCTCAACCTAGAAATGATAATGATATAGAAATTGAACCTGCTGTTGATCTTGATAACCCACAATCAAAGAATCAACGTTATGATAAGAAAGACTTTGTTGCTATGAAACATGGTAAGGAAAGAGAGCCTTGGGTTCAGAAACCCATGCCTTTTCCTCCCAAACCATCCAAGAAAAAGGATGATAAGGATTTTGAGCGCTTTGTTGAAATGATTAGACCTATCTTTTTGTGTATGTGATTAACTGATATGCTCAAAATGAATCCTTATGCTAAGTACATGAAAGATATTGTTACTAATAAAAGAAAGATACCGGAAGCTGAAATTTACACCATGCTTGCTAATTATACTTTTAAGGGTGGAATACCAAAGAAACTTGGAGATCCAGGAGTACCCACTATACCATGCTCCATTAAAAGAAACTATGTTAAAACTGCTTTATGTGATCTTGGAGCCGGTGTTAGTGTTATGCCTCTCTCTTTATATCGTAGACTTGATTTGAATAAGTTGACACCTACTGAAATATCTTTGCAAATGGCTGATAAATCAACTGCTATACATGTCGGTATTTGTGAGGATGTTTCTATTGTAGTTGCAAACGTTACTATTTTAACAGACTTTGTTATTCTTGATATTCCCGAGGACGATAGTATGTCTATTATTCTTCCAAGACCCTTTTTGAATATTGTAGGGGCTATTATTGATTGCACTAAAGGCAATGTCACTTTTCATGTTAATGGTAATGAGCATACGGTACACTTTCCGAGGAAACAACCTCAAGTTCACAGTATCAACTCTATTGGAAAAATTCCATCGATTATATTTGGAGGTTTTGAATTTCCTCTTCCTACTGTCAAGAAGAAATATGATATTCTTGTTATTGGGGATGTGCATATCCCCGTTGAGGTAACATAGTGTTATTCGAAATTTCTCCGGTTCCATGTTATTCGGAATGAGTTCGTTAACAAGACTTGATCAACCTTGTTAGTGGATTCCTTTTGATGACCATGAGATGGATGAAACTAGAAGGCACAACCTTCTGTACCCTCTTTACTTCCTGTTACTTATATTAAATAAAATAAAAATAATATTGTGTGTCTGTTATCTGATTTATCCATGCAATATAAAAATACCCTGAAAATAGAAGTTCTCCAAATGCCCTGAAATTTAAATATGATTTTTTCTGGAATATTTGAGAATATTTGGCACTGAGAACACAACAGGAGGAGCTGGCACCTGGCCACGAGGGTCAGGGCGCGCGCTACCCCCTGGGCGCGCCCCCCTGTCTCGTGGGCCCATGGTGGCCCTCCTCCACTTATCGTTTCACCCACACACTCCTTCCTCCCACAAACACGAATACCATCTCAAACCCGAGTCCAAGCTCATTTTGCTGCCATTTTTGATCTCCTTGCTCAAAGCACCTCTCACAAAACTGCTTGGGGAGATTGTTCCTTGGTATGTGACTCCTCCATTGGTCCAATTAGTTTTTGTTCTAGTGCTTTATTCATTGCAAATTCATGCTGCCTAGGTGACTCTGTTCTTGAGCTTGCATGTCAAATTTATATGGTTCCAAGTAGTTTTGATGCATGAGATAGGCTCTAGGCACTTGTAGGAGTAGTTGCTATCAGTATTATTGAGTTTGGTTCACTTTTATTTTGAAGTTCCTAAAAAATTCAGAAATTTTCAGAGGAAGAAATATGCTTAGGAAAATGTACCAAGGTGGTTCTTCAAGGAAACAAGGACCCAGGCTTGCAATGCGTGATGCCGATGATGAGCCACCAAGAAACGCTCCAGTGCGTCCTTGTGAGTGGCCTTCGGAAAGCTTTATGGATCGAGCGGGAATTAAGGAAGAATTTAACGCATATTTGCGTAACGCTGATCTTGTGAGCTTCGAGGAAGAAAAGTGAAGCCATTATCACTCTCTCACTAGTTCCTTTGTGAGGAGGTTTGAATTTTCATCTTCACGTAATTCTCCAACTGTCTTATTTGATCTTTATGAAAATTCTTACACTATGGACTTAGAGGATTTTACGACTGCTTGCAAACTTCCACAATGGGGTAGTGTCAGGGAACCTCGCAAATATGAATTTAGAGATTTTCTTGCTAGTATAATTGTGGGGAATCTAAAGATATAACACAAGCTACCATAGGGAGCATTCACTTTCCTGTTATACATTATTTTGCTCTCTTCATAGGTAGATGCATTAATGGTAAAGATGAGGCATGTGACATGTGTGTTCCTGGCCTCAGTATTCTTAGGAGTGCGGTGTTAGGAGATAAATCTTATAATTTGGGAGCCATTGTTGCATGTAGGTTGCATCTTAATAGATTTAATGGAGATTTCTTTGGTGGAATTTATGCAACCCGCATAGCTAATTTTCTTGGTATAGCCATACGCGAAGATGATATTGAGTTGCCTCCTGCTTATTTGGATTATGAGGCTATGGTTCACCACCAGTTTGTTGAGAGGAATGAATCACCTCTCCAGTATCGCTTAATCTTTGACAGACACTGTGCTATCCGTATTACCCTCCCTGCTCCTACCTTTTTTGATTATCAGGCAAAAGAAAGATATGTTATTACCAGAGAGGAGGCAGATGAGTACGAGAGGAGGGCGGAGGCCGCTCGTCTCCACGCTGCAGCTCAGGAGGCGATAGCCGTTGCATCTCAGTACGACCCCAACTATTATTATGGATATCCACCAGGCCAGCCGTGGCCATAGACCAACTTAGGCCAAAATCCTAAGCTTGGGGGAGTACGTATTTCCCACCGACATTATATTTATGTTCACGCACTCATTTCTAGATGTCGGTGCTCATACTTTTTCATTGTATCATCCATGCTAGTTTATTTCCCTTTTTATTCTTTCTTCTTGTGTGTTTAATAAACCTTAAGAAAAACCAAAAAAAGTAGTTGTAGCTCTTAATTAGTTTACTTTCCATGCTTGTAGTAGTAATTAAAAAGAAAACCCAAAAAGATTTCTTGTTCTTCTTTTGCTTGTTGGGAGCTTTCCCGTGTAAATAGTTTTATTTCTTTTCTTTTCTTTGGGGGTCGATAGGAGAAGACCATGATTAAATTGTTGAAGTAGCTCTTATATGCATTATTGTTGATCTGACAAAAGGGCCCACATTGCCTTGTCTTCTCCTCTTTATTGAATGCTTGCAGATTCCAGCTTAGTCCAATGCACGTGCACTATTATTATTATCCACATCATTCGGTCGTGCAAGTGAAAGGAAATTATGATGATATATGATGGACTGACTGAGATGAGAAAAGCTGGTATGAACTCGGCCTCTCTTATTTTTGTAAATATGATTAGTTCATCGTTCCTGATTCAGCCTATTATGAATAAACATGTTTGCAATGACAACTAGAGATCATAGTTTTTTGTGCCATGCTTGATTAGCTAGGAGCTTATAATGGTTTACCTTGCGTGCCAACATGCTATTAAAATGGTTGTGATGTGGTATGATAGGGTGGTATCCTCCTCTGAATGATTTAAGTGACTTGACTTGGTGCATGTTCACCCATGTAGTTGAAACAAAATCAACATAGCCTTCACGATATTTATGTTCATGGTGGATTATATCCTACTCATGCTTGCATTCGGTGTTGATTAATTTTAATGCATGTTCATGACTGTTGCCGCTCTCTAGCTGGTCGCTTCCCAGTCTTTTGCTAGCTTTCACCTGTACTGAGCGGGAATACTGCTTGTGCATCCAACTCCATAAACCCCAAAGTTATTCCATATGATTCCACCATACCTACCTATATACGGTATCTACCTGCTGTTCCAAGTAAATTTGTATGTGCCAAACTCTAAACCTTCAAATAAATATCCTGTTTTGTATGCTCGAATAGCTCATGTATCAACTAGGGCTGTCTGTATCTTCCATATTAGGCGGGTTATTCTCAAGAGGAGTGGACTCCGCTCCTCACTCACGAAAAAATTTCTGGTCACCGGGATGCCCAGTCCCATGCTATATGCAAATCAAATCAAAATAATTGCAAACAAAACTCCCCCTGGGACTCTTGTTAGTTGGAGGCACTCGTTCTTTCGAGCAAGCCATGGATTGATGCTTGTTGGTGGAGGGGGAGTATAAACTTTACCATTCTGTTTGGGAACCGCCTATAATGTGTGTAGTATGGAAGATATTGCCATCTCTTGGTTGTTATGTTGATAGTGAAAGTATACCGCTCAAAATATTATTCACCTCTATTTCAAAACCGAGCTCTAGCACCTCTACAAATCCCTGCTTCCCTCTACTAAGGGCCTATCTATTCACTTTTATGTTGAGTCATCATCCTCTTATTAAAAAGCACCAGTTGGAGAGCACCGCTGTCATTTGCATTCATTACTGTTAGTTTACATTGAGTATGACTTGACTTGATCTCTTTTACCATGAATTACAATGTCTAGTCAGTCCTTGATCTTTAAAGGTGCTATGCATTTATATTTTGCGGTCTCAGAAAGGGCTAGTGAGATACCATCTTGTTATATCATATTATGATTTTTTTGAGAAAGTGTTGTCATCCGAGATTTATTATTATTGCTCGCTAGTTGATTATGCCATTGATATGAGTAAACTTGAGACCTAAGCATTATTGTGAATGTGGTTAGTCATAATCTTTGCTGAAAACTTGAATGCTGGCTTTACATATTTACAACAACAAGAGCAAACAAAGTTTGTAAAAGTTTTTCTTTATCACTTTCAGTTTGTCAACTGAATTGCTTGAGGACAAGCAAAGGTTTAAGCTTGGGGGAGTTGATACGTCTCCGTCGTATCTACTTTTCCAAACACTTTTGCCCTTGTTTTGTACTCTAACTTGCATGATTTGAATGAAACTAACCCGTACTAACGTTGTTTTCAGCAGAATTACCATGGTTTTATTTATGTGCAGAAACAAAAGTTCTTGGAATGACCTGAAACTTCATGGAACAACTTTTCGGAAATAATAAAAAATCCTTGCAAAAGATGAAGACCAGGGGACCCACCACCTGTCCACGAGGGTGGGGGCGCGCCCCCTACCTCGTGGGCCCCCTGGAGCTCCTCCGACCTCAACTCCAACTCTATATATTTTGTTTCGGGGAGAAAAAAATCATAGAGAAGAATTCATCACGTTTTACGATATGGAGCCGCCACCAAGCCCTAAAACCTCTCGGGAGGGCTGATCTAGAGTCCGTTCGGGGCTCCGGAGAGGGGAATCCGTTGCCATCGTCATCATCAACCATCCTCCATCACCAATTCCATGATGCTCACCGCCGTGCGTGAGTAATTCCATCGTAGGCTTGCTGGACGGTCATGGGTTGGATGAGATCTATCATGTAATCGAGTTAGTTTGGTTAGGGTTTGATCCCTAGTATCCACTATGTTCTGAGATTGATGTTGCTATGACTTTGCTATGCTTAATGCTTGTTACCAGGGCCCGAGTGCCATGATTTCAGATCTGAACCTATTATGTTTTCATCAATATATGAGAGTTCTTGATCCTATCTTGCAAGTTTATAGTCACCTATTATGTGTTATGATCCGTTAACCCCGAAGTGAAAATAATCGGGCTACTTACCGGTGATGACCATAGTTTGAGGAGTCCATGTATTCACTGTGTGCTAATGCTTTGTTCCGGTACTCTATTAAAAGGAGGCCTTAATATCCCTTAGTTTCCATTAGGACCCCGCTGCCACGGGAGGGTAGGACAAAAGATGTCATGCAAGTTCTTTTCCATAAGCACGTATGACTATATTCGGAATACATGCCTACATTACATTGATGAATTGGAGCTAGTTTTGTGTCACCCTAGGTTATGACTGTTACATGATGAACCGCATCCGGCATAATTCTCCATTACTGATCCGCTGCCTACGAGCTTTCCAGTTCTTTGCTTATTTACTTTTCCGTTGCTATTGCTATCATCACTACAAAATACGAAAAACATTACTTTTGTTATCATTACCTTTTGCTACTGCTACCATTACTATCATATTACTTTGCTACCAAACACTTTGCTGCAGATATTAAGTTTCCAGGTGTGGTTGAATTGACAACTCAGCTGCTAATACTTGAGAATATTCTTTGGCTCCCCTTGTGTCGAATCAATTAATTTGGGTTGAATACTTTACCCTCGAAAACTGTTGCGATCCCCTATACTTGTGGGTTATCGAATTACATCACAAATAAAGTTTCGTCATGCATAACTCAAAGTTTTGTCATAGAGAAAGTATGGACTAAACGGACACATTGTCATATATCGTCAATCACTCCAACATGTTGTGCCATCAATCCAAGTCAGGGAGATAGTCCCCGAGCGTAGTGAAAGGCTTCAGGTCGAGACGCTGAGTGGCTACGCGTGCTCGGACGTCTTCTCGCGACATTTTCCCTTCTTCGTAGAACATCCCTGTTTTTTCGAGGACCTCCTTCATGATGATTTGGGCGAGTTCACGCTTGATGTGATAGAACTCAGCTCTAAGTCGATGATCTAGGATATCTCCTAGGTTCTTTGCCCATTGCAGAATATGGGCATCACCGGATCTAGGTGACATGCGAAGGTTCTGCTGATCCCGCCTGTACTCCAGCATGTGGTGGAGGACATAGAATCCATCACTGAGAGCACCACTCGGTTGCTGGATGCAGCAGAAGTCGGTCTTATGGCCAAATGCGGGCGCGCGGTTCCTTGTATTCTTGAGCATGATGTCTCAACCCCGTAGGCCGTAGCTAAAGATAGCACTGTCGAGAACAGACTTGATGTGGATGTAATCCTTTTTCTTCATGTTCTTTGACGAGTCCAAGTAAAGAGCGTGGCAGAATTGTGGGTAAAGGATGATGAGGACGATGCGCCCGTCGCTGCACGAAATAAGTACACCTCAAATTGGCCTCCACACGTGCAAATGAATGATTGAAATCGAAGGAAGGATATCTGCACGGATGACTTACATGGGATGATAAGGCACAAGAATCGTCTCCTTGTCCTTATTGCCGACCATGAAATCGGTGATGTAGTTACTCGCATATTCACGGTGCTTTGGGTAGAATGCCAAGAAGCCCTCGTGCATGAAGTACAGGTCAGCGACACAAATATAAGGTATCTGCTCAATCCTGATGATGTAGTTCATGTACAAGGCAAAAAGGCAGACCAACATAAAATCCATCTTTTTCAAGTGAAACATGTCGAAGATGTAATCAACTCAAAGGAAGAACTTCTCCGCGGGGAATGTGTCGACGTACAACCTTTGCTGCAGCACGTTAACCACGCAGAGCAGGTATCCTGGATTTTTGAGGCGCTGGGGCTTTTCTCTCTCCACAACCCATCGTCATGAAGTTTCCTTACACTAGTGCAGAACCAGTATGTATCACCGGTTCGTAAGGGCCTTTAGTGCCAGTTCTGCTACCGGCACTAAAGGGTGGGGACTAAAGCCCCCCCCCCCTTTAGTACCGCTTCTGCATGAACCGCCACTAAAGGGCCACCACGTGGCACGAGCTAGCGCTGGGGGCAGGGAGACCTTTAGTACCGGTTGGTAACACCAACCGGTACTAAAATGTTTGGGGGGTTTTGGTTTCATGATTTATTTTTTCTTTAATTTTGTGTTTTCCATTTAATTTTTTTTGTTTGCTGGTATTTTACGATACTACATATTGTACACGTTATGCATATATAAAAATAGAATTTCTCG